>NC_139571.1:1415543-1814847 GCF_965112155.1 Podarcis liolepis
GCTCACGTCCCCTTGCTAGCTGTTTCCGCTGCAGATTTTAGCAAGAGACTCTCCGTCGGGCAGATTTCAGTAGCTTTCGGGGGGAGTGATTCATAAGTAGGCTGAAAAATCGTGAAGGGAGACAAGGTCGCGTTTTGTACAGAAAAGTGCATCTACGGAAGAAACACGCATCCGTAGCGCCGCAGGCTGCAGTCTCCCGAAGGTTCACACGTTCTCTCTCCCCAAGCGCAGTTTTCCATTGCTGCAGAGAGATCGGGGAAGGGAATGCGGATTTATTTAGCAGAGACAGCTGTACTCTTCGACACGCAGACTTTAGTTGCAATGCGTACCTGTGTGTATGCTTCCGTATGGATGAGTTTGGGGTGGTGGCTGTTGTTTTGCGATGCGGAAAAGTCTGAGTTTTAGGATGCAACCATCGTTGGCCGGGGGAGAGAAAGGGATTTTGGTGCAGAGTTCGATGCTAAGAAGGGACCATTGTTGTTCCAAGGCAGTGTGCTTTGCAAATGCCCTGCCAGGCCTTCCTTTCCACCGATTGCTGGCCTTTAGCTTGGGAGTTCTGCAGCCGCTCGGGCTCCAGAATAGCTCGCGAGGGAGCTGGTCTCGCACCGCGGGGGGAGGGGAGGAATGCGCTAGGCAGGATCTTGTGATCCGCAGAGAGGAAGCGCTCAGGCGCTCAGCTCCTCTCGCGGTGCGCACGGCTGAAGCATCCTCGTCTCTCTCTCCTCCCTCCCTCATCCGACTGAGTCAGGAGGTTGCGGGGGCGCCTCAGAGATGCTCCAGCCACAGAATGGAGCGGGGGAGAGAAAAACGGTCCGGGATCGGAAGCTGGAGGAGGGCACGCCGTAGCATCGCAGCCCGGTCGAGAGGGGTAATCTCTCTCTGCCCCCTCCAAATAGCCGCTTCATAGGATTTAAACATAATCTTTGCGCCTAGGGGATCCCGGAAGGGGAGCGGGGCATAGTTCACTTCGCTGCCCCTCGACTCAGAGAAGCCTAGGGAACAATGGCCAGAGTTCCCTGCAAAGAGGCTGTGAAAGCACTACGGGAGTTGTAACTCTCTCAGGGGAATAGGGTGGGGTGGTCTCCCCACTCTCGTCGCTCCTAACACTCCCGTCGCCAGGACGCTCTGGCGGAAGCCCAGGCTGCTTAGAAATGGCGTGGCGCTGCTTTCAACATGCAGCGCGGAAGCAGAGCCATATCTGGGCTCCCTCGCGCCCTTGGCGAGGAGATGTGGGGCGCACAGGCCGCTAGCCACTCCGAGCCAGAGTGGAGAGGGTTTTTTATGCCCCCCCCCGAGCCTGTGCCCTTGGTGGGGGCCCGCATAGCCAACCCCTAGGTCTGCCCTGTGCGGAAGTTGGGAGTCAGAGGAGAAAGGCGCAGAGGGTGCTGCGGGTGCAGGAGTCTGCTCTCTCTCTCCCTGTGAAGAGAAAAGGGCCTGGTGTGGCGGGCGGGGCGGGGGAGAAGGGCAGGGGCACTTGAGAGTTGGCGCAGGCAGTGCCCTGTGATCCGGAAGGGGGGTGGCTCCTGGGTCGTCCCTGGCTCTAATTGCAGAGTAGGGTGTTGCTGAGCCAGAAAAAGGGGCATTTATCGGGGCAGAATTCAGCCAGAAAGAGGGAGGTCAAATAGGACTGACTGGAACATGCCTCCCCCTGCAAAAAAGGGGGTGGGGGTGGGAGGGAGCCCAATGTGTGCCCTAGAAAGCAGCCCAGAATCATCTGCCGGGTGTCTGAGTCTAGTTGTAAAGGGAGGCAGTTTGAGACTCTCTGGTCTCATGATTTGAGAGGAAGAAGGGTCATGAGATTCGCAGCCCAATTCTGACAGGAATGATGCCTGGGCGTTTTGGTGGGCTACCTGTTCCCAAACTGGGAAGGCAAAGCTCGACTTGGTGAATTGAGGGAGTCAGGGACTCCTAGGTTCTCCTCTAACTGTGCTGGAAATATGGGGTTTAGGGCAGGCTTTGCCAACATGGTGCCCTCCAGCCATTTGGGGCTAAACCCCCCACCTGCCATAGCCATGGGCACGCTGACTGGCGAGCAGCTACAGTGCCAAACCACTGCAAGTGGGCAAAGGTTGGTCTGCGGGGCTGGAATGAGCAGAGGGTGGGGAGGCCATTCATTCTGACCCTGCTGAGCACCAGAGCTGCACAACTGTTGCTGAAGTTCCCTGGGGATGACAAGTTCCAGTAGCATTGTCAGGGAATGCTTTCAGGTGCGCTCATGCTTGGACGATGCGCAAGCCCCTCTGCTGGGTCCTGGCTTTCCCCTTCTAAGCTGTGGGTCTGCAGCCGGGCTCCCTCGCTGCTGCTGCTGCTGCTGCTGTGTCTTCAGTTTGCGCCATCCTGTCCCTGCTGGGCATTTGGTTGCTGAGAGGAGACTGAGCTGTAAACGGAGGGGAAAGCTTCTTATTTTTAGCTGCTGTGTGTCTAGACTCCCTCAGAGCTGGAAGCAGAATTCCAAAGGTCTTGCTGCCCTGCCTGCCTACCCTGGCCATTTCCCACGAACCTGAATGTTTGTGTGTGGGCACGAGGGGGCGCCATATTACAAGAACTCAATTTGCTGAAAGGGGATTAGAATGGGCTGCAAAATGGACCCCAAAGCCCTGGCCCTGACCAGCTGTGATTGTGCCTGTGGGTTAACTGCCTTTGCAGCCATTGATGGCCTCAGTAGGAGGCCAGGAGAGACAAAAGGAAATATTTCTTCACAGAACATGTAACTAGCCTGTGGAATTCATTGCCACTAGGTGTGGTGGATTTCACTACCACAAGCCTCTAGGTTAGGTGGCTGTAAAATAAGATTTAACAGAGTCCTGGTTTTAAAATATGCACACTGCAAAGTCCTGTGGTACCTTAAAGACCAGCCTATTATAGCATCAGTTTTTGTGGACTAAAGGACACCGCCAGTGGATTTAGTCACCCAAGCTGATGAGAACATAGGGGAGAGTCGAGCACCCTCTTCTCAAAGTGGCCAGCCAAGTGCCTGTGCAAAGCCTGCCAGCAGGACTTGAGTTCTCTCCTGACATTCAGTTCTCAGCAGCTGGTATATAGCGGTGGACTGGCTCTGACTGTGAGGGTAGAAAATACCCTTTGTGGCTCTTCATGATTCCACATTAAAGACATTTGTGATGGCTAACTCTGGAAACAGTGGCAATGGAAGGTCCGTCGGTGGCTGTTTGCCTTGATGGCTGCATGGACCTTCCATGTACACAGGCAGTCGATCCTTGAGTCCGGTCAGGGAATGAACCTCCGTTTCATGCATTGTTTGTGAAAGCCCAGTGGCATCGCTGACTGCTTTTGGAAACAGAAGGGTTGTGAACTTCTATGAGGCTTGTGTGAATGTCCTGGTGGATTCATGAGCCCCATGTTAATGAGTGGAAGGCGGACCACCATTTTAAAATTACTATTATTATCATTAGATTTCTTATCCACCAGCAGGCCCCAGGTCGCAGCAGTAGAGAACACAGTATTAAAACCAGCTGGAAACAAATTATAACCATGACTAGAGTGGGTGCTAAAAATATATGTACCTAGAGTGTCAAATTTTGATTTTCCGCTGCAGGCAGCAAAATACCAAGAGTTGTGGGGAGATTGGAGCCTGCCATAATTTGAACAACCACACTTTACACAGCAGTTAAATAAATAAATAAATAAACAACAGCAATATGGGAAGTGGGAGGAGGAAGGGAGAGTTTCATTTCCCCAGGAACAAAATACTGAGCTTTGATGATGTGACGTCCCCATGCCAGGAGCGCTGCGGGGAGAGAATACGTCTGGTTCCTTGGTGACAGATGACTAAGTACTGCACATTTAGTGCACCCAACCATCTTTACATTCTGGAAGGCCGTGATGCGTTTTGGAAGAGATGGAGGCCGTCTTCCATAGGTTTCTTTGGGTAGGAACCGATCTCGAAGATAGAGGGATTCTGTTTTAAATGTCAGTAATACAATAAAGCTGTGCAGAGCAGGCAGGAATGATTGTGCTCAGAAAAGATGCTGACCAAGGCTGGAATATTCTTTAACAGCAGATAGCCACACACATTCATGCTCCATCCTTGCTCAAATTCAGTTTCCAGGGTCAGGATTGTACTAAGCCGTCCTGTCAGCACAAGGATTACCACTGGGCAGCAGGATTTCCCCTTCTCTTCCAGCTGTCTGTGCCTTGAGTCCACTCCAGATCTGCTCTAGAGGGTTGGAGGGAACCCCTAGACTAGATTTAGGCTGTGTGAAAGGGGGGGGGGCTTCCATTGTGCAGCAGAAATCCTTTTGCTGACAGAACTACTTCACATTGCATATCACCCCAGGACTTCTGTTCCCTCCAGTTCAAGGCAGGGAGAAACCTGGGGTTCTGCAGAGGCTTTTGGTCTCCAGCCTCCGCCATCCCAGACCATTGGGCATGCTGACTGATGGGAGTTGGGGATCTAGCAGCATCTGGAGGACCACAGGGGCCCCACCTCTTGTGCTTTGAACTGGATCGATACTTTTTGGCTTTATAGGCCTAGCTCGGATCCAGCCCTGTTGTACTGTGGCTGTGGTGTGGCCATGCAGACAAGATTAGAATTGTAGAATCGTAGAGTTGGAAGGGACCATGAGGATTGCCTAGTCCAACCCGTGGGACTCGAACCCACGACCCCAAGACTAAGAGTCTCCTGCTCTACCAACTGAGCTGAATGTGGTGTTTTGCTTACTGCCAGAGACATTAACAATGCCTTTCTTCTTCTAGGGCAAAATATTTCAAGGGGAAGAAGCTTCATGGGGAGGTGGACATCAAAGTTGAGCAGGTAAGCCAGTGTCCAGTGGGGGGGGGGCTCAAGCGCCAAAAGCCTTATGGGCTCAGGCTGGAAGCTGGTGAGGACTCTCCACAGGCTCTGACAAGAATAGGGATGTGCGCCATCTTGGCACCTGGGACCGGCAGGCGGAGTGGAGCGGTTGACTTGGCTTTGCTTGCTATCATTGGCCTGGCCTTGGCTAACAGGATGGTGTATTCTGTTTGCTGTGGTTGTAGCTCCTCCATCTTGAGCTGGAAAGCACATTTGTCTAGACCCAGAAGCAGCACCCACCTTTGGGTACCTATGGCAGCCCTCGACCTGCAGCCTGGTCCACTGCTGGCCCCTGCTCTACCAGCCCCACCCCAGCTGGTGCTTCAGTCAGTGATGGGTGGCTCGGTCCGGGAGCTGCCATTTTAAATCTCCACAATGTCCTCAAGGTAGCATCTTTTGTGGCATTGTGGGAAATATAAATGGCTGCCTCTTGGTGTTGCAGCTGATGCAGAGCACTCCTTGGGGCCAACCAAGGGTGCCAATGTGACTAATAGATGGGTGGGCCAGCTAAGCCCCACCCTGCATAATTGTTCACGTGATGTGCACACACATCGTTTGAATGGCAATGCACATCAAATTTGAGCCTCCCCCAGCTCCCTATGGGGCCAACTGATCTAAGAGCAGAACTCCTCAAACCTGTGGTCCTGTTTGTGACCCCAGACTGACACTAGTCACTTGCATGCACATCGCCAAAATTTGTCACTGAGGAAGCTCACATTTTAAACCCTGAAGACACCATGTGTGTCTGCAGTTGGCAATAGGTGAGCACGCTGCCCGTATATGAAAGAAGCTCCGGCCTCATCCTGTCCCTCTCTGTCCTCCTTGGGGGAGGCAAAGTTGCCGTTCATTGTTCGCTCTCTTCCCCCCGGCCTGAGGCTGAGCCCAGGGCAAGGTCCCGAGGCGGCTTTTGTGGCTGAGCCACTGGCGCAAACCTCTGCCTGACTCAGAAATAATGGACGCAACAACCACAGTGAGAGCAGGAAGTGAAACTCAGGGCTGATGGTTTAGGTCAGCAGTTTCCAAGAAGTCTTACTTTCTGAGAATCCTTTTAACATCACTTCGTCTCCCCCTTTTTTATTTCAAAGGGGAAACAAACAAGCAGACTCACACATACAAAAACACACAACATGCAACGGAAAGCAGACCTATATAAACCCCTATAAGAAAAGTGTTCAGTTCAAACAATTGTGCATCATATTCTGAATCTCTTCTGAAGATTGATAGATGCATTGGCATTTAATTGTTGGTTTGTCGTTGGAGGAACCTCTGTGCATTATGGTGAAGTCTGTTGTGTTTTGGGTGCACACTGAGTTCATGCAGGGCGGTTGCTTAGGTCTTGGTTTACCCATGTGAACTGGGAATGAGCCTTGCAATGTGGGAGGCGGAATTCAGGCTGGTTGGAGCTGCTTTCTTCTTTTACTTGAACCCCAAAGTCTACTGACCTTGTGCAAAATGCACATACACCATTTATTCATTAATTTTAAAATGGGCTTCTTTTAACTGCTGCGATGTGAAATTGTGCTTTTCCCCCTTGGACCAGGCATGATTTTTTTTAGCTAATACCCAGGGCTGTCTTTAGCAGATGCGGCACAGGGGTGCAAATATCCGCCCAGCGCCCCCAAATTACCACAGATAGTGGGGGGATGACGAAGCTGTGCACTGGCAGCCATCGGGAGGGCAACGCTTCCCCATGCCGCTGCGGGAGAGCAATATGGCAGCTGGTGGGTGTGCAGGGAAAGCGGAGGCTGCCGGCAAAGCCGCGCAGCTCCCCCACTTGCTGTGGCGCCCCTGAGAGGCTGGTGCCCTGGCGCGACGCACCACTAATCCCTATGGGAAAGATGGCTCTGCTAATACCAGTCCAATGCCCTTGAGTGAGGGGTGTGGTAGCTTTTGGGTTCTATATATTCTGTTGTAGCTGCACTGGATGAGTGTACACAGAAAGGCAGTCTAAAAACATTTATAAATAAATAAAATTCCTGATCTTCTTACTGAAGAGATTCTTGAAAGGACCACAGGGTTTCCTGGGACTTAAGTCAGCACACGAAACCATTCCAGTTGCGAACCTGCGAACTGTCCTGCCTATATCTTTCAGGCTTTCTGTGTATCCCTGGTCCCTCCATAGAGTCAGGAGGGGGGCTGCTGACTGTACTGTGTGTGCTGCTTGGTCCATGACTAGGTCTTGTGGGTGTCTCCTGCAGGCAGAGTTCTCCGATCTCAACCTGGTGGCTCATGCCAATGGCAACTTCTCCGTTGACATGGAGGTTATACGCAACGGTGTTAAGGTAGTCAGGTAAGTGGCAGTGCCTGTCCTTCGGTGGCTCATTCAGCTTGTTTTGACTCAGGTGCCCAAGTGTTTTCTCTGCTCATGTTTCAAGGCACTTCCACACAGTGGGTATTTTAGAGTGGGATCCAATCCCACACAGCAAATAAAGGTTGGTGGTCTCTCATCTAATCTCCCTGCAAACAATTCAGGATGAATCCTCCTTAAATATCGAATGTCACCTAATCTCCATGTAAACAAAGCAGGATGAATGCTTACAAATCAGGTCATCTGGAAGCACCCTTGGAAGCGCTTTCCTTTCTAAGATGAGGCAAACGTGTATCTTGAACTTTTCTGTGCACACACCTTGATCTACCCACACGTACTTGTTATCCCTGAGAAACATAAATAACAGGATATATTTATCTGAAAGTCTTCAAACTTACACGACTCATTAAAAATTAGCTGATGAAGGTGAATACATCGAAACAGGGCCCCGTCCTGGTTTCTAATCCATAATTGACTTCTGACTTCTGCTCTATGCTTGAAACTGGGTCTCCACCTGCAAGCTGATAAATTATAAGGATCAACATTATTGTTGAGTGAAAAAGAGAAAATCTTTGTAATGAATTATTGTGTTATACATATCTTTATGAGTTTGAGTTTGTAATCTCTGTTAGAGTTTGTAATCTCTATTTGAGTTTGTAATCCTTGTCAGAATACATACTTTTGAATTGATTAGTTTTTGTTACTATTGACTATTGATTGAGGGACCACTCCCACTATTGAAACTTATATTGGCCTGAGTTCTTGGTGTGCTTTTTTCTTGGTACATTTAATAACAAGAACTCCAACTTATTTAAGGTTGGGAGTTCTGCAATGACAAAGTTCAAAAGATGTGCGTTCAGCTCCCTTTGTTGGCAATCTGTTCTGGAGATACACTGCAGTGCATACTGCGTCTGCCCACAACTTATGGGGCAGGGATGCATCCTTTAACACGCACCT
Source organism: Podarcis liolepis (assembly GCF_965112155.1). Classification (NCBI taxonomy): domain Eukaryota; kingdom Metazoa; phylum Chordata; class Lepidosauria; order Squamata; family Lacertidae; genus Podarcis; species Podarcis liolepis. The sequence goes on from NC_139571.1 coordinate 1,423,619, forward strand.
TGTCATCTCCATGATGGACCTGAACTTTCTCTCAGCTATGGAGTTCTGTTGTGGGGTATCAGGAATTGTGGTTACATGCTCAATTCCTTCCTTCGCTAGGAGAGATTGCATGTCATTTGTACAATATTCACCCCCCCCCATTGTCTGTCATTAGCATAGCTGGAGCTCTCTGGAATTTGTTCTTCACCATTGCAAGTTAGTCCTTGAACATTTCCAGCATTTCACTCTTTTCCTTGATGAAATAACACTGCACAATACTTTGAAAAATCATCAAGAAATATTGGTATGTACCTGTTCTTCCCCATTGAGGGAACATTCATAGGTCCACATAAGTCACTGTAGACTATGTCAAGCACTTTGTTGCTTCTCTGCTCGGTCCAAAGAGGAAATGGAAGTTTAACTTATACATTTTGTTGGTGTTGTGTTGCTCTTTGTTACCTGCAGTCCCCTTGCAAGCTCTTTTCTGTAGATCCAGAATGGTCTTGGTGTCTCTGTGTCCAAGTCTTCTGTGCTACAGCTCCAGGTCCGCCTCATGCTTATGGTTTGAGTGTGCCACCTTAGCAGACTGCTTCTCTGAAAGATCAACCTCATATATGCCATTTATTAGCTTGGCTTGAACAAAAACTTCACCATTCTTAGTCGCATTACATTCTCCATTACCAAACGTTATTTGAAAGCATTTTCTGTCCAAACTAGACACACTAAGCATATTACAACTCAGTTGTGGAACATATAAAACTCTTTCCACAATAGTATCCATTGCTTCATTGTTTATATTACATTTCAAAGTTACAGAACCTGCACCTTGAGGTTTAACAACATTGCCACCTGCAATTTCAATATGAGATTTAACAATATCATTAATATCAGTAAAATAGTCCTTTTTATATCCAAAATGTGAAGAAGCTCCAGAGTCAACAATCCATTTGTTTGATTTATTTTCACGTCTCTGAACAGTTAAACTCTTTTCTTGCAAAAGTAAGGTGTGTTCACATTTCCCCTTCTTTTCTTTTTCTTGTTTGGATCCTTACAGTTCCTTGCAATGTGGCCCTCTTTGTGATACTTAAAGCCCACAACCTTCTTGGGTGTGTCTTTGGCCTTTGTAAACTGTCTAGACGCATAATTAGTGTCTTTACTCCTCACATTTTGGACTGGAGACTCTGCTCTTGCTTTGTATTCCTGTCTCAAATATGCAGTCAGATCTTTAAAAGTTAAACCTTCTTTATAATCAAGCAAATACATCAAATTTGGATCCTAATGATGCTAGGAAGAAAGAAGTCTTCATATCTTCACTGAGTGGACTTTCCGTGAGTTGAATCTTTTGTACTATAGCAGTAAACTCATTTATATGCTTTGAGAATTCTGCTTTATGGTTCATCCTCAGTTTAAAAAGCTCATGCAACAGCATCCTATGAGAGCATTTCGTGGTATCTCCATACTGTGGGAATGTTCAGGGATGCAGGAGAGGATATATTGTCTGATTATATCCTTATCCGACTTGTGTTAACAAGTTCCACAATTTCAGCAGAGTAACATTCCCTTCTTTTAAATTTGCAGCGGCTACATTTGCTCAGGCTCGCTAAAGCCTCTATAATAACTGTTCTGGTATTTCCCCTTATTCACTCATAAGATATAAGAGACGACACAGTCTTTTACAAAAGTATAAAAATAGTTTACTCACATTCTGTTCACAATCAGATCCCAGAAGGCAGACTTAGCTTAATGAAGTAACATATACTTGGAATCTATCTTATAAGAAGACAGTCCCTTTGTCCTCTCTTGGCTGGAAGCCAAGAGGGCATCTTTGGCTCAGTAGACGTTGTTTCTTCGATGCATGTGGTGAAAGAGAGAGAGATGGCTGCCCTGCCCTGTGCTTTTGTCATTACCTGCACAGGTGAGGCCACACCCACCTCTAGTCACATGCAGAGGAAGTCTGTCCCAGCCCAGAAGGAAACAGGAAGTTGACTTGCTGGCTGGACAAACATCCCTCCCCATGTGTAAACATGTTCACTCTAGGAATGTTGTACTTGACTGCTGTTGTGTTTCACATCCCACACATACATGCTCTCTAAATCATTTAAAATTTGAGACGCATCAGCTCTGCAGTCAACCTGTGATAACTGTTCATCTTTAAGTCCATCAAAAATAATAGTCTTGGCTTTGCTATTTTGTAGCTTCCATAATCTAATTTTTGCTAAGTCCTCTTCACTCGAGCCACTAGGCTTAGGACTTTCAAAAGCATCCAAAATCTCTTGATTCTAGGAGTACTATCAAATGTTGCTTCCAGTGAACAAAATTATGTTCATTCAGCTTAGGCATTCTTGGCCCTGCATCTTCATCAAAAACCACACTAGCCATCTTAAAAATCAAAAATTTCAAAAATATTCAAAATTTCAAAAATTTGCCAAAATTTCAAAATTAAAATCTCAAAAATCTCAAAAGTAAAAACAGCTCTTTACTGTCTTAGGTACTGTGAACTCCAAGGGAAGGAGGTGTGCTTAATTCCCTCACACAATGGAGCAATAGACCATGTTCTTACCAGGAAATAGACAAAGAAAAATACTCTTCAGCTTAGGATCTCAATCCTTTGCAATCCTTCAAAAATACGCAACACTGGGCCAATAACCCTTTGCGGGAATGTTGTGGGTAACAGGAGAGGATATATTGATTAATATTATCCTTCCTAACTCACGATAGCAGAGTGCATTCCCCCTTTACACAACAGGTAGCTGGTTGCAGATTCGTTAGAATCTCTTAAGTTCTTTTATTCCTGGTAAGACCCCCTTTATCCCTCCTAAAAGAATAAAGACACCACAGTCTTTATTCATAAATAACAAAAATAAGTTTACTCAGGATCAGGCAGAGCACAGTGTGATCCTTGAAGGCAGGCTTACGGCTTGAGGTTACAAATAAGTACAAATAGGTTTACCCCATATGAGAGATAACCCAGGGACTGGTGGCTGAGAGCAGCAGTGCAGTCCAGGTGAAGCAGGAAGCAGACAGGACGAAAAAGAGGGGAGGGAGGTAGCTACGTGACTTGGCCTTTTACCAGGTCTGGAAAGGTCATACCCCCTACTGGTCACATGCAAAGGAAGGATGCTCCAGCCAGGTGTAACAGGAGGTTTGACTGGCTGGACCAACATCCCCTGCATGTGCACTCTAGCAAAACAAGTAATGTTGTACTTGACTGCTCCAGTGGATTACATCCCACAGAAAGGAGATAGGAGGGCTGTAGGATAAAAGAGAATCTGAGCTGCCCGTTGTACTAGACAACACCAATGTATGGACTCAGCAGATGCATTCTGGTTGATTTAGCCCTGGAAAAGAATCTGTGGCTCCTTCAGTGGTCAAAGGAAAGCAAGCACATGGTCCAAGAGAACACCTGGTCTCATCTTTGAGATGCAGCAGATTAGAGATTACAGACCTGCGAGCCGAGATTCGGGATCCTGGTGTCTCTAGGAAGCAGGCCTTGTGAGCAAGGATGGGGGGAGAGTGGTTTTCCTGGCCACCCTTGTTCTTCATTACCACGCTTCTTCTTCTTCTTCTAGGAGCCTGAAGCCCGACTTTGTGCTGGTCCGTCAGCACGCCTTCAGCATGGCCCGTGGAGGAGACCATCGTGGCATTGTGATCGGACTGCAGTATGCAGGAGTGCCCAGCGTCAACTCCCTGCATTCTGTGTACAACTTTTGCGACAAGCCCTGGGTGGTGAGTGGGGGGAGCCGATGTTTGGGGCAAGGACTGTGACTGTAGGCTTTGGACTAGGTGGTGACAACGAGTGGAGTGTTTATTGGCATACCCACAAGTTGAAGGACTAGGGGTGTGTACACACTCTATCTTTAAAGCATACTCTTCCCCTCACAGAATTGTGGGCACTGTTGTTTACCCCTTAGAGAATTATAATTATCCAAAACCCTTAATGAATGAAGAAGCCCAGGATTCCTGGAGGGACTGGATGTGTTTTGAATGTACTTTACAGGTATCATGTGTACACAGGGCTCATTTGCTCATTCTCTTCCCATGGAACAATCACTAAATTAAAAAGAAACTGACATAAAGCTGAGACACTAAAACTTGAATGGCCAGTGAAAACCAGTTAAAAGCCTTGGCTAAACAGGAGAAGTGTTAACTAAATTGTGGGCAAGAGGCTTGGCAGGATTCAAGCAGAGAGGCTGTTCTAGAGCATAGATGACCCCATTCTTGGAGGATAAGGCTTCCCGGGCTACTAGGCATGAGGGTTATATTGCCTCCAGTATTGGAGGAACTAAGCCTCTAAATCCCAGTGGGTGGAGAACCTGTGAGGAGAGTGCTGTGCTGTTCTGCTCCGCTTATGCTTGCAGGATTCTCATGGGCTTCTGGCTGGTTGCTGTGGGAACTGGATGTTGGACTAGAGGCACCTAATCCTGCAGGGCTCTTCTTACATTGCTGTAAGCTCACCAGATCCAGGCAAGGATATGGCAGCCTGCCTCAGGCATGGAGCAGCTATTTGGGATGCCATGGGCGCAATGCACAGGCAGTGGCCTGGTTGGCCACTGTGGGAGCAGGATGGGGGAGGACCTCTTGGCCTGACCCAGCAGGCTTCTTCTTATGTTCTCATGTTCTTGCTTCATAAATAGAAGGGAAACAGAGCAGAAGGTCATAAGAAGGAAGGCTAAGGTAATGACCACCACTTTGATTTTGGCCTGCAGCTGATGGGCAGCTGGTGCTGCTATGCCCAAAGGGGACTTCTGGTGGTGGCTGGGCAGCAGCATCCTGCATCAAGTGGAGTTTCGAATGTCTGCCTGTGACGGCAGCAACAGCTGCCAGAGGGGAAAAGGGGTTCAAGGAAGCAATAGAGGCAAATGGGAGAGTTAGAACAGAAGCGAGCCGAGAACAGATTTAGAAGGTCTCTTTCTTGTTCTGTCTCTTACCTGTGGTGTCCTCCTGACAGTTTGCCCAGATGGTTCGCCTCTTTCGCAAACTTGGACCGGAAGAATTCCCGCTCATTGACCAGACCTTCTACCCCAATCACAAGGAGATGGTAAGTTGGGCTGGACTGTGGTGGGAGGGCTAGAGATACCATATTTCTTCTTCCTTTTTTGTGCTAGATCAGTGATCAGAGAGGCTTGAATAATAGATTTGTAGAGTTGGAAGGGATCCTGAGGGTCATCTAGTCCATCCCCCTGCAATGCCGTAATCTCAACTAAAGCATCCATGACAGATGGCCACCCAACTTCTGCTTTAAAATCTCCAGGGAAGGACAGTCCACAACCCCCATAGGGAGACCATTACACTGCCAAACAGCTCTTACTGTTCTTCCTAATGTTTAGTTGGAATCTCATTTCTTGTAACTTGAAGCCATTGGTTTGAGTCCTGCCTTCCAGAGCAGGAGAAAACAAGGTTGCTCCCTCTTCCATGTGACAGCCCTTAAGATATTTGAAGATGTCTATCATATGTCCTCTCAGTCTCCTCTGTTCCAGGCTAAACGTACCCAGCTCCTTCAAGCACTCCTCATAAGGCTTAGTTTCCAGACCCTGGTTCATCCTGGTTGCCCTCCTCTGCACACGTTTTAGCTTGTCAACATCCTTCTTAAATTGTGCCAGAATTGGACACTGGACTCCAGGTGTGGTCTGACCAAGACAGAAGTGAGTGGTACTATGACTTCCCTTGATCTGGACACTATACTTCTGTTGATGCAGCCAAGAATAGCATTAGCTTCTTTTGCTGCTGCAGCACCCTGTTGACTCATGTTAAGCATGTGGTCTACTAGGACCCCCAGATCCTTTTCACATGTACTGTTAGTAAGCCAGGTATCCCCCATCTTATATTTGTGCATCTGGTTCTTCCTGCCTAAGTGCAGAACCTGACATTTGTCCCTATTGACATTCATTTTGATGGTTTTGGCCCATTGCCATTTTCAAATTGGGCTGTCATGGGCTTAAATGTTGGCTGGCTCTCATGGTGCACTGGATTTAAATGACATGGGGTGAGATCCCACAGCTTTCAGATTCAAAATATGTCACATGCTTCCTTATATGGTATTCCCATGGACACACCTTGCTGGTCAAGAGACTGCGGCTAGGACTTTGAAGAAGGGCTTGGACTGGGGTTTCCCAACCCATGGTTTGCATTTGCTGTTACTGGAACTAGGGTCACGACTGCTAGCCACAATGGCTTTGTGCTGCTCACACAGTCAGAGGTAGTACACCTCTGAACACCAAAAGCTCCTCTTCTTTCTTGCTTTGCTTTGCTTCAGTCATTCCTCTTTCCTTAGCATCTGCTATCATAATCTAGCAACCCTTCCCAATCACCCTTTCCTTCTGTTTCCTCCTTGCCTTTAAAACAATGAACTACAGAGCTGCAGACAGGGAGTTTTTATTTTAAACTCTTCTTTCAACGCCTAGTATAATTGTTAGGCACAGTGGTGGTGCTGGGGGGGGGGGGAACACTTCCAAACAGTCTATTGCTGTAAGCAGTTGCTCCATTCCTTCCTCTTCAAGCTGAGCCACAATCTGCAGGGAACAGTCCTCCACTGCCCGTGCTTGAGACCCTGCAGAGTGGCCTTATTGCCTTCGTTTCCTCCTCCTCCTCTGAGGTTCTCTTGAGTACACTGCAAGCCCCTTAGCTACCTCTGTGGCATTAGGAGCCGCATTTGAACAGCTTGGAAGCTACATGGGGCTAATGATTAGTATTGAAAGCAGATGCTTTGGCAGGGGGCAGCATTTCAGGTTTATGGGGAAGAGCCAGGAGTCAGAGGGCAGTTCCAGACTGTCACTATCTGCTAGTGGGAGTCAAACACATGATGGCCAATTCAGGTTGTGGAGTTATGGTTTATGGGGAGATCTTGCGTGACAAGCCTACTCTCCCCAAATACTGGGCTTTTTGCCTGAAGAAGTGACAGGGAAATGCACTGAAAAGTGGTATAACGTTTGCTTTGGTACAAACAACTCCTTCAATAGCCAGGGTCAGCTCATCTCCCTGCAAACAAATGAGGCTGGAGGCTCAATAAACAGGTCATCTGGAAGGGCCTGCAGAAAATGTCAAGGTGGGAAGGGCTCTACGGCTCATTTTGAAGAAGATTCTCTCCCTGACCACTGAAGAACAACATCTACAACTTCCCCTGGCTCTATGCCTTTTGCAGAAAACGTTTTGGCTCTTCTGGTTTTTCTTCCAGAAAAAGAACTAGAGGCTTGCTCTTAACGTAACTTCAGATTTTCCAGGCAAAGAATGAACAAGGAAGAACAGGCGGGGGCAGAGAAGGTGGTTTGGAACTGATGTTTATTTTTAAAAGAAACAATCCAGAGATAGGAAGGGAAGGGTCCACAAAGAGATCACTGCCTCAGGAGAATTTTGCGAAGGGAGCCCGGCCCTTGAGTGCTCAGCGACTGCCAAGTGCAGAGGCCGGTGCTTTCGCCCCGGGGCAGGCAAGCCAAGCGTTTGGCCTGGAAGCCATCCCATATCCTGGACATGATCCCATCTGTCCACAGGCACTGGTTGTCAGAAGTGATGGAGCACGGCATGGAATTGCAAGGCACAACCTTTTTTTGAAGGAAGAGTGACACACAGAAACATGAGTGGACAGACCCCCCTCACGCATCATAGCAACATCCCATCCCCCACCTCTGTTGACCAGTGGAAGCTGGTCCGTGAGGACAAAACGGGCCCAAGACATTTTGGCACCTGAGGTTAGCCAGAAAACGGCACCCCCTCCCCACCAGGGAAGAAGGGGGAGGGGGAGATCTACATCAGGAACAAGTGAGGTGGGATAAGATCCATATCTGGATCTGCTTCCTCTGTGAATCGTCTTGCCTGAGGCAGTGACCTCATCTTGCCTCATGGGTGAGCCGGTCCTGCAGGAGGGCAAATGGGGCACTGCTCCACCAACCTCATTCTGCCCTCAGCCAGCCCCCACTTGCCTGGCTTCTTACTTACATTTTGGAAAAATGAAGATCTGGATGCTGCCTCCATCCATTCTTCTTTGATTGTTAATGAACTATAAAATTTAACTTCTTATTGGGGGTCTCTGTGCCTGTCATTGGCTCTGGCGCCACCTACTGTTGGTCTCCCTGCCTTTTGCCCTACCAGTTCCATTGCACACCAGCCATCACAGCTGGTGATGTGTTAGCTCTGCCTTGCCCTAATCGTGAGGACCAGCCACCAGCGACCTGAGGACTCACTCTGCCCCACAGGGCTTTCCCATGGGGAAGCCCATAGTTCCCAACAATTCATAGTCATTTTCTTCCACTCAGGGAGATCAAATGGGGGAGAGTTTCGCCAAAGACTCCCTTGCTCTCCACACTGGAGAAAAGGGGATGAAGGAGGGAGCCCTGAGTCATGTCAAAGAGGGTGAATGGATGGAGTCAGTGCTGCTGACCCCTCAATCCTTGCTCAGTTTAAAATATGGTTCCTGTTAAAAAATAAATTAGGGTCCTTATAGGGTTGCCATATTTCAAAAAATAAAAACCAGGACACCCCAGGACAAAGCGCCACCTTTCGGACCCCCCCCCACATCAATTCTGCCTTTGTAATCCCGGACGTATGGCAGCCCATACGTATAACAGATAAGGAAGCACTTCTTTCATTAGACCCTTTGCTGCCAATGACATTGGCTTTTGAGCTAGACAGAGCTCTTCAGAGGGTGCATGCTTTCTGCTGGAGGGCCTGCCCCGTCTGCAAGCATATGCCCTCCTGTCCCTGGGGTCCCTCTGAAAGGGTCTGCTGGGGGCCAGGTACTTACTGTGCAGTTGCAGCCCTTGCTGTAGTCTGAACTCAGGCCTCGCTTCTGTGCAAAGGACAGCTGAGACCACGGCTCGATGAAGGAGCAGGCCGTGATCATGGCACGGTCACCTTCCAGCATGCCTGTTGGGAGGTGAAAAAACAGGTAAGACAGAAAAGTTAAGTGTAAATATGGAGGAAAAGAATATAGAGGACTTGCTCACAAGGCCTTGTCACCCCCCAGACCTTGCTTTCATAACTAAAATTGTAACCTGATGAGAGGTTTGAAGGTTTATCAATAACTCTGCGCATCTTTGCAAGCATAAGCAGGGTTGTGCATAATCTGCCCTTCGGTGTGTATGTGTGTAATAAAAAAATCTTTTCCTGGACAAATGCAAATTCCATGCTCCCCAAAAATGCCTGATTTATTCTGACTTTGGTAGTCATGGCTCAGGTTAGAAAGCCACGTGAGGTACTGAACCCCTTTGAGCATCTCATTCAGCCTTCCCTCTGCTTTTTGAGATTTCCGCTGTCATAACAGATCTTTAAAAACACAAGGGCTAGAAACCTGCTGCCACTGCTTCTTCTTAATTAAATGAAACCTGATATTCTCAGTCAGTTGAATTTCATGCCCCAAACAACATTATGTGTTTTCTTGTGTTTCTTTGGAATCATGACCCATAGCTAAAGTATCCCTGGGAAGAAAAGAGATTTCACTAGTTTCCTAGGCAATCTACTCTGTTATTAAGCTGCCCTTTCAAAAAGACATGCTGTGTTTATTTATTTTGGGGGGTTTTTGGCCACTAGAGCAGAAAACATATTGTTCACATTCTTTTGTTACAAGCAGCTTTGAGGCCAGCCTAGACAAGCGCTCACTGTGAGATAAAACTATTCCTGGGTGGTGTCATCTTTGACTGTAGGGGTGCTCACATTCTTGATTACTCATCCATTTAAAAGAACAACTCACTGACTGCACATAGAAAAATTGGCTGTTGGCGGGAGGAGGCATTCTGGCCTGCCCCAAAACTATCCATGAGATGCTGGCATCCTTTGTGCAGCAACTATTCCACCTGCCTCCGTGGGAGAGCATTCAGTTGACCAATCCCGCTCCTGTATTCTGAAGAGGTGCTGTCCACATAGGAGTGCATGTCCAAAGGCTGTTTTGGGGGCCTAAGCTGGCCCACCGGTCGATTTAATCCGGGCCCTGTGGCAATATATGTCCTTGGGGTAAAATCCTTAAAAAAGCTCATCAAGTTTGGGGTTAAATCCTAGCTCAACAACTTCAATCCTAAAAAAAGCTCAACAACTTTGGTCGGCCCTCATGCCTGTTCACTTCATCAATCTGGCCATCTTTGAAAAAAGTTTGGGCACCCCTGAATTAAGCTGTTGGTCTAGATCAGGCCTGAGCTCTCTGACAAAAGCTGGGATTAAAATGTTCAAAATCTACAGTATAAGGGCTACTCTGGATGCCCTTTTCCTTGGGTATTCATGATGATTTGTGCTCATGACGGTATCAGGGAGGTTACACAGGATTTCAATATGATTTGCACCTGGAAAGGTTTCAAGACTGCTTTGTTTCTGATTGGTGATTCTCCGTAACTTCCTCCTGAAATCTTGTAACTTCATAGCCTTCCATTGAAAAACCTCCCCAAACCCGTTTTTGTGTGCTCATGTCCAGAACCCAGCGCTCCCAAGGAGATCTTGCATGAGGCTGACTTGTTCTTCCTCTCTTCTAAGAGGGAAGCTTTGTGAGTGACACAGTCCTGGGTGTCACGAAGGCCCTGGGCTGGTTGTGGCTGGTCCAGAAAGAGGAGAAGATTCAGATGGGTGTCAAAGCAACTGCAGAACAAAACCATTCAGGATATCGCCAAACCCTTACACTGGTTGGCACTTTCTAAGAACATAAGTGGAGCCCTGCAGGATCAGGCCCATCTAGCCTAGCATCCTGTTCTCACAGAGGCCAACCAGATGCAAACCAGGCAGCAGCAGCCGCAGCTGAGCAGAAGAGTCTTCTCCCCTCCTGCACTTTCCTGCAACTGTGATTCAGAGCCTGCCAGTGGTCTGACCATAGCCATCCTGGTTAGTAGCCACTAATGACTTCATTCTCCATGAGTTTGTATAATTCTCCTTTAAAGCCATCCAACTTGGTGGCCGTCACAGCCTCTTCACCCCTGTATTTCCCTATTCTCTCACTCGTGGTGGTTCAAGACATTTAGACACCTGAGAGAGAAAATTCATTGGTGCCTGCTCCTGTAAAACAGCATGCAAGCGACAATTTGCTCCTTATCAGTGGGAACTTCAAACCTGCTGCCAAAGGCTTTTGTTCCTGTGACGGGGCTGGCCCTGATCCTGGAAGGGCCCTAGAGCTGTCTATCCTTTCTTGTGCAGTTTGGCAGGGGGGTGCCTCTGAGCATGTGCAAAGGGTGCCATAGCCACTCCCCTCATATCTAGACCTCGGTGACATGGCACTCCTCTTGACAAATCCATGCTGCCCTCAAATGACTGTGAGCAGAGTGCGCATAGGCCTGCCTTCTTTCACTCAGGGTTATTTGTGAGATTCAATTTGCCCCAAGTGCTCCCTGGCAAAAAGACGGTGCACCATACCTGCGATGACATATTCTTCTCCTTTGAGAGGACCCTTGTGCTCATAGCCGCAGAGGCTTTCCATGGCAGGAGTGTGGAGGAAACGGACATCTTGCATCTCCTCAGGACCCTTGTACACCTGTGCAGGGGGGGGAGGTGGGTCAGTGACCAGGAAGGGGCCAATAGAGGGACAGGTGCAGGGACAGGACTCTTCCCGGCTCTTACAGAAGTGGGGAAGAGGTTGTAGCTCAGGGGGAGCACATGTCTTGCATTCATGATTGTTCAAGCCCCATAAATTTAACTGATGATGATGATGATGATGATCATCATCATCATCACCTTAATGCTGAAGAAGGGTCTACTGCTGAGAAGGCTCAATCTTTTGCCACCTCATGTGAGCTCAAGGGAGTACCTGTCAGTGTGTTGCGGAGGCCTTCAGAGGCAGGGAACCTGAGGGCTGCACGCCACGAGTGGTGGGGCCAGAGGCAAAAGCATCCTTAGCAATGTACATTTTGCCTTTGTGCTGCAGGCTGTTTTCCTGCCAGACAAGCATCCTCAGAGCTCAAGGGCACCTTGCAGCCCCCCTTCCCGTCTAGAGGGTGTTGCAGGGAGTGGGAGGTGAGGATGAAACAAAGGAAAGGAAGGGGGGACCAGCTGTTCTGAGAATGCGTCCTGGGTGGCAGTGCAGAGCCTGGCTAGCTGCGTCTCTCTGCAAAAGCTTGCAAGGAAGAGAGGCAAAGTGCTCACTTTGCATGGGAAGTTTGTAGGCTCAGCAAAGGCAGCATCTTCAGGGAAGAGGGAAGGAGCTGCTGAGGATGAGGAACACTTGACTGCTGCATTTTGTTGCTGTGTAGATCCCAGCAGGCTCGCTGGCTGTGGAATGGGATCTCCACCAGCTTGTCCTGCCCACCAGCATAAGGGCGGCTTTAGGGGATCCCACTGGCAAGTCTCTGGGTTACATTATAGTAGCGGGAGAAGCTCACCTTGGTGGTTTTGATCTCGTGTCGCATCCACCACACTGGTTCCCCTATGGAGATGTTCACCTGCTGCTTGCTGACTCCCACAAATTTACCCCGGATCACTGCAGAGGAAAAAACGGTATTGCATCACAGCTTTTCTTCCATTCTCCCCAGCTCTCCTGGCTTTTGACCTTGACTTTCATACGCCTCTCTCCCATTATGCTATACCCTAAGGAGGGATGGAATCTATGGTTTCTTCTGTGATTTGTCTGCTCTGCAGCCTCAGAGTTACACCCAGACTTGCTCTTCTCACAAGGCCTGCAGCAGGGAACCATTGGCCCTCAGATGTTGCTACACTACAACTCCCATCTCCCCTAAGTCTTGGCTCTGCTGGCTGAGGTGGATGGGCTTTGGAGCCTGACCACATATGGAGGACACCACAGGCTCCCCTTCCTCACACTCGATTTCCCCATAAAACTACACTCTCTTTCTCTTGTAAGGGTCAGAGTTTTGAAGTCCAGCTTCTAACAGGGATGCCTCCCCTTGGAGTTAAGTCAGTGATGCCCTCCATACAGACTACCTCCCATCATCTCACCTCTGGCTGTGCTGGCCATCTGATATCAAAAGCCCCCTGAACACAAAAAGTGGAGAGTGGGCTGTGACCACCTGGTGTTTTTAATGTAGACATTTAGATTCTGCTCTTTCAGTGCAAAATGTGCCACTGCATTACAAACAGCAATACAAGGGCTCAATGAAGAAGGGGGCAAATTCAGCCATTAAAACCAAATTATAAAAACAAAACAAAAGCTTGCTGGAACAAGGAAGTCTTCAGTAGTTTGGGGGGGGGGGATCCTGGTGACGCTTTTCAGAGTTCCTAAAAAGCCACTGGACAGATTTTCCTGCAGCTGTGTTCATGTACTGGAGTTGTTGAAACACCACTTGCATTTTAACACTCGGCTGTAGATCATTCACATTTTTGTCATAGATCTGCTAGGAAATGCAAAGTGAGATGTAATCCTCTTTGTAGGCTCTCCCATAACCTCCCTCCAAGCAGGCTTTTGGAGGAAACTGAGCAGGAGGAGGGAGGGAGGGAGGGAGTGTGTGTGTGTGTGTGTGTGTGTGTGTGTGTGTGTGTGTTTTGATTGGACTGCAAGTGGAAATCCCACTCTGAGCTTCTCCCCCTAGTCCAGCCAGGGAAGCTGCTTTCTCTGTGCTGTGTTGTGAGTCTGCAACCAAAGAGGACTCAAATTACTACCGCTTTGTGATGGGCATAGCTAGTGCTCTCCTCTGATTAGGTCCTTGGAGGGACTGTCGCTGGGGGCAGGGCATCTGCTCTGCATGCAGAAGGTTCCCGGTTCAATCCCCAGCATCTCCAGGTAGGGCTGGGAATGTCCCATCTGTTTTCTGCTGCTCCAGAGAAGCGGACACAGAGCAATGGATCCAAACTTCAAGAAAGAAGATTCCACCTAAACCTTAGGAAGAACTTCCTGACAGTAAGAGCTGTTCGACAGTGGAATTTGCTGCCAAGGAGTGTGGTGGAGTCTCCTTCTTTGGAGGTCTTTAAGCAGAGGCTTGACAACCATATGTCAGGAGTGCTCTGATGGTGTTTCTTGTTTGGCAGGGGGTTGGACTCGATGGCCCTTGCGGTCTCTTCCAACTCTATGATTCTGTGAACCCCAGAGAGCTGCTGCCAGTCAGTGTGTAGGCAATGCTGAGCTAGATAGTGCACTACTCTGTCTTGGTATAAGGCAGCTTCCTATGTTTGCATGCAGGAGCTCCCAAAGTCAGTCTCTGGTGCCTCCAGTTTAAAAGGATCAGGGAGCAGATGATGGGGGAAAACCCTCCCTGGAAAATTGCTGCCAATCAGAGTAGACAATACTAGGCAAGGTTGGCAAATAGTCTGACCCAGTGCCTTTTTCTAGAAAAATAGGTGCTGGCACTCACCATGAAGTTGTTACAGTAAGTGTCACACTTTTTAACAACAACAAAAGAGGTGCCGGCACTGTGTCCCCTTGAGGACCCCCTGAAAAAGCACTGGTCTGACTTGATAAAAGACCTGTGATTGCAATTTTTGTTACTAGTGGCATAATAATATATTGATAACAGCTGAGATCAGGGTTTAGAACATGTAAACCAAATAAGTTCTGTTGTATTCAGTCACACTGGTGATATCTGTCTGCAATTGCCCTCCTGCTCCCCACCTCAGTGTTATATGAGTCCTGAGCCTCTTTCAATCCCAACCACTTTCTTTCATTCAAGGAAAGAACAGAAATCTTAAAAATTCAAAGGGTGAATCACCTAAGGAGCCCCTTCAGAGGAAGCCCTGTGCAAGGACTTCTGCTTGCGCAAAAGAGCTCCCCACTTCTCCTTGGAACTGGCTGGGGGCGGGGAGGCTGGGAGAACTGCAGAAAAGCAGATGGAAGGGACAAGAGGGGGCGTCATTCCATCTGGCTGAAGTGCATTGCATCCCACCCCAAATTTAGAATGTGTAATAAAATAAAGCAGCCCAGAATCATTTTATGTTAAAAAATCTTTTTTAAAAAGAGACAAGAAAGAGGCACATTTTTTAAATCAGACTCTAGCCTCCCAGCTAAACATGCCCATTTGCCTAATTTATTTCAGTGACAGGGTCAAAGTTTCCTAGTGACAGTTCTGGGGGGCGAAATTAATTGCCGGATTCTATACTGACTGTAGCTGAGGTACATAAGGGAAGACGTATCGATTGTATACTGCCAGCAGGGGGCAGTGCAGGGCATATTTACTTATTATCAAGTGCGCACTATTGCAGGACTTAAAAATGCTTCTGAAGCCCTTTTCAGGGGGTGTTAGCAAGCACAAGTATTGAAACAGTTCCAGGAGCGTTTAGAGGGGATAAAACCTCAGCATACCATGATATATGACCAAGTTTCCATTTGCGCTGCCAACCTTCGGTTTGTGTGGTGTTTGGGTTCCTGCACTTCTAACAACTGCCTGGTTTGCAGAAATTTCGCATGTGAAGCTTTTTCTGGGATGGAGATGAATTGTTGGGGGAAGGTTCAATTGCCAAACTTATCCAGGTGAGGTAGCTGAAGATGAGGAAGACCCAAGAGCCCTGCTAGAATCCTCATCTTCAACATCCTCATCACCATCTTGGGGCGCTTCCAGATAACCTGTTTATTGACTCTGTGTCCTGATTTGTTTGTAGGGAGTTTAGATGACACTGGCTATTTAATGAGCAATTATTCAGAGGCTTCTGTGAGGATGTTAGATGACAATGCACCAAAGTGAGGGGGTTCTGCGCTTTCCAGCGCATTTCCTCCTCATTGTCCTTACTACAAACTTTCAACTACAACTGTGCAACCAGAATTTGACAGTCTCCCATCTGAAAAGAATGAGAGTCTGGAAGCCCCCCTCAATCCAATTGCCCTAGGCATGCTGAGATGATGGGCGGTTCTTCTGGGTATAAGCGCTCACCACAGGGAAGTAATCCAGAGTGAAAGCATTGCTAGTGACTTCAAATCACACTCCTGAAGTCTGACTACTCAAGTGGCATTGGTATGCCATCAAACCCTTTAAATGACTGGATGCGAACACACAGGCTGTTGGTACAGGAAGGGGGGGATGTGTAGATTTGCCAACTTAGTTACTAGCCTGTTTATGCACCTATATAGTTTGTGGCCTGTCTACAGCCTAATGTAGCCTGAGACATGTTAGAGAACAATGGTCTTCCCTTTTATAAAAATACCTTTGTATTAGATCTACCAGGCAAGTGGCTATTTGCAACCCTGGGGCATAGTGGTGAATTTCAGTTTATGGGAGTGATGGATAGAATTCACAGAATCATGGAATCATAGAATTATAGAGCTGGAAGGGACTCCGAGGGTCATCTAGTCCAACCCCCTGCAGTGCAGGAAACTCAACTAAATCATACGTGGCAGATGACCAGCCCACCTCTGCTTAAGAACCTCCCAGGAAGGAAGGTCCACCACCTCTTGTGGGAATCTGTTCCACTGTCAAATATCTAGGACAGAGGCAGACGACCACATTACCTCATGGACAACCTTCTTGGAGGCTGCATGACCTAGTGGTAGGAGGGACTAGAGGTAAAAGTGGGCGGGGCTTGCCTTTTTACAGTAGGTTGCATTCACACACGTCTAGCCAGGCAAGCAAGAGGCATTACAACTGTTTAAGGACACAGAATAGCCAGGCAAAAACATGTGAGGAATACGTGGAGCAGGGCAAATGAGGAGTGTGGTCCTGGGAAGAGTCCAGAGGGCTGACGAGGGCCACATTCAATGCCTGAGCATGAGCCCCCCCCCCCAATGCAGGGACAAGGAAGAGCATTAGCAGTCAAAGGGGAAGCTGTGCCCCAAAGGGCAGAGGAATTCAGACAGTGCCCAGAGGAGAGCAGTGCGTGGACTTAGCAGCGTCCAGAGACTCACCAACATCAGCATAGCAGTATGCGGATTGGGGGTGCCGAGGGGCACAGGAGCAGGCTGCAGTTGGATCCCCCAGCAGAACCAGAAGGAGGAAGCTGGCCGTCAGGAACCCACACACTTTAGAGGTGTCCATTTTTAACCCAAGGAGAGAAGTCTCAGTCGTGACCTGGAAGGCACAGAGAGAGCGAGAGAGAGTTGTTTCAGGAGAGGGACCTTCAGAAAAAGGGGTGGGAACATCATCCACAGAGTAGCACCTGCAAGGCAGTTCTCTAACCCTGGCTGAAGAAAGCTCTTTGTGTCCCGGTTTTGTGGGTTGGGCAGGATCGAAAATCAGGGGTGGGAGGAGAGAAGGATCACTTGGCATGGGGAGCAGTGGTGTAGCGTGGGTTGTCAGCACCCGGGGCAAGGCAAGTAATTTGCGCCCCCTAACCCTAACCCCCAGATGTTGCGCCCGGTGCGGCCGGCCCCCCCTGCACCCCCCCACGCTACGCCACTGATGGGGAGAGGCGGGAAGGACCCCAGGGGCAGCTCCCTCCACCCTGGGTGGGTGCCACCCAAGCTGTGCAGTGGATTCCTCTCCCTATGGGGACACCCCACCCGGGCTGGGGCAGTGGGTTGAAAGGGGGGAGGGCAGTCAAGCGCCTGAGATTCCTGGGCCAGCGTAGGAAACTGCTGGGAGGAACCGGGGCCGGCAGAAGAATCCGCAGCCGGGCGTCGGCTTCCTTCCTCCACAGGTCTGGGGGCTGAGGGGTCTTCGCTCACCTTGCTCTCTGCCGCTGCTCTCTGGGCGTGCGCTGCCCGTTCAGCCTGCAGCTCCTGGGCTTTCGGGCTGCTATTTAAGGCTCACCCCACTTTCCCTCGCCTCTCCTCCCCCTGCCTTTCCTGCCTGGGCTGCCAAATGGGCGTGACAGCAGCAGCAGCGGCAGCCTGTGGTTTGGAGCGAGCCATGCCAGGGCGGAGCGCCTCTTGCCTCAAGAATCTGTCTTCAGGGAGAGACGGGGAAGGCGGAGGGAGCCGCTGCAGCCCCCAGCCCCCCCAAAAGGGTGAGCGGAAGTTTGGGGTTACTCGCTTAATGGAAAGAAAGTGACGGTGGTTGTTTCGACGGCTGGCTTCTAAGACGCCCATCCCCCTGGAGCTCCCCGAGTCTTCCTCTTGTACTCTGGACTAGACTCTTTCCTTCTCGGTTTGATCACTGAAATTTCCTCCTTCGTTCTTCCGGTTTACAGTGTGTTGGTAACTACCTTCGTGTCACAGAAATTGGCATACTGAATAAGTGAGATAGAATCATAGAACTGTAGAGTTGAAAGGGACCCTGAGGATCATCTAATTCCAGAGTCCAACCCCTTGAATTAGCAGGAATATGCTGCTGTCCCATGCGAGGATCAAACCTGCAAACTTGGATTATCCGCACCAGGCTCTAACCAACTGAGCTATCCATGCAGATGGCATTTCTTACTGAACGAATCAGTCTGTGATTTTTAAGTCTGGGCAAGCTTCTGAGATTCACAGAACTTGTCTTTTGGTAAAATAAGCATTCCGATGCCAGGAGATTGCAGGAAGCAATTCATAAGGGAGTGAGGCAGATTTCTGCACCTCTTGGAGACTCTGAAAGCTCCGTTTGCCTCCTCCTCCTCTTAATTAACTGCCTTTTGCATATATGTCTCAAGGCGATGTACATAGTAAAGCAAAAACAGCAGAGAAAATAACTGCAGGTGAACTGAAACACAATAAAAGGAGACAACCATGGCAGAGACAACCATTCACCCAGTTGGGAAAGCTGGTCAGAACAGAAATGGGGTAGTCTGGAAAATAACTTGGCTACAAGATGAGCTTTTGCACGGAAACAAGCCAGGAGCTCCGGGTGCAAGTTTGGCAACATGCAAACGGGCTTTTCCAGGGTGTTCCTTGCTATGGAGTGCTTTCCCCAGGGAGGCTTGCCTGCTACAACCTTTATTTTTAGTTGCCAGGCCCTTAAGAATTTCAAGTCCTTGTGGCCTCCTTTAGTGGGGCAGGCTCTCTAAGTTATGTCTTTTAATTGTATAGTTGTGGGGTTCTTTAAGGTTTTCATTGGGTTTTTTGTAATTAGTTTTAGAGTTTATATTGTGTTTGTAAGTTGCTTTAGGTCACTTGTGGGAAGAGTGACTACTAAATATTATTATCAGTAATAATAAGTTTTAAGATGTTTCTGGAAAGTGCAGAAGAGTGTTGAAGAGCCCTGTGAAAATAATTCTATGCAAACACAAAAACTTCCACCTCCTTTGAGCTCCTAGCTTTCTTCAGGGCCAAAGGTCACACTGGCAGCTAAGTTCATTTCCAAACCACCCCATGACGTCTCCTCACCGCTGCTACTCCTCTTCTGCTGTCTCTCAGGATGAGCCCCAAGACTAACCCTGATCAAGCTGGAATGTGTGTGCAACTTCTGTGCCATTCATAGAACCTCACAAGCATGTCTTTTCAAGTTAGCTAAGGTCACAGCTACACCTACCTTTGAATCCCTCTTATACCACTTTAGCAATCGTGGCTTCCCTCAAAGAATGCTGGGAACTGTAGTTTGTTAAGGGTGCTGGAAATTGTAGCCTTGTGAGGGGTCTCCTAACAACTCTCAGTACCCTTAACAAACTTCAGTTCCCAGCATTCTTTGGGGGAAGCCAGGACACTCACTCTCTCTCTCTCTCTCTCTCTCTCTCTCTCTCTCTCTCTCTCCCTCCCTCTCCCTCTCCCTCTCCCTCTCTCCCCATGTGTGTGTGTGTGTTTATTGCAGGTATATTCTGCAACACGTAATTGACTCAATATTAGTGCATTAATGATGGATGGCTTTATGACTGCACATCATTCCGCTCTGTTATTTGTCCTATGATGTTCTCCAAATGTTACTGTGTTATTGCTGTTTGGAGGCGCCCTCTTAGTGCAGCAAAAGTGGGACAAAAAATAAACCGGCATTTTTATGGTATAAAAAGGTGACAGGATTTTAGCAGGAAGTGACGGGGCATGCACCAAATAGAAATGAAGCGGTGTGATCACCTGAAACATTTGCAGGTGTAAATGATAATGGAAATGTGATTGTGTATAATCTCCCCAATAATGTTTTGATATGTGAAATTAAAAGGACTTTGCATTGTTTTGTAAGACGCCTTGGGAATCCTGTTGGAACCTGAAAGTGCAGGATGCTAATTGCTGTAGAAATAATATGAAAAAGTGGTGCTTGCATAGCTAACCCTGACCTTGGTTTGGCCTCGGTGATGGCACAAGACTAAGTTCCTCTACAGCACATGTTGCTGCTACTGACTTTCGTGTTCCCCCGCTTCTGGTGCTGAGCTCAAGGACCATGCAGAAGGTCACCGGGTGGCTCATACAATTGCACGCTGGTGTATGACTCAGGAAAGGGGATCCTAGGTCTTTTCTTCACCACTGCTCAGAAGTACAACTCAGCAAATAAAGAGCCCTGAATGTTGCTCCATTAGAGTGTGGGGATTTTGGGGTCACGTTTCCTATCTTGGCTCCAAAGTTGGGTGCAAACCTTCCAGTCTCACCTGCTTTCCAAGACCAGGACTAGAAGATCTGGTTGTAGGAAACTGAACGGGCAGGCCTGGGCAAATGAACTTGGCAAGAGTTCTCCTTCAATATGCAGACATCTCTGCTGCAAACACGGAGGCTCAGTATGGATGCTGCCCAGTCTTCTAACCACAGCTAGGAAAGTGAGATCACCCTGAGGGCATTAGTACTACTCCTGCTTCCAACGCTCCCTTCCATTTCCAGAGCTACCCATGGGTAGCATTGCTGGGTTTTTCCTAACTGTGGTTTGTTTAAAACTACAACATGAAGGTTAAGCATGGTTCTCAAGCTGCAGTGCAAACCTAGCAATAACCACTGTTTGCACCAAAAATAAAAAAGAGTGTGGAATTAATTTGAAAGAGTGAAGGGTGCATGAGAAGTGTGAAGGTCCCCAATGTTCTAGTTTCATGGTTTTAAGAGACTGGGCAGCAGACACAGAGATCTTGCTCCGAGGGCCTTCTGGCGGTTCCCTCACTGACAGAAGTGAGGTTACAAGGGTGACAAGAACAACCTCTTCATCCATGGACTACACAGATGACACAGCCTAAGGTGCACTCCATCCTGCCGTGAGCTTGTGGTGGTTCCAACTGGGTGAAGTGGGTGATGGCACAGAATGTTCTGCTCGAGGAACAAAGAAAACAGACTGTTTGCAGTCCAGCTTGTGTGAAGGGAGGAAGATCTGTCCTCTTGGCTGGAATTCAAACTCACCGGCCGGTTCTTTGGATTGTAGGTATCTACTAGTCACAAATTTTCCAGCATGTCTCTGGGATCTAATGGGCCAAAGTAGACTGGGTTTGGAAAAAGAGCCACCTGTGTTCTATTTCTATCCTGTGTGTCTCCATGGTTTGAGGAGAGAAAGGTCAGGAGGAAGGCTGTGGTCAAAGAAACGGCTGAATGAAAAGGGAAAGTGAGATTTTCCATTCATCACCAGCAGGAAATTAGGCAGTGTTTTTGTTTATGTTTGATTTGCAGTGTTTAAGGATGAGTAAAAGTTATTGGGAAAGTGAGATAGGCAGGGAAGGCCCCTGGCGATGGAGCATCATCAGCTCCCTCCTGCTTCCTCACTCCCTATCCCTCCAGGGCTTCTGTCTCCTGCCTGGTTTGCCCCCATTTCTCTTTTGCAAAGCCCCCTCAGGGCATCAGGAGTCAGGGAGGAGCTGTGACATAAGGGGAACAGAATGGGAACCAAAAGGTGAAGGTCAGGAAGGAGGAGGAGGAGGAGGATAATGGGCCCACACAGTGACTGTTGAATGGGTGGGGCAGAAGCTGAGTGATGTGTGTCGTGCCTCAGGCCATACTGCATATTTTCGCAATTCTCATCCTCTCACCCTACTCTGGTCTTACATCATGGTTATCATTAATAATGAGGAGATACTTTGCATCTATACAACATTTTAAGGGGGTTGACAACACCTTACACCCACCAACTTAGTAGGCTTAACAACTATTTTTTAAGGAAGACTAGTATCATCCCTGGGACGTGTGTGGCACTGTGGGTTAAACCACAGAGCCTAGGACTTGCCGATCAGAAGGTCAGTGGTTTGAATCCCCGCAATGACGGGGTGAGCTCCCGTTGCTCGGTCCCTACTCCTGCCAACCTAGCAGTTCAAAAGCACGTCAAAGTGCAAGTAGATCAACAGGTACCGCTCTGGTGGGAAGGTAAACGGCGTTTCCGTGCGCTGCTCTGGTTCGCCAGAAGTGGCTTAGTCATGCTGGCCACATGACCCGGAAGCTGTATGCCGGCTCCCTCGGCCAATAAAGTGAGATGAGCGCTGCAACCCCAGAGTCAGCCACGACTGGACCTAATGGTCAGGGGTCCCTTTACCTTTACCTTTATAGTATCATCCCTCTATTGCAGATGCAGGAAATGGAGGCCAGGAGAGGAGTCGTTTGTTTAAGGCTGGTAGCTACCATGTTCATGGTGAGCTCGTGTCTGTGGTGAGATTTGGGAGCAGTTAAGGACCCCCCTGCAAGTGAAGACAGGCTCTGGCAGTTTGGGCAGACAGGACTGATCGTGGGTCCACCAGTCAAGAAGGTGGTTTCTGCCCAGGCTGTAGAGGGAAGTGAGGGGCGGGTGGGGCTCATCACCTGAGAAGGAAGCCCATCTAGGAGAAGAAAAACTCTGATCTTAGACCTCTGCTGCCTTGTGGGATATCTTTGGGGTAATAAAATGCTAAGAAGTAAACCCTGCACAAATCCAGAGTGGAGTCCCTGAGGTGGTTGGATTGTGCTTTGGCTGCCTCCTCTCAGCAACTCCTGCAGTCAAAGCAAGTGACAAACGTCTTGCTCTGCTTTCCTTTGGCCCACAGCAGCAAGACTGGGGGGGGGGGTCTTGTTGTCTGGCCAGCCCAGAACCTCCAGACACACGGCCCAGGCTTGCACCCCAGGAAGGTGACTTCGGTGCTGCTAATAAAGTGGTTTGACTTCACCCCCAAAGACGCACTCCATTCTCTCTTGAGAAAGACGCATACCAACAATATATTGGTATAACTATACAAGTATATACATGTGACATATACAATGTACACAAATGTTCTCTGTAACATGCTCATTGGCCTCTTCTTCCAGACTGTTTTCAAAAATGTCAGTTTGCAGCCAGATGCCTGTCAGTTTGAGGGGCTTTGCCAGTGATTGTCATGACAACCAACAGAGGCCCTGCAGGGAACTGGTTGAGTTCCCTCCCCGCATTCCTTCCATGTCCCCGCCTGGAGGGTTGCTGCTGCCACCAGGGAGAAGGAGGTTTCTCTCTGGTGGCCCTCAGGCCCACTGAGATGCTGGTCCCTCCCAGTGGCGTAGCGTGGGTTGTCAGCACCCGGGGCAAGGCAAGTAATTTGCGCCCCCTAACCCGTGGATTTGCGCCCCCTAACCCTAACCCCCAGATGTTGCGCCCAGTACAGCCGCCCCCCCTGCACCCCCCACGCTACGCCACTGCTAATGGGACAAGGAACACGCGTGGGGTGGGTGGAGAAGGATGTGGCTAATAATGCAGGAGGGGGGTCTAAGGGGAAAAGGAGCTCGCATGGGGTGGGTGGAGAAGGAGCTTTTCGGAGAGCTGAGCGGGGAGGGGGGAGGGAAAGAGCACTGTTGCTTTAAAGGAGCCAACCGGACAGCAGCCACTTACAGCAGTGTAAGCAGCTCCTTTCCACTCCCGCTTTGCTCCTTCTCTCCCTCTTTGCTGCTTTACACAGCTAATGGTGAATCCCCTGCAACCCAAGTCCTGCTCAGCGGATCAGCTGAGACGCTGGGAGAATTGTAATTTCCCCCTCTCCCTCATCCCGTGCCCTCCTGTCCCCAGCAGCCTTTTAAAAAACTTTTTTACTGGTTTTCACTGCGCTCGTGGCTCAGAGCCCTCCTGTGCCCTGCCGTCCCTCTGCAGCCTCATTGCTCCGTTTAGAGAGCGCACGGACCTTTGCTAGCTGAGGCTGCAGCAGCTGTTGCTGGCTACGCAGCGCTTTTTCCGGCTCGCTGTGGCTCCCGTCTGTCCCTCCTCGCGTGTAAGCGGCTGCTGCCCGCTTTGCTGGCATGGCTCTCTTTCCCTCCCTCCTCCTCATCTCCACCCCCTCCTCCTGGCTGTAAAGCAAGCATGAGTGCATTCGCTCTGTAACACGCACAGGCATTTTCCCTTCCTTTCTAGGAGCAAAAAAGTGTGTGTTTTGGAGCGAAAATTACGGTAATTCCCAGCAAGCAATTAGCAGGCTCGCTCCACCTCCTCCTCCTCCCGGCTTTGCTGCTGCTGCTGCTGCTGCGCGGCTCTTTTCCTCCACTGACGGCGCGCTGCGTCTTGGAGAGGTTCCCGCTTCCTCGAGGGGGGCCGGCCAAACGCGCCCCCCAAAATGTTGCGCCCGGTGCGGCCGGCACCCCTGGCACCCCCCACGCTACGCCACTGGTCCCTCCAACATTACATGTTTTTAAGTGTGTTTTGAAAAACGTCATTTATTTGAACTACCGTATTTTTTGCCCTATAGGACGCACTTTTTCCCCTCCAAAAATGAAGGGGAAATCTGGGTGCATCCTATGGGGCGAATGCAGGCTTTCGCTGAAGCTTGGAGAGCGAGAGGGGTCGGTGCGCACCAACCCCTCTCGCTTTCCAGGCTTCAGGAAGACATCTGCAGCCTAGACAGCCCTGTGGGAGGTCCCGCAGGGATGTCTAGGCTGCGGATGGCAGCCTGCTTCCCGGAGCGCCGGGCGCCCTGAAAGCAGAGCGCCCGGCGCTTCGGGAACACATCCGCAGCCTAGGCAGCCCTGCGGGAGGTCCCCACAGGGCTCCCCACGCTGCGGATAGCAGCCTGCCGCCCGGCGGGCGGGGCGCCCTGAAGCAGAGCGCCCCTCGCGCCGGGCAGACATCGGCCAGCCCCACAAGCTCGGAGGACAGCAGGGAGGCGCAGCGCCACCATCCCGCTGTTCCTTGACCTGGTTCAGTTTCCGCAACCTGCTTTGGGGGGGGGGGAATAAAGGGGGGGGGAAATCCCTATATTTCCCCCCAAAAAAACTAGGTGCGTCCTATGGGACGGAGCGTCCTATGGGACGAAAAATACGGTACCTTTTCTTAAACAAAGTCTCTCAGTGCCACAAGTTTTTAATCATAGAATCATAGAATCATAAAATCATAGAATCATAGAATCATAGAGTTGGAAGAGACCACAAGGGCCATCGAGTCCAACCCCCTGCCAAGCAGGAAACACCATCAGAGCACTCCTGACATATGGTTGTCAAGCCTCTGCTTAAAGACCTCCAAAGTAGGAGACTCCACCACACTCCTTGGCAGCAAATTCCACTGTCGAACAGCTCTTACTGTCAGGAAGTTCTTCCTAATGTTTAGGTGGAATCTTCTTTCTTGTAGTTTGGATCCATTGCTCCGTGTCCGCTTCTCTGGAGCAGCAGAAAACAACCTTTCTCCCTCCTCTATGTGACATTCTTTTATATATTTGAACATGGCTATCATATCACCCCTTAACCTCCTCTTCTCCAGGCTAAACATGCCCAGCTCCCTTAGCCGTTCCTCATAAGGCATCGTTTCCAGGCCTTTGACCATTTTGGTTGCCCTCCTCTGGACACGTTCCAGTTTGTCAGTGTCCTTAATGATTGAACTGTTTTGCAAATACTGCTTCTATGCTGCTGCTTTATTTTATTTTTAGGTAAATTGACTTAGATATTCACAAACTGTATGGTGTTTCATTATATTTTTTAAAATAATAATAATAATTCATTAGTCTCTTGAGTTGCCTTGTGAGGGATATGAATGCTAATGCTAAGAATTCTAATTCATAGGCCACCTGGTGATGGGAGGCACCTGCTAAGCTACTTAATAGTGCAGAAGTCTAGCGGTTCCAACCTGCTTCCCACATTCAGCCCTAACAGGCTCACTAGTTCCTGCCCTCTGCTGACTTCATCCGTGAGAGCTTGGGGTGCCATCCCTTGAAATCTCAGCTGGAGCAACGGCTGGCTCACGAGTGACCATCAGGGCTTTGGGATGCCTGTTGAGTGAGCTGTCTCCACTCCTCCTTTAGCTACGTCCCATCATGTTATGCTCCGTCTCCATCCATATAATGTGTGGTGTAGTGGTTAGAGTGTTGGACTAGGACCTGGGTTCAAATCCCACTCAGTCATGAAACTGGCTAGGTGACCTTGGGTGAGTTACCAGCCTGCCTCACAGGGTTGTTGTGAAGATAAAACGGGGAGTGGGAAAACCATGTGTACCATCTGAACTCCTTTGTGGAAAGGAGATAGAATCATCATCACCATCATTCATAGTAGTAAAAGAACATAACAGCAGGTGAAAAGCCCTGCTGGGTCAGACTAGTTCCCTACTTCTCACCCCAAGGCAGGAGACGAATGCGAGATCCCTTCTCTCTCTGCTGTTTCTTCCCCAGAGACTGGTAGTCAGTGCCTTGATCTAGGAGGCAGCCTGCAGCCATCATGACTAGTAGCCTTTTGTAAGAGCAAGTCTCCTTCCTCCATGAGTTGCCTGGGCTCCCTTGAAAGCCACCTAAGCTTGTGGCCATCCCCACTTCCTCTGGGCACCAAATCCCACAAGCTGGTTAATGCCTTATATGGAGGGGTGGTGACATCCATGCCTCCCAAATCTGTTGCCAAATCAGTTTCTAGTATTATGGGAGAAGGACCGTTCTATCTCTGCCTGCTTCCTTCCTTCACATATCATGTTTATCATATCTCCCCACCTCATTGCACACACACCCATAAACTAAAAATCCCCAAACCCTTTCATATGCAGAAAATTCTCTTCCAACCCTGTGGATTATTTGCCATTTGCTGTACCTTTCACTTCTTTTTGCTATCCTTTCTGAAGCAGGAGAGACAAACAGAATTAAAAATGGAACTGCTCCTCAGATCTCTATAAGGACATCATAATGCTGCCTGTCTTATTTTCAAGTTACACATGTTATGAATGTACATTTCAGGAAATGCAATGCCTTTGCATTCCCCTGCGTGGATGCTTTTGCTGACGCAGTGCTGCAACCCACGCCCACGGATGGTGCAGGCAGTGACCTTGTGTCTTAGCAGCAGTCAGTGCTGCTTCCCTGGACTGTGTTTGAGAGAGAACTGTGCAGTTATCCCTCTATGTCCAGTGGGACCTGTGATTCTTGAGCATCAACCCCACTGCACAGCAACACGCTTTCGAAAATTTGGGGGGGGGGTTTCAAAAGCAGCATGTGATGTGCATGAATGCATCTGTTGTTCAAGGGGTAGGGAGAAGTGGCATGTCTCACTGACTCTTGACCAAAGCTGTTTTCTATTTTTTAAAAAAATAATAATTGCTTTATTAGTTTTAAAAAGAAAAAACAGTCAACAAACGAAAAACCAAAAGGTAATACAAATTACTAAAAGTAAATAGATTTCTTACAACACAGTTTCTATTATGACTGCCAGTCACACCATCAAAGGACCAGAGCTGTTTTCTAGAGTCCACAGTGACTCGTAGGAGCCTGGCTGATGGGCTCTCCCTGATCCAGGGCCCCGGGAGGGATGGAAAGGACCCTACATCAGCTTCGATGAAGCACCCTTCCTTTCCACTTCAAGAACTCATGGGCTTCTTTTGTAACTTAAGGCTCTGTTTATTATATTTTTGGTCTGCCTTACAAATGGGCCCCTTGGGGAAGTCAAAGGAAGGGGCCATCTTCCCTCCCCATCTCCATATTTCTGACTTTATGTGATGTGTTTCATCGTTACAGAATAAGAACAACAAAATGTTATTGGGGCGCTTAAAGGCTTTCACTATTTTTGATGGGATTCGGGGCTCATTCATACTCACTTTTTGCTCTGTGCTTTCTAAGCAGAGGTCCACACTTTCAAGCTCAGTGTCAGAGTGCTTTTTTAGTCTTCGTCGCCCCCCCCCATTCTTTCCCCAGGAAATCCTGCTCTTTAGTGCTGAATGAGATCAAACACCTATTTGGGGCTTCAGTGAACTGCCAGTTGTTCCGATTTAGCGATAAAGAGCAGGTTTTTGAGGGGAAAGCACCGGGGTAAAACAAAAACAGCAAATAAACAAAAACCGCGTGGACATGGAACTTTAAAGCACAGACGTGTGCCTAGAAACGCAGCCCCAAAGGAAGTCTGCCTGAGCCCTTTGTCACCTGCTGGCAAATGCAAGTTGCACAATTAGATTTGATTGAGGGGTCTTGTGTTTGCCCCAAAGATCAGACTTTTTGCAGTAATAAAAGTGACAGGAAAATGTGCTGGGACATGTGGGGTACCATTAGGAACATGAGAAGAACCCAGCTGGATCAGGCCAGTGGCCCATCTAGTCCAGGATTCTGGTCCTCAGAGTGGCTGTGGGAAGCCTGCAGGCAAGATCTAAGCGCTTGCTGGATTTGATGCAACATCATCTCACCTCCCTGCAAGCAAATCAGAATGGATGATCACTTTAAATAGCCAACACCTTCCATTCTCCCTGCAAAACAAATTAGTACATATGCTCAGTAAACAAGTGGCCTGGAAGTGTTGTTAAAATATGTTAGTGTGGGGTGGTGGTTGTTTTCTGCAATTTAAACCCTGGTTTGAGCCATGCTGTGAATCCCCCTGCTACCAAAATATCCAGACTTCTTCCCCGCTCCCTGTCCTGCTTTATTAGCTTTGGGTCGGCAATTGCTTGAATACATGACCTAGATTTTATGGAAAACCTGAGTAGAATGAACTGCATTGATTCCTGGAGAAAACAGCTAATATGGACTGGAGGGATTGGAGGTGCTCAGCTGACAGGAGGCTCATGACTGGAGAATGCCGTCTCAGGACCAGTGATGATGAGCGGCCCTTGCCAGTCTAGGATCCCTGCACTTGCAAGATGAATGGATTGCCTCCTGGGGTCATTTATTTATTTAGGCATGAGCACCTGCTCATTTTTATATGGCAAAAGTGAAATAATTAGAGTTTTACTTCCAGTGTGATGTAGTGGTTAGTGTGCTGGACTAGGATACTGGTGGTAGGTGCAAGAAAACAGCAGCAGCAGCAACAGCAGCAGCAGCAAGCAAATTAAACTACTACTGTACTGCTCTAGTAGTAGTAGTTTACCATACTTAAAAAAGATATTTTAGTATTTCAATTACTGTTATTGCTACTAATCCTATTTAATAGCTGTTGTACAGAGTTGCACCTCATCACTGGGTGAGGCATCGCTGTGCATTTTTGTGTGGGTGTTCTACTGCTCCACCCTAGAGCTGGCTGCAGGTTTTGCTCTGGGCAAAAAAAGATTTGGCCTTTCGTCATTTCTGGACTGTGTCATTTCCGATGC
The DNA here is from genome assembly GCF_965112155.1 of Podarcis liolepis. NCBI lineage: Eukaryota > Metazoa > Chordata > Lepidosauria > Squamata > Lacertidae > Podarcis > Podarcis liolepis. The sequence goes on from NC_139571.1 coordinate 1,452,568, forward strand.
AGCTCTAGGACCTTGAGCAGGAAGCTGCCTGCCCCTGGTTCTTCAGGCTCTGAGATGTAAACCTTGCTTTGGCCTTCATGATCTTGTTAATTAAGGCGCATAAACTCTTTCTAAGAAGTTGTAAAAGCCAAAGCCTGGCCTGCTATCCAGTTGCAACAGTACATCACGAAACTCATATAAATGACTCAGAGTACCCAGGGAATACCATTTTGGATTGCGCCAGGTGTGGTGTTGTGCTGACGTAAAAGTGTAATGGAGAGCTTTGTTTCTGCAAGTGTCATTTGACATCTAGGGCCTGGTTTCTCCCCCCCCCCCCCCCCCGTTCATATTTATTGGTTTTTAACAACAGAAATGCTTTCTTAATGTAAGATCACAGTATAAAGTTTCAGTTTCTTGTTGATGTACATGTGTTTCTAAATCATAATAAAGAAAAACAAATATATATTCTTAATCATTTGACTCATTAATATTCTAATTACTTCTGAATTCCCACCCCTTCTTGCTTGGATCCTTTATTGGTAACCAATTTTCCACTACTTTTTGATGTTTCTCATTACAAGAGTTAATCTAAACCAGTCAAAAAAATTAATCCTCCACAGTGGTCTTTCAGGTATTGTTTAAATATATTCCAGTCTTTTCTAAATTTTTGTTTCACTTGATCCCTTCTCTGTCCTGTCAGTTTATCCATCTCAGCGTATTCCATCAGTCTAATCAGCCAATCTTTTTTTGATGGTATCATCTCACTTTTCCAATTCTGTGCAATCTAAACTCTTGCTGCCATGGTAGCGTACATAAATAATTTATTTAAATTTCTTGGAATTTCCCTCCCAATAATCCCTAAAAGAAATGCCCCGGGTTTTTTGGGAAATGAAATTTTGAGTATCTTTTTCAACTTGTTATAGACTGAATCCCAAAATTCCCTCATTCTTGTACAGGTCCACTAGACATGGTACATCCCACCACCTCCTTACATTTCCAACACTGGTCTGAATTATTTTTGTACATTATTGCTAATTTCCTCGGTGTTGTATGCCAGCGATAGAAGACCTTCATGTAGTTTTCCTTAATAAAATAACATGCTGTGAACTTAAGATGTTCCCTCCACAATTTTTGCCATTCTGAGAGTTGTATGTTATGACCTAAATCTCTTGCCCACTTTATCATGGCTGATTTTACCTCCTCGTCCTTCACTGGCCATTCTAATAAGATTTTATACATTTTGGACAATATTTTCTCATCGTTATATATCAAATCTCTTTCGAACATTGGAAGTTTTTTGCTAAAACCCTTTTTGTCTTGTTTTTGATGGTACTGGAACCAATTGTTGATTCTACTTTTTATTTCTTCAAATTTTTTGTTTTAATTGGTTGCCTTCTTCACAAAGAATGTCTTTATATGTAACCCAATCATTCATCATGTTGACCTTTTTTACTGTCATGGCTTCCATTGGTGACAACCACCAGGGTGTTTTGTTCCATGATACCCTTGTTTTTTCTCCAGACAGCATACAGAGTGAAGTGCTTCTTATTACATGATTCATAAAATCTCTGTTGGCTCTCGCCTTGTCATAGCATAAGTAAGTGTGCCAGCCAAAATGATTATTAAATCCCTCTAGATCTAATATGTCAGTGTTTTTCAATACTAGCCATTCCTTGGTCCAAGATAGGCATGCGGCTTCATAATGCAACTCAAGATTTGGCAGTGCAAAGCCTCCTCTTTCTCTACTGTCTGTCAAAATTTTATAATTTATTCTCGGCCTTTTGCCCTGCCAAATGAATCTTGTTACATCTTTCTGCCAGGTCTTAAAATGTATTGCACTGTCCACTACTAGGATGACTTGGAATAAGAAAAGTATTTTAGGCAACACATTCATTTTTATTGTGGAGATCCTACCCCAAAATGATAATCTTAACCTGTCCCACATTTCCAAATTTCTTTTTATCTCCTTCCAAGTTGGTATATAGTTGTCTTTATATAGATTAATGTTCTTTTCCGAAATCCAAATTCTTAAATATTTTATTCTCTTACTAGTTGTCAGTCCTGTAAGGTGTTGTAGTTCTCATCTATCCTCTTCTCTCATATTTTTGACTAACATTTTGGTTTTTTTCTTTATTAAGTTTAAAGCCTGCAACTAGCCCAAATTCTGTAATCTTTTCTATCACTATTGGCACACTTTCTTTTGGGTCTTCCATAGTTATAGTCAGGTTGTTGGCAAGGCTTTTACTTTGAAAGTCTTATTTCCGACAACTATACCCTTTTTGTTCTTTTCTTTTCTAATGTTCATATTCAAAACTACCAACACCAGTATGAATAACAGAGGGGATGAAGGACACCCCTGTCGTGTACCTCTCTTAATATTACAGTTTTCTGTTAGGCTATTATTTATAACTAATTTAGCTCTTTGTTGCGAATATATTGCATTTATACCTTTATAGAAATTTTCTCCCACTCCTATCATCTCTAATGTGTTTTTTTCCATAAACTTCCAGAAGACGTCAAATGCCTTCTCTGTATCAATAAACAGCAATGCTGCCTGTTTTTCATTTCTGACTTCCAGATACTCTAGAGTATGTTACATATCTTATATTATCTTTCATATGATGTCCTGGAAGAAATCCTGCTTGGTCTGCATGAATATAGTCTTTGAGTATGCATTTCAATCTATTTGCTAGAATATCTGCAAATATTTTATAGTCGTTATTAAGAAGAGATATAGGTTGGTGGTTCTTCACTGATGTTGGATCTGTTCCCTTAGGAATCAGGGTTATGTAGGCCTCCTCCCATGATTCTGGTAGTTTGCCTTTATTTAGAATGTTATTCGCTACAGTTCAAGAAGGACACTGACAAACTGGAACGTGTCCAGAGGAGGGCAACCAAAATGGTCAAAGGCCTGGAAACGATGCCTTATGAGGAACGGCTAAGGGAGCTGGGCATGTTTAGCCTGGAGAAGAGGAGGTTAAGGGGTGATATGATAGCCATGTTCAAATATATAAAAGGATGTCATATAGAGGAGGGAGAAAGGTTGTTTTCTGCTGTTCCAGAGAAGCGGACACGGAGGAATGGATCCAAACTACAAGAAAGAAGATTCCACCTAAACATTAGGAAGAACTTCCTGACAGTAAGAGCTGTTCGACAGTGGAATTTGCTGCCAAGGCGTGTGGTGGAGTCTCCTACTTTAGAGGTCTTTAAGCAGAGGCTTGACAACCATATGTCAGGAGTGCTCTGATGGTGTTTCCTGCTTGGCAGGGGGTTGGACTCGATGGCCCTTGTGGTCTCTTCCAATTCTATGATTCTATGATTCTATGATTCTATGATTCTATGATTCTATGATTCTATGATTCTATGATTCTATGATTCTATGATTCTATGATTCTATGATTCTATTCCCTGCCAAGCAAAGCAGAGAGCTTTTAAGCTCTCCACCTTGTATACTGAGCTCTGGGAGACCCTTGCATGGGCTTTGGTGAGATCTCACAGGAACTCAGATGGCTTTGTGAGATCTTGTGAGAGCCTCCCAGAGCCTAGTAAGCGCAGGGTCCATACGGAGACACCACGGGACTCCTTCAGCCCTGATGCATCCACAGCAGTGACCAGAGGAAAAGTGACCTTTGGGGGTGAGAGCTTAGAGATGAAATGCCATGGTGCATCTGTAACAGCACGATAGGGGTCTCCTAACACTTCTTAGCCCCCTTAATAGACTACAGTTCCCAGAATTCTTTGGGGAAAGCCATGACTGTTTAAAGTGGTGTGATACTACTTTAAGCGTAGTTTGAGGATGGGGCCTCAGAGGGCCAGGGATTGAATCCAATACCTTTTGCACACAGAGCATGCCATTCTAATGCTGAGCCTTCCCCTTGTGAGTAGGGACAGGGTTAAAAGGCAGGATAGAAATCCCAAATCCATAGAGTAAGTCACAGGGTGGGACTGGAGTTTCATAGCTCCCCCTGACTTCTATTCTTGCCTTCTGCGTGGGCTGGCCCTGGCTGGGTCCAAACCCAGGAATCCCAGGTCCTAATCTTGGCTACCGGTGGGCAGTGAGGTTAGAGAGAAGAAAGCAGAGGTGGCTGTTTGCAGCCCTGTGGCGTGTTAAATAAACTCACTCCACTTTGATGGAGGGATGGGGGAGCAGCTGTCCTTGGGGAAACAGAGTGAAACAGTCTGTGAGTGTGTTTATTGCATGGGGGCGATCCACTTTCCCTTTTCCTGAATGCTCCATTATTCCTGGAAACTGTTGCCCAGGATTGGTGGGGGAGTGAAGAGCCAGAGCTTTGGCTAAGTGGGGAAACCAGGCTGGGCTGAGAGCCAGGCCTTAGTTGGAACCACATGCCTCTCTCACCCTCAGAGAGAGAGAGAGAGCAAGAGCCGGAGAGCCTGCCTAGGCTCCTGTGTGTGCGTGCGTGGGCATATTTGGGTGGGAAGGTCAGAGTTGCAACAGAGAGGCTGAGACAAGGGAAGTACGGGGGCTGGGATTTGCAGATGGGGTGATGCACCAGAGGATGGCGTCACTTTGAGAATGGGGCCAGGGATGCCAAATATGGGATAATGGTACAGAGGGGAAGATAATCAGTGGGGCTTTTGTGTATATATTTCTGCTTGTGTGGGCTCCTCTCTGGTCTGCTTGCTTGGGTCAGATGGGATGTTGTGACACAGCAACCCCAGTTTTGTCGAAGCAGATTCATTCCCTCACCACCTTTTCTCTGGAATCCTGGCTGCCCCAGCTGTGAACCTTCTGTCTGCTGGAAGGCTGCCCATCTCCCCCCCCCCACCCCAAATTCCTTCCCCAGCCAATACTGCACTTGAGCGCAGAGGCCAACAGGCACCACCAACAGGCTGGCACCGAGCATCACCACCCTGAAGGGAGCAGGGATGATGGAAGGAGGCATGGCAGAGAGCATGGCAGGAGCCAGAAGCCTCTCACAGAGCCAGGCACTGCGCTGTTTTAAGCAGATTTATTGCACTTTAACAGTCATGGCTCTCCCCCCCCCCCCCGCCCCCCACCAAATAATCCTGGGGAGCATAGTTTACCCCTCACTCAGCTACAATTCCCAGCAGCCTTAGCAAACTACTGTTCCCATGAGTCTTTGTGGGAAAGCCACATGCACTAAATGCGGGGTGTGGGTGGCTCTCCAAACATGCCTCTGAGCTCCTGCCCCTTTGGCTCCCATCCCCATTGGCCTTTTATCTGCAGCTCTCCTGCCTTCCCTCTGATCTTTCCCGGCAGGATCCGTGCTTTAAAGCTCTGTGTCCAAGCGCTTTTCCTTTTCTCTAGAGCTTTCCCCACAAAAACCTTCTCATTCCAGCTCAATTGGAGCAAACAGCAATCGGCTTAAAAACCCAAATTGGTGTCTGCTCCAATTAAGTGGTTTTTTGTGGGGAAGGCTCCAGGACAAAAACAAAACGAAACAAAAAACCAACCATACTTGGATACAGAGCTTATAAGTGGGGCAAAAGGTAAGTTTGATAAGCCCTCTGTGGCTCTCATTGGGCATCGACATAGCAGACAGAGCTGAGACATCCTTACCCAGGGCAGGTAATATGGCCAGGGAGCAGCAGGGCAGGACTGAGTGGCAGAGCATCTGCCTTGTGAGCAGAAGGTATGGGTTCAACCCACAGCATCCCCAGGCAGGGCTGGGAATGTCTGGAAGCCTTGAGGTCTGCTGCCAGTCAGTGTAGGCAGTACTGAGCTAAATGACTTTCTTCATTGCCTGCATGTGTCCACTGAGCACACGAATGAGATCCTGCTTGCGCTCCTCTGGGTGCTGCGTGTGGTGCCACAAATCTAACCATGTGCAGAGAGGCTGCATCCTGCCCAGCTGTGCACAAATTTGATGGTATGACAAAAAGAGTAACCCCCTCTGCTTCCAGAGTTGCCACAATACATCATGAGCAGGATTGGAGCTGCGAGTAACAGAAATAATTAGATTATAATATAATGGTTCTGATTTAATAGATAGAAGATAAGGTGCAGCAGAAGGGAAGAAACGGGGTGAGAACGGATCTGGCAGAACGGATCTGAATTTGCAGCCCTTGAACACAAAGGAGGTCCATTCCTCTTGGTTAACCCTCTTTATTTTAGCAGTGTGATTTAGGTGGGGAAAAGTTGTTGGAGAAATGAATAGGAGTCAGGAATCCTTGCAGATCTACTGCAAAAGCAAACCTAGAGAATATTCCCTGAACAATCAATAGATACAAAAGAGCAAATAAAGCCAAGGAACTAAATGAACATAATTCTTTCTTATCACATAGATACAGTGGGATTTGAAAACTTAACAAAGAATGATTCAGACACTGTGTATCATCACATCAATGTATTCTAGATACAGCTATATATTTTAGAATACACTGATGTGATATTATGCACACTGCTTTTCAGTGTTGTGAAGTCACATGCAGTGGTTGGTCATTATTGCATATTCCATAGGTCAGAGATTTATTGTAAACTTTTCAAATCCTTCCATATCTATGTTATTAAAAATGGTTGATTTACTTTTTTGCACCTTTTAGATTTATTCCAGGCGCAGAGATCTCCCAATAGATCTCAGTCTTCCTTCTTCTGTACAATTCAAGCACAAGCACTCAGTGACAACACTGATGCTGATTTTAAGCCCCAAACAATCTCCAAAAGCAAAACAGCACTGTGGGCTTTGATGCAAAACCCAGCCTGGACATTTAGAAAAGATTTGCTGGACCAGTTTTGGGCTGGTCAGCCAGCACCCCTTGCTGGTCTGGATGCAACCAGAGAAGGTTTCTGCTCCTCATTTGGACTCCTGCGGTGGAGAACGTATCTTCCTTCCACTGCACTCTGAGGTGTTATAAACTGTGTCTGGTTTCCTGGCTCCTAAGCTGAAGCAATGCCAAGCAGACGTTTGGCACCAGCTGGTTTCTAGGCCAAAGCTGAGGGCTGGGAGAAGGTGTCTGGTGTGGCAGAGGAGGCACTCAGTAGGACGGCAGAAGGGAGAGCCATGGGCACCACTGCTCTGAATGGGAATGAGTGGAGTGAGGTGGGGCCCCAGCCTGGGAGAAGGGAAGCTTTGGCAGAAGGGGCTGCTGGTAGGCTCTGCTGGCTGAGATCAGGTCCTCTCTCTCTCATCTCACTTCCCATGGTGCTTCCAGCCACTAGAGTTGCCTCAAGCAATTACCACATGAAATGGATGATGTATGTAATGGGACGACATTGGGGTCTTGTAGGGCTTCCTGTCCAGCTATGATGGCCAGTGGGAACCAGCATGGGAATTTTCAAGCACTTGGGGAATTCAGCTCTGATGCAGCAGAGAGCTTGTGAAACTCAAGCTCAGGCGAAGCTTCGCGTTAAATGCATAGTTTGGCTGTGCCTGTTTTTTCTTTGTTGGTTTGGTTTGGGTTTTTGTGAATAGCATCCCCAAGGTGCTTCCAGGCACCCTGTTTCTTGAATTGTTTCCTGATTTGTTCGCAGGGCGTTTGGAGGGCTGTTGTGGCAAGCAAGGGTTTCCCCACACTTTCTGGTGCATTTTCCATTAGTTTTCCTTATGGCAAAAGAACAGAAGGAGTAAGGTCTGATCTTTTGGAGAAGCTGGTTTGTTGTGCAGGAAGTCCAAGCCAGCTTTAATTGTGCAACCTTCAGTTTGTGGGGAAAGAGTTGAGTCCTACCTGAACATAGTGATGGTCTGAGGAGCACCTCCAATATCTGTGTGATGGGTCAAGACTGGGGCTGTAGAGAGAAGGGAAGCTTTTTATTGACCTTTACCCCTGTGACTAGGGAATATAGGGTTCTGCCTGGGATCATGTCAGACAACCAGTCCTTCCAGCTCAGCACTGTCTAATCCAACTGGCAATGGCTTTCCAGGGTTTGAGGCAGCAGTCTTTCCCCAGCCCTACCTGGAGATGCCAGGAATTGAACCTGGAACCTTCCACATGTATGGCCCTTCGCTGTCCAGGGGTCCAAGCAGCTATTTGCATCAAGAGAGAAGCTGCCATTGCCTCCTGGCGCAAATAGCAGCCCCCGTGGGTTGGCGAGGGTGGTTTTCATTTGAGTTGTGGCATGTTGGAAAAGATTAAAGATTAAAGACCACAGACTTATAGTGTGGTCTGGCTTTGAATTCCCCCACAGTTGCTTTTAAAAGATAAAAACAAAATACCTCCCAAAGGACACACCATCAGTGCAACTCTACACGAGGACTCCTTAGAAATAAGTCTCATGGAGACTGTTCATGTGTACAGGTGGGATTGCCTCTCTGCACTACTGTGCACTGGGAGCCAGTGTGGTGTAGTGGTTAAGAGCGGTAGTCTTGTAATCTGGGGAACCGGGTTTGCTTCCCCGCTCCTCCACATGCAGCTGCTGGGTGACCTTGGGCCAGTCACACTTCTCTGAAGTCTCTCAGCCCCACTCACCTCACAGAGTGTTTGTTGTGGGGGAGGAAGGGAAAGGAGAATGTGTGCCGCTTTGAGACTCCTTCGGGTAGTGATAAAGCGGGATATCAAATCCAAACTACTACTACTACTACTACTACTACTACTACTACTACTACTACTCTTCTTCTTCTTCTTCTTCTTCTTCTTCTTCTTCTTCTTCTTCTTCTTCTTCTTCTCCTCCTCCTCCTCCTCCTCCTCCTCCTCCTCCTCCTCCTCACCCATCTGCTTCCCAGGATGTTCACCCACTGGTCTTCCTCTCTCAATTTGTGCTTCAGCTCCTGAAACTCCTCCTTACCTTTGGGGTCCTATTCCTATGATGAGCCGCCATTTCCCCAGTTTGTGGTAGATGGCTGAAGGCAGTGTCTTCTCTGCTCATTGTAACTAGAAAAAGAACAGGGACTGAATGGTACTGGCAGGAAAGTTGGATATGATTAATAGCCAGTATCTGGTAGGATTGTGCCTACCTACCAGACTGGTGACACCACAGATGCGGGTGGCACTGTGGTCTAAACCACTGAGCCTTTTGGGCTTGCCAATCAGAAGGTTGGCAGTTCAAATTCCTGTGATGGGGTGAGCTCCTGTTACTCTATCCCAGCTCCTGCCAACATAGCAGTTCAAAAGCATGCCAGTGCAAGTCAATAAATAGGTACCGCTGTGGCAGGAAGGTAAATGGCATTTCCGTGCGCTCTGGTTTCTGTCAAGGTATCCCGTTGAGCTAGAAGCGGTTTAGTCCTGCTGGCCACATGACTCGGAAAGCTGTCTGTGGACAAACACCAGCTCCCTCGGCCTGAAAGCGAGATGAGCACCACACCCCACAGTCACTTTTGACTGGACTTAGCCATCCAAGGGTCCTTTAGCTTTAGCTTTTTAACCAGAGAGAGATGCTCATTCTGTCCAAAGGGCTGGCGGGTTCTTAGAATAGCAACCACCCTTGGGACATCTTATTTTTTAACATGGCTTAAATTTTAGTATGCTTAAGTCAATGTCTGGCACCCCAGAATTAGAAGGGAGATCCAGAATTAGACGGGGAGTCCAGCCCCCCCCCCACTGCTTTACATTTGCATTGCAGCTGTGTCCCTAGATTTCCAGGAAGTAGGGAGCTATAAGCCCTGATGCCCACTGGAATATAATAATAGAATGTCAGTTCATAATAGCAGCATCACTACCTGACACCAACAGCGTGACTCCAATGTTGCATATGATTCCTTTGACACTTGCATTTTTGTTTTGTTTTACTGTTCTCTTGGAAATAAATGTGCAATTTCATTGTCATTTATCTAGCTATTAAAGGTGGTGCTGACACTTTCAGGCGCCAGGGCTGCAGAGTTGCTGGTGCTAGAGAGGCTCAAGGGGGCTTTCATTCTTTTACTCTCAAGCCAGGGGTGTTGCCAAACAAGAAAACTACCACCAATGTGTCACTGCCCCTGGTGGTCAGAACAGGGAACAGTCAAATTGCAGCCTGTGTTGCTTCACTGTCAGCTGATCTGGATCACATCTGACTCCACCACATAGGTCCAGGTGTTTTATAGTCTGAGCACTTTGTCAAATACCATGATTGCTTTCCAAAACTACTAATTAACTACCTATTGTTGGATTAGTTTTCTGGACCCACTGATGACAGGGATCATTAGTATAATGTTAACATGTGGGTTTCAAAATTGCTGCCCTCAAAAGAATGTCTGGTCTTGATGGGAAATTCCTTGTTTCTCTGAGCAGCCTGTGATTAATCCCTTTCCGTTTTTAAGAACTGGCAACTTATCTCCACTTGGAATGTGTCCTACTTTAACCCCCAGGATAGGACTCACTTACTTTCCTTTTGCTGAAAAAAAGGGGAAAAAACAAATGGATGTGCTTGATAGGAAGACAACCTTTGAAACAGAAAGTAAATGAAGGGATTCTGAACAGACAGGACATGAAACCTGCCCATAAGAGTGACCCTCTTTGAATTTGGATGATGAATATCCTCCAAATGTGTGGGCACTCAGCTATTATTTTGAATTCAATATTAGGATTTGACATTGATCAGCAATCTGGTTTATCACCAGTGCCAGGCAGTGGTGGTCAGTATTTACCAGTATGTGACAGTTGCCATGGGGCCCGTCCACACTCTGCTTTTCCTGTGTTTTCTAGGCACAGGGTCTGAGCAGGTTCCCCCTTGCCCCACTCCTTCCCCAGGGAAAGCCCACTCTTTAGTGCTAAATGGGAGCAAACGACAATCTGGAGAAAACCCGAATTGCCATTTGTTCCAACTGAGTGCTAAGAATGGTTTTCCCCAGGAGAAGCAGCAGGACCAGAGGAAGGGTGAATGAGCCCTTACAGTTGCTTTCAGTGCATTTTGTACAAACCTCATCCATCCTTTATTCAGTCCTTCATTCATGCATCCAAACAGGAAAACATTATCTTGAACTGGTTGTTGTTTGTTGTTGTTTAGTTGTTTAGTCGTGTCCGACTCTTCATGACCCCATGGACCAGAGCACGCCAGGCACTCCTGTCTTCCACTGCCTCCTGCAGTTTGGTCAAACTCATGCTGGTAGCTTCGAGAACACTGTCCAACCATCTCGTCCTCTGTCATCCCCTTCTCCTTGTGCCCTCCATCTTTCCCAGCATCAGGGTCTTTTCCAGGGAGTCTTCTCTTCTCATGAGGTGGCCAAAGTATTGGAGCCTCAGCTTCACGATCTGTCCTTCCAGTGAGCGCTCAGGGCTGATTTCCTTCAGAATGGAGAGGTTTGATCTTCTTGCAGTCCATGGGACTCTCAAGAGTCTCATCCAGCACCATAATTCAAAAGCATAAATTCTTCGACGATCAGCCTTCTTTATGGTCCAGCTCTCACTTCCGTACATCACTACTGGGAAAACCAGAGCTTGAACTATATGGACCTTTGTTGGCAAGGTGATGTCTCTGCTTTTTAAGATGCTGTCTAGGTTTGTCATTGCTTTTCTCCCAAGAAGCAGGCGTCTTTTAATTTCGTGACTGCTGTCACCATCTGCAGTGATCATGGAGCCCAAGAAAGTAAAATCTCTCACTGCCTCCATTTCTTCCCCTTCTATTTGCCAGGAGGTGATGGGACCAAGGGCCATGATCTTCGTTTTTTTGATGTTGAGCTTCAGACCATATTTTGTTCTCTCCTCTTTCACCCTCGTTAAGATGTTCTTTAATTCCTCCTCACTTTCTGCCATCAAAGTTGTGTCATCTGTATATCTGAGGTTGTTGATATTTCTTCCAGCAATCTTAATTCTGGCTTGGTCAAAATCCTCAAATGGTTGACTGCTGTATTTTGTACGAGAACCATTTATTTTGAAACATGACTGTTAAATTTTGATACCAAATCTTGAAACCTAAACCTCCATTTTAAGATCTGAATAATTCATCAAATTTCAAACACTGTTAGCATTTTGTTTCTGTTCTAGATCTGAGCTACGCTTGTTGTTTCTGGCAGGCAATGATTTGTGCACCATGTGTGACATACCAAATGCCAAGGCTTAGGATCTAGCCAGCATTTACAGGGGTGAAATAGACCATTTATGATATGTGATAGTGGAGATACAGGTTTCAGGAATCATGTTCATCATAGGTCTTGAACTGATTACAAAGCAACCATTTTCAGAATGACGGTGTTCCCAATTAACGTTACTGTGTCCCACAGCAAACCATTGTTCCAAACCAATACTGCTCTCCTGCTCCTGTGCAGCTTGAGAATCCTGGCCAGGAGCAGGAAGAGGGGGAGGCTTCATCAGAGCAGTACTCGTCAGCCTGGTCTCTGACAAATACCTGTGTGATGGTGCATAGATGACTCAGCCTCTGCCATTCCACACCTGCCGTGCCACCACCTCTTTCTTGGCCAGTTCCTGAGTGTGCAACACTCTGCTTATTTTGCTCATTCCTTTGCTCCATCTTAAAGGCCATCCTAAACCCAACGGCTTTGTGGAGGTGGCTCTGCTGGCCCATTCTCATGTGTTTCCAGGTTGGCTTGTGGCACCAGCTCAATCTCATTACCGTAATAAACATTGCGAGGCCAATTTTTGGGTAGGAATGCAGAGGGCGTCACAGTGATTATCTCCGACATCTCTAATCACTCAGGGAGAGACGCCATTAATGCCCCCATTTTACAAATGGAGGACTGACACCAAGTGCTTTGTTGAAGCCCCACCCCCACCCTCGGTTCAATCCACTACCACACCCGACTGCACCCTAGTTGGGGATGTCACATTGGGGGCCGTGCCTGCATTTTAATTGCTTGCTTGCAGAAGCGCCATGTTTTTAGGACTGAGCTGAGCAGGATTCATCTAATGACCCCTGTCAGTGGAAGCTCTGAGCAAGGACTTCCACTTGCACAATGGGGATTCCCCCCTCTTCCTTGGTTTGTGGGGGTTGGGAGAACCCCCAGAACAGGGCAGGGGCTCTTCGGTCTGGCATACAGAAACGCTTGCACAGATGAAATGTTCACCATAGTGCAATGCTGAATTCCATCTATTGGGTGGTTTTCACTGCTAGTCCTACTCAGAGTAGACCCATTGAAGTTAATGGACATGACTAACTTAGAGGCTCATTAATTTCAATGGTGCTGTGCTGAGTAGGACTAGCACTGAATACAACCTACGATTTTGCTCTAACTAGCAGGCTCAGAACAAGAACTCATCTTTTACTTTCATGTTTTATTGACCTGTCAGCTCAGTACCAGTGTTGAAATCGGTTTAAAATGGTTAGACATAGTTCACTTTCACTCTTAACTGTCAGTTATCTGGCTTTGCCATCAGCAAGTGAAAGTGACCTCATATTGATGAGCTGCTCAGTTGAAATGAGCATTGGGGTAGTTCACACAAGGGGCTTTAGGTGCACAGCCATTTCCAGGTATGGATGATGAGAAATGCATTTGGAAGCTAGGCAGGGAAGCTTTGTCTGTGAGCCAGGGCTTTGCTGCACCTCCCTGGGACTTCTCACACATTACTCAACAAACGGAGGTTTGCTACTGAGTGTTAGGGATGCATATATTAGGGTAAAACCTGCATATAAACACATATAATGAAATGATTTTTTTAATGAAATGATAATACAATACAGTTTGTGTAAATGCATATAATATTAGGAAAATTCCCTCGCAAAAAATTGTGTTGTAGATAGGTAGCCGTGTTTTGCACACGAAAGCTCATACCAAGAACTAACTTAGTTGGTCTTTAAGGTGCTACTGGAAGGAATTTTTTTTTTATTTTAAAAAATTGTGTATTGGGCAGAATTCAATATACATATAAATATATACATTAAGGGAAATTTGCATTAAGATGCTGATGAATTTTTATGAGAACATCAGAGAGAGAGAGAGAGAGAGAGAGAGAGAGAGAGAGAGAGAAGTTCTGACCATGAAGTTGTTACAGTGCCCTTGAGTACCCCCAGAAGAAAGCACTGTAATATATATTACACTGGTGTGGAAGTGTGGGGAGCTGAACTGCAGCCTGGAAAGATAAGAAGCTGGGGGAAACTGAAATGGATAGATTCACCCAACCCTACTGAAGGGCCACTGGCAGGTCACACAGCACACACACACACACGCACACACGCACACACACACACACACACCCCGCTGGCCGGCCTGCTGGCACGTCACTCAGGCCTTCTATTTGAGCAGGGCTTGTTCTGGGGCTGCACATGAGACAAAATCCAGATACAAGAGAGCCCCATTCCAGTATTTATTTTATACAGACCGTAGAAAGTTGCAGCTGATCCTGCCTTTCTGCTGCATGTATTGCAGTAAAAATAAAAAATAAAAATGTAAGTCATGGAAATGTGCAAACGGGTTTCATGCTGATGACCCTTCTGCTTCAAAATTTGGTAACAGTGCAGCCTTTAGGCCAGGGTATTCCTGAAGTCAGAATTAATAAAATTCAGAGGCCTTGTTACCTATAAATTTGATACTGTCCTAGGGAGCTGATGGAGAGTTGGGAATAAGAGGCTGTGCTGTAGAGCAGGTCTGAAGATCACCTAAGCCAGGGGTCTGCAACCTTTAAGACAAAAAGAGCCACTTGGACCCGTTTCCGAAGAAAAAGAACTGGGAGCCGCAAAACTTGTCATTATAAAATAACTTTGTCGTCACTTTTTTATTATTTCTTTGTTTGACCCCTCAGAATTACTCCTCCTCATAGAAATAAATGTTAAATTAACAAGTTACCTTTTTGTGTGTGTGTGTTCTTCACCCCCCTTCAAAACAGTGACCAGCGTACATGCCCCCTTTCAATGCAGTGACCAGTGTACATGCCCCTTACAATGTAGCGGGCCGGTGGGCGGGCAGGTGACGTAGGGACGGTGTGTGACTAACGCACGCACCGCCCCCATGCGACGTCACAGCCAGTAGAGCGCCAGCCACAGTGGGGAGTGTCAGGGCGCACAATGCGCCTCCTCCCCTCGCTAGTATCCGCCCCGGAGCCGCGGCAAAGGTGTAAAAGAGCCACATGCGGCTCCGGAGCCGTGGGTTGCCGACCCCTGACCTAAGCCATGAACTTCTTAGAAGGCCTCAAGCAACTGGGCCTCTCATTCTCCCCTCCCCAAAGCTTCAGTATGGGCGGGGCTGTTAATACTGATCTACCTTAGGTAAAGGTAAAGGACCCCTGGATGGTTAAGTCCAGTCAAAGGCCACTATGGGATGCAGCGCTCATCTCACTTTCAGGCCAAGGGAGCTAGTGTTTGTCCAGAGACAGCTTTCCAGGTCATGTGGCCAGCATGATTAAACCGCTTCTGGCACAATGGGTCACAGTGACAGAAGCCAAAGCGCACTGAAACATCATTTACCTTCCCGCCGCAGTGGTACCTATTTATCTACTTGCACTGCTAGGTTGGCAGGAACTGGGACAGAGTAACAGGAGCTCACCCCTTTTCAGGGATTCAAACCACCGAGAAGGCTCAGTGGTTTAAACCATAACGCCACCCGTGTCCCTGATCTGCCTTAAAGAGTTGTTCTGATAATCCTTGTACACACAGACATGCAAAGTTGGGGCACTCTTGCCTGCAAAATGTAGCCTGAAAGTGTATAACTTTTCTCTTTACCCCCTGTAATTTCATATTTTTCACTCCCGATGGGTGAAGCTTTGGGGAAACTTCCCTCCACACCCATGGATAAGGCTCCAATCCCATTCACACTAACCTGGGCACCTCACTTTGCCCCCCACCCCCCGTGGCACTCCAAGAGAATAGACAGAGGAGATGTGATGCTGCCATCTTTGCAAATCCCTAGACTGGAGACCAAGGGTACTTTTCAATATGCATTTGTGATTATTTGTGCTCTTGGTGGAGTTCAGGGGGGAGGAAACAGGATCCCACTTTCAGGACTGTTTGTGCTTGCATTAGTTTCAGGGCAGAGATAATACTTCCAAGTC
This sequence comes from Podarcis liolepis, assembly GCF_965112155.1. Taxonomy (NCBI): domain Eukaryota; kingdom Metazoa; phylum Chordata; class Lepidosauria; order Squamata; family Lacertidae; genus Podarcis; species Podarcis liolepis. The sequence goes on from NC_139571.1 coordinate 1,468,318, forward strand.
AGTGCATGTTCCATAATTTCCTGTGGAATCCTGTAACTTTTTATTCTGCAATGTTCTGCTTTATTTTTTGTCCTGCTTTTTTTGTGTGTGTGCGCGCGCTATAGCACTAGTAGCACCCCTCCAGAGAGCAGTAAAGCAATCATGTTTGGGAAGCATCACAGAACAATTGATAAAGCAGAAGGATGTGTGAACAGTCGAGTGTAAATCCACTGCTAGCCCACTGTTGTTGCACCAGCGCCAGGTTGCAGAAGGCACTGGCTGCCTGCCCCCAAACCCACCCCAGTCTGGAGGGTCCTTAAGAGAAGTGCAGAAGAAAAATAAAGGGGTCTGTTGGGGGCTTAGACACAAAGGTCTGTTGGGCAACCAACACATTGCCCCTCTTTGTCCTTAACTACAGAGTTTGGCATCTAAGCATTATGTCAGACCCTCCTGAATCACAGGCCAGCTCCTTCCTGTTTTGTGCCCTCCAATTCTTACAATCTGCTGTTTATGCACAAGCTGTTGTCAGCCTGCGCTGGGGGGTTGTCCTAGGAGGCACAGTGTCATTTGGTTTCCGTCACCCTCCTAGAGCTTCCCCTTGCTTTAAAATGCTTTGGGTGTCAATGTGATGATTGTGAAGTATGGTTGCACTGCCTTAAAAAAAAGAAAACTTCAGAGTTTTTTCATTATTAGTATTACTCATGATGAGTGATGGGGCTGAATTTGTACAAAGAAAGGATGACACGGTTGCCTGGCACTTCCCACTTCCTCAATGGTGAGAGGTTTTACGGCACAGCCTTTTTCAGCGTCCGTTTCCTGCACGGACGACTTGTGGCATTTTCATAATATCTATTTATTTACAAATGCGCAAGTTTTCTTTATGTGCATCTGTGTTTGAGTGGGGAGGGTGCCAAGAAGCAAGCAGGCATCCAGACAGCCCATTGTAACAGCCAAATTATCAGTTCCTCAAAAGCAACAAGGGCCAAGGGCCATCGAGTCCAAGGGCCATCGAGTCCAACCCCCTGCCAAGCAGGAAACACCACCAGAGCACTCCAGACATATGGTTGTCAAGCCTCTGCTTAAAGACCTCCAAAGTAGGAGACTCCACCACACTCCTTGGCAGCAAATTCCACTGTCAAACAGCACTTACTGTCAGGAAGTTCTTCCTAATGTTTAGGTAGAATCTTCTTTCTTGTAGTTTGGCTCCATTGCTCCGTGTCCGCTTCTCTGGAGCAGCAGAAAACAACCTTTCTCCCTCCTCTATGTGACATCCTTTTATATATTTGAACATGGCTATCATATCACCCCTTAACCTCCTCTTCTCCAGGCTAAACATGCCCAGCTCCCTTAGCCGTTCCTCATAAGGCATCGTTTCCAGGCCTTTGATCATTTTGGTTGCCCTCCTCTGGACACGTTCCAGTTTGTCAGTGTCCTTCTTGAACTGTGGAGAGTCACTTGGGACAGCGCCACTATCCAAGAGGCTGCGTTCTAAAGCCTCTCTCTGTAAATACTGAATAAAAAGTGGACGGTGAGAACATTCCTCGTCTTTGTACATTCCTGGGCCATGGGAGTTGCTGGCAGCCGCCTGACACCAAACCAGTGTATATCCCATAACTTCTTGAGAAATTGCCATATCTTTTTATACCACAAATGTTCTGGTTTATTCCTCCACAGACATTTGTTGCACCACATCTCTTCTGGACAGCAATAATATGGTAGCCTCGGGGGAGCATTGCAGATCCCTCACTAAAGTGGAATGAATCCACCACTATGACTGTTTCAGGGGCATGGTGCAGAAGACACTCGCAATGAAGGACCCATCTGGAGGGCCCCTTAGGCAGGTGGAGTAGCTACCAGCCCCTATAACACCTTCGGTTATCAGGCTATGCAGAAACTACAGAGAGAAGATGGTCTCTGTGCTTGGCAAGACAGAAGTCCTTCTCCCATAATTAATACAGAAGCACACAAAGCAAAATAATCCATCCTCTTTTGGAGCAAAGGATGAGTATCTGGTGGTGAGATCTCAGTCTCCATGGATCTTTGCAATGCTGCCTCCTAAATTTTGGGAGACGTTAGGGCAAGGCATCCTCAGTGGGGCCTCTTCGCTTGCAAAAGATGGGACACGTTACATCGCAATGTTCTTATACACTGTCTGTCCTTATTTGGGTACAAGACAGGGCCAGGTCTTGCCCAACCTAGGCACCCTTTGGAGCCAGGCTTGCATATTCAGGGCCTGATAAGATAGGGAGACTCCCCCACACACCCCACTTCAAATGCATGGAGTGCTGTAAACACCTACGCCAGAGCCAGTACAAGAAAGACGTCAAGAAGTACAGATAACTCCCTCGTTCTTGTATGCATTCCTTAGGATCTCTAAGATCTTTTACTTGGTCATCTTCCTCCTTCCTTCCTTTTGCAATGGAGATCAGCTCTTACTCTCATCTCCAGACTCTCTCTCCACTGACTCCTTTCCTCTCTATCAGCATCTTTCCTGAACCACAAGGTCCCCAGACTGGAACACACCACTCTGAGTGAGGCCTTAAAGTTGTGCTGCGATTATTAAAGCAGCTCCACACCATATTCAGGAATAGCTTTGGGTGTCCCAAAGCAAGCACATAAAGCTAGGGTGGGGAAGGACCCATGGACCTCCAGAGACGTTGGTAGGCTATAGCTCCCATTGTCCCTGCCCACTGGCCATTCTGGCTTGGACTGATAGGGGTTGTTGTCCCACAACACCTGGGGGCCCACAGGTTCCCTGCTGTTCCTAAAACAGCAATGCAGTGGGGTGGGGACCTCTTTAGGCAGCCACTTCTGAAGCATGGCATCAAGATTTCTCTTTGCTGGACTGCCATTCCATACTTTGCATCCTTACAATTGCCAGGAACAAAAGCCACCAAGATCTGCACCAGCTGCAATAAAACATTCTCTTCTGTATCAGTCTCCCATTGGAGAATGGCTTGACTTTTCCTGCAATGGTGCACTCCTCCACTGTCTCTTGAGACAGACAGATGCCAGCAATAACAAAAGTGGCTTCCTAGACAGACAGACAGACAGACAGACAGACAGAGGCTGTAAATCTGGTGTGGGGAACCTCTAGTCCTCTGGATATTGCTGAACTGCAACTCCCATCAGCCCAGCAAGCAGGAATTATGGGAGCTGTAGTTCAGCAGCCTTTGGAGGCCCAAAGGTTCCCCTCATCTGCTGTAAATCTTCCTTGGGCAGACTGTTACCTAAAGTGTTTGTCCCTAACTTGGAGCTGATTTCTGCATGTGTGTTCATCACTAGACAACCACCACATCAAGTGATAACTCATATGGGTAAAAAAATCCAACCTGGGAGAAGTTTTGTATCACCTGACTCTGTATTTTCCAGTGGAATTAGCTCACACATTCAGGCTCCAAATCCTATACCCACGTACCTGGGAGTAAGACCTACTGAACTCAGTGGGACTGAACTTCTGAACAGATTGCGCTGTCAGCTTGCCAGGTGCCAATGTTCAGAAATCAAACAACATGTACTGATGCATAGACTGGACCTTACACTGGTGCATTTGGTTCTGCTGTTTTTTGTGAGGCATCCTTACTAAACTGCATTTTGTTGTAATCTTTGAATGACATTTTCACCACCTTCTCTAACGTTTGCAGTCCCTTGTTTCATGTCAGCCTGTGAATTCACATTTATCATCGAGCAGTAACCCCTGCAAACTGCTGTCCTGTGGCTAAATGTGCTGATCACCACCCCTTTTCTGACTTCTCTTTCCAGCTCACAGCCTCCAAGTACCCAGTGGTGGTGAAGATGGGACATGCTCATTCCGGAATGGGCAAGGTGAGTGGTATAACTTCTCTCCCAAGAGGCGCGAGAATGCAGCCCAGCTCAGTGCCCTTTGGTGGGACGCCTCAAGTGGGCTGATTTATCAGCTGCCCCATTCTGGAAGGAGAGTTGTGTTTTGTTTCGTTTTCCCAGGCATTATGTGTATTGCACACTTAGGGTGACTTGCACTTCGGATGCTATCAGGACAGTCACATGTGAATCCACTTTCAGTTTGTGCCTGCCTAAGTTTAGGGTGCAGTCACACTGCATCATTTCCAATCCGTGCCCAACCTGTAACTTCCTGCTGAAAGTACACAACTTTTTATACAACAAATGTTCTGGTTTATTTTTGTCCCGCTTTCATTGTGCACACAGCAATAATGTGTTGTGGAAGCATTTCAGAACGCGTGAAAAAAATCCACCACAAATGCGCTATTACTGTGTCAAGAACATGTTACAGAATACACCTCAAGCTGAGCTCCTGTCTGGGGGGCCACCTTGATGGGAAGCTTCTCTTCCCTCTTGCTTACCTCTTGAATTTCGATGCTCCAGGCAGCTCTTTGTACTGCCCACTAGACTGGGCCAGCCTTGCTTGGAATGCAAAGGCCACCATCACCCAGACAAGAGAGCTGTTCAGCTCCTCCTTTGCACTTCCTTCCAAAAGTGCTTTCTCTCTAAAGCATTGCATGGCAGAAGCAGACACCCCTGAAACTGTGGCACCTCATATAATTCCCTAGTTTGCCTCTGGGGTCCCCAAGGGCTCTCTTTCCCAGCTCAGTAGGAGAAGGGAGTGCAGCTGAGCAGGAATCCACTCTCTTTCCCTGAACCCCTCCCAGTATGAGTCTGTCCTCTTAGCAACATTTTGTAGTTGCTGCCTCTTTCAACATCATTGCCCTGCAACTCACAGGGAACTCTGCTTTTTAAAGGCTGGAAGGAGAGGATGATCCTAGATGACCTGCTTATTCGTCCTGATTTGCTTGCAGGGAGATTGGGCAACATGTATTTGCTCTAGAATTACTAGTACGATCCAAGGAATGGTGGGAGCGACCAAAGGAACCTTAACCAATTTGATGAGCCATTTGCAGTTGCACTGTAACACTTGTATGCACTGGGCATGTGTGCTTGATCTTTTAATCAGCATTTGTTTGCAGGGAGGTTTTCCTTCATTCTGATTTGTTTTGCTACACTTTCCAGTGTGTTTCTCAGCCGCTTGCCTTATTGCAAAAAGTCTGATCTTTTGGGGAAGCAAGTTTGTTGCGCTCAGTCAGCTACATTTCTGTAACCCAAATTTGCTGGCATGCAGTTGAATCCCACTTGGAAATAGCAGCAGCCTGGAAGTGCCCGGATGAACAGTCTAGAAAAGAGTTGGAGATCGTTTGAGACAGGCTTTGCTTCGCATGGGGCCATCTGCACACCCATTGCCACTCTTTTGTCCATGGCCACTTCTGGTTTGCACTTCTGAGTTTGCAGGGCAGCAGTTGAAGAAGGAGCAAAAAGGGTTTTCTTGTGTGTGTGTGTTTCTTTGTGGCTGATTAGCTGTTTTCCCTGTGTAAAGGTCAGAGGGGGCAGGGTTTCTGTTGAGGCAGGGGATTAGCTGTGGGAGGAGCTTATCAGAGTTTGCAGGGCAGCGGCGCGCGCCTAGCGGCGCACGCAGTTATACCCATCTTTTAGATTTAGGGGAGCTAGTCTCAAACGTTTCTTGGGGGAGACCTAGGGTTTTTTGTGTGGGGGGGGGAAGTTATTTGTCCTGTCTTCAAGCTTTTTATGATGGAGGACCTCTGTAGCCACCCCCAACGACACGATCTCAAGATGGAAGGGGAGGGAACAGCTGCAGTCGCCTGCGATTCCTGCGCAATGTTTGCCATCTTGCCAAAGGTTGCAGGCAGCTTTACCTGCAGCAATTGCATGTTGATTGCCCTTTTAAAAGACAAAGTCCAGCAACTGGAGGAACGTGTAGCTACGCTCCAAAGAATTAGAGAGCTGGAGCTCTTCTTGGAAGCAACAGAGCACACCGTCCCCACCAAGGAGGAGACAGGGGACTCCGCTGAGGAGGAGGATAGTTCACCAACACAGGAGCCAGATATATGGAGAAATGTGACTCAAAGAAGTAGGAGGCCCAGGGTTCACTCTGATTGTTTAGAAATACACAATCGCTTTGAGGTCCTCTCCCCTAGCATGGAAGATGAAGAGCAGACTCCATTTGAGGATCTATCCCTCATTACAGTCGATCAGGTATATGAAGACGAGCAGCACAGTCAGTCCTCAGGAAATGTGCAGGCGACCTTGGAACGGACAGCTCACGGAAGAACCCCGACCAAACCCAAGAGGAGGTGTGTAGTGGTGATAGGGGATTCCCTACTGAGGGGAACAGAAGCAGTGATCTGTGGGCCTGACAAGATGTCTCGGGAAGTGTGCTGTCTCCCCGGGGCTAAGATCCAAGATGTAACTGAACAACTGCAAGGAATCATAAAACCCACTGACAAATACCCCTTCCTCTTGGTTCATGTGGGAACCAATGACACTGCAAGCAATAGCCTCCAGAAGATCAAAAGAGACTACGAGGCTCTCGGCAGGAAATTGAAGCAACTAAATGCACAAATTGTCATCTCGTCTGTCCTCCCACTTGAACGACGTGGCCCAGGGAGAGAGGGAAAAATAGTGGAAGTGAACAGCTGGCTTTGCAAATGGTGTAAACAGGAACGGTTTGGATTCTTAGATCACGGACTGCAGTTTCTTGAAGATGGACTTCTGGCAAGTGATGGGCTGCACCTCACAACAGTTGGGAGAAATGTTTTTGCCAAAAATCTCAGAAACCTCATCAGGAGGGCTTTAAACTGACTAATGTGGGGGAGGGAGACAGTGCTCCTGAAAGTAGGAGTCTATCAATTAATGAAGATGGTCATCCAAATGTCATAGACCAAATGGAGCAAACAGCACGTGGACCTAGTGGTGGGAGGAAAAAATCCTTAAATAAGAGACACGGGGGAATGATTAATGGACTTCAATGTCTGTACACTAATGTGCAAAGCATGGGAAATAAACAAGATGAGCTTGAGCTCTTGGTACAGCAAACTAAATATGACATAATAGGCATCACTGAAACCTGGTGGGATAAGTCCCACGATTGGAATGTAATAATGGGGGGATACAATCTATTTCAGAGAAACAGACCAGACAAGAAAGGAGGAGGAGTGGCGTTATATGTCAGGGATGTGTATACCTGTGAAGAGATCCAAGATTTAGAACCTCAAAGCCAAAGTGAGAGCATTTGGGTCAAAATTAAGGGAGAGAAGAATAACAGAGACCTCATTGTGGGAGTTTACTATAGATCCCCAAGCCAAACGGAGGACATAGATGATGCCTTCCTGGAACAGATGGCCAAGCATGCAAAAGGAAGGGAGATAGTAGTAATGGGGGACTTCAATTACCCGGATATTTGTTGGACGTCAAACTCAGCCAAGAGCATAAGGTCAAACAGATTCCTCACTGGCCTTGCAGACAACTTCATTGTCCAGAAAGTGGGAGAAGCAACAAGAGGAACAGCCATTTTAGATCTGGTCCTAACCAATGTTGATGAGCTGGTTAGTGGGGTAGATGTGGAAGGATCATTAGGCGCGAGTGATCATGCTCTTCTGAAGTTTACTATACAGCGGAAAGGAGCAGCTAAGCATACTAGGACTCAATTTCTTGACTTTAAGAAAGCCGACTTCATAAAACTTAGGGAAGTGCTGGGTGAGATCCCATGGACAGCAATACTAAAAGGAAAGGGAGTTCATGATGGCTGGGAGTTTGTTAAGAGGGAGATAGTAAAAGCACAACGTCAGGCAATACCAATGAGACGGAAACATGGAAGGTGCCTAAAGAAGCCAGGGTGGCTATCTAAAGAACTTTTAACTGAATTAAGATTTAAAAAGGATGTGTACAAAAAATGGAAAAGGGGGGAAACCACCAAAGAGGAATTCAAACAAATAGCCAGCACGTGTAGACACAAAGTCAGAAAAGCTAAAGCACAGAATGAACTCAGGCTTGCTAGAGAGGTTAAAAGCAACAAAAAAGGCTTTTATGGGTATGTTCGTAGCAAAAGGAAGAACAAAGAAACAGTTGGGTCACTCAGAGGAGAAGATGGTGAAATGCAAACAGGGGACACAGAAAGGGCTGAACTCCTCAATTCCTTCTTTGCCTCAGTCTTCTCCGATAAAGAAAACAATGCCCGACCTGAAGAATTTGGAGCAAATGATTCAGCAAAGGAAACACAGCCCAGAATAACTAAGGAGATAGTACAAGAATATTTGGCTAGTTTAGATGTATTCAAGTCTCCAGGGCCAGATGAACTGCATCCAAGAGTATTAAAAGAACTGGCAGATGTGATCTCAGAACCACTGGCAGTCATCTTTGAGAATTCCTGGAGAACAGGCGAAGTCCCGGCAGACTGGAGGAGGGCAAATGTTGTCCCTATTTTCAAAAAGGGGAAAAGAGAGGACCCAAATAATTACCGCCCAGTCAGTCTGACATCAATACCAGGGAAGATTCTGGAGCAGATCATTAAGCAAACAGTCTGTGAGCACCTAGAAAGGAATGCTGTGATCACCAATAGTCAGCATGGATTTCTGAAAAATAAGTCATGTCAGACTAACCTGATCTCGTTTTTTGACAGAATTACAAGCCTGGTAGATGAAGGGAACGCAGTGGATGTAGCCTACCTTGATTTCAGTAAGGCATTTGACAAGGTGCCCCATGATATTCTTGTAAAGAAGCTGGTAAAATGCGGTCTTGACTATGCTACCACTCAGTGGATTTGTAACTGGCTGACTGACCGTACCCAAAGGGTGCTCATCAATGGTTCCTCTTCATCCTGGAGAAGAGTGACTAGTGGGGTGCCACAGGGTTCTGTCTTGGGCCCAGTCTTATTCAACATCTTTATCAACGACTTGGATGATGGACTCAAGGGCATCCTGATCAAATTTGCAGATGACACCAAACTGGGAGGGGTGGCTAACACCCCAGAGGACAGGATCACACTTCAAAATGACCTTGACAGATTAGAGAACTGGGCAAAAACAAACAAGATGAATTTTAACAGGGAGAAATGTGAAGTATTGCACTTGGGCAAAAAAAATGAGAGGCACAAATACAAGATGGGTGACACCTGGCTTGAGAGCAGTACATGTGAAAAGGATCTAGGAGTCTTGGTTGACCACAAACTTGACATGAGCCAACAGTGTGACGCGGCAGCTAAAAAAGCCAATGCAATTCTGGGCTGCATCAATAGGAGTATAGCATCTAGATCAAGGGAAGTAATAGTGCCACTGTATTCTGCTCTGGTCAGACTCACCTGGAGTACTGTGTCCAGTTCTGGGCACCACAGTTCAAGAAGGACACTGACAAACTGGAACGTGTCCAGAGGAGGGCAACCAAAATGGTCAAAGGCCTGGAAATGATGCCTTATGAGGAACGGCTAAGGGAGCTGGGCATGTTTAGCCTGGAGAAGAGGAGGTTAAGGGGTGATATGATAGCCATGTTCAAATATATAAAAGGATGTCACATAGAGGAGGGAGAAAGGTTGTTTTCTGCTGCTCCAGAGAAGCGGACACGGAGCAATGGATCCAAACTACAAGAAAGAAGATTCCACCTAAACATTAGGAAGAACTTCCTGACAGTAAGTGCTGTTTGACAGTGGAATTTGCTGCCAAGGAGTGTGGTGGAGTCTCCTACTTTGGAGGTCTTTAAGCAGAGGCTTGACAACCATATGCCAGGAGTGCTCTGATGGTGTTTCTTGTTTGGCAGGGGGTTGGACTCGATGGCCCTTGTGGTCTCTTCCAACTCTATGATTCTATGATTCTATGATTCTATGGTCAAGCAGTTTAAAAAATATTGCTGCCTTGCAGGGGTTGGACGAGATGACCCTCGGGGTCCCTTCCAACTCTACCATTCTATGAAATCCTGTTGGCCTGAGGGCAAAAGTGGGGTGAGCATGAAGACACATCAGGCCTAGTGATCCCTCTTTCAAACCACCTCCAACTTAAAATAATAAAACACGCCCACCTTTTGATTTCCTCTAATTCTTTGGATGAACGAAGCCTGTGGAAAAGGGACCGCAAGTGGCTGTTGTGTGTGTGCAAGTCGAGGACAGGTTTTTAAAGGGGCAGAAGCCCCAGGAGTCGCTCACGGTTTGGGGAGTGGGCTTTGCTTGCGTGGGGCGCAATGAGGCAAGGAGACGCTTCTGTGTGTTTGCTTACAGGTCAAGGTGGAGAACCAGTATGACTTCCAAGACATTGCCAGTGTGGTGGCCCTCACCAAGACCTACGCCACTTCAGAGCCCTTTATTGATGCCAAATATGACGTCCGCATCCAGAAGATTGGCAACAACTACAAGGCCTACATGTGAGCTTGGGGCTGGGGCTGCTGCTGCTTGCCTTTCTCTGCACCCTTGGAGATGCTGCCTCTCTACGGAAGGTCCTGGGCAGCCCCGTGATTCCCGCCCCCCCCCGCCCCCCGCCCCGCTTTCTTTCTCAGTGCCGGAGTATAGAGAGGGTGTGGTGCACTCCATCAACCCCAGGACAGACAGGTGCCCACAGTGATCCCTCTGTGGCAGGTCACGAGTCAGTGGAGGTGCTGCTGGGCATTCTTCCGTATTCCTGTGGGTGGAGAAGCAAAACCATTTCTCCCTACAGTCATTGCCTTGTCCCTTTGCCTCCCTGCTACTATCAAGTCTTTCTCTGCAACCTTCCTGACCCTAACAGTGCCTTCTCTCCCATGGCAGGAGAACCTCAGTCTCGGGGAACTGGAAAACCAACACAGGCTCTGCCATGTTGGAGCAAATAGCCATGTCGGACAGGTGAGTGGCAAAGCATCAGAGACGGGGCTCTGATTTGGGTGGAAGAATGAGAAACCAAGACAGTAAACTTTTTAATACAGAGTGGAAATCATTTATTGAATATTTGCAAAATTGTTGTAAACAGATTAAATCATGAGCAGGATTGATGTAAAAACGTGCAGTGGTATAAAATACATATTGATTACAGTGGTACCTCGGGTTAAGAACTTAATTCATTCTGGAATTCATTCATTTAGCTAATGAGGCCTCCTGCTGCTGCCGTGCTGCCAGAGCACGATTTCTATTCTCATCCTGAAGCAAAGTACTTAACCCGAGGTAATATTTCTGGGTTAGTGGAGTCTGTAACCTGAAGCGTATGTAACCCGAGGTACCACTGTGTATGGGATAAAGAAGAATTTGGTTCAATTTGGAAATGCAGCATAAGTATTATAACCATAGGGAACCACAGAAAGAGGGGGAGGGAAGTCAAAACATGCTATATATAATAATTTGTATTTTTGTCTTTATTTGTTCTTTGCAAAATGAAAATCATAAATAAAATTATATTAAAAACGAAAATGACTGGGAACTGAAGGGGAGTGGATTACATCCAGGGTCTGGCAAAGAGGAGGGCTTCCTGTCTAAAAATTGCCAGAGCTAAAGGTAACGAAGCAGAGGCTCTCACTTGCTCCCCCTCATGGGCTCAGAGTCACCGCTGCTCTCTTCCCCTCCCCTGACCCCTCGATTCACCACCAACAGGTACAAGCTGTGGGTGGACACTTGCTCAGAAATCTTTGGTGGTTTGGACATCTGTGCTGTGGAGGCTCTGCATGGGAAGGATGGACGGGACCATATCATCGAGGTGAGGCGCTGTGCCACTTGCCCTAAATATGAATCAGCTTGCAAATTGCTTTTTAACGGAAGCCTGTTGATTAATTGAAGACTTTTGAGTGAGCAATCTACCTTTTGTCTGTTATTTGTAACCAACACAAATGAACTTCAGACCTTTAGTGTGTAGGCCTTACCAGAGATCCAGGGTGGCATTGTGCATAGGCTGCCACAGACCATAGAATCGTAGAATTGTAGAGTTGGGAGGGACCATGAGGGTCATCTAGTCCAACCCCCTGCAATGCCGGATTCGTTTGGCCAACATGGGGCTCAAACCCACGACCCTGAGATGAAGAGCCTCGTGCTCTGCTGGCTGAAAGGCCCTGCTCCAAATCCCTGCTCAGCTGCGAAGCTCGGCTGTGGCCTCAGGCCTATTCCTGCCTTTACCAGACCTCATAAGGTTGTTGTGAGTTAAAGGAGGGTGGCTCCACGCAGCCTGGCCTGAGCTCCACAGATGTTGCCTGGGATAAAACTGCAACCCCTAAAATGCATGTTTTGGAGATATTAACTACTCACAGTTTGAAACTACCATTCATTCTTAGAATGAATGACCATTTTTGTTCTTCATTTGCTATTGCATAAACACACAAGAACCAAAATAGCTCCCCATAGACTAAGATGTCCTTAATTTGCTGCCTGCCCCCCCAAAATTTGTTTTATGTTAAAAATGCATTCATTGAATAAAATGGGACCACACAAATGAAAGCTTGAGCTGTTTAATCTGCTGATTAAATCTACTGAAGGTAGCAGGTCTTGTTTTTTACCCCATGTGGTTAAACCTGTGCTTAATGTGCCGTCCTGCTTTGGAGAGCTCTGCTGCACATTGAGAAAACCCGTTCAGCTGCCCAGTCCATTGGATGCCATTGCAGCCGCATCCATCCTTGCGAATGACCAGAGGTGGTGTGTCCCTCACTCTGCCCCACACTGCCTTTCTCATGTGCCTTGGGGGGGGGGCACTTGCGCCCTCTAAAGGCGACAAAGTGCTAAAAGTCAGCAGGGCCACAGTGGATCCCAGCCAGCGACTTCCTGGATCAGGCTGCATTTCTGAGTCACCACCCGTTGCCTCATGCGGTTCTGTTAATACTACTGCTTAGCACTTTTATACATATTTTCTCAGTAATCCTTTCCTCAAATATCCTGTAATGTGGCTTATCATCACGATCTCCAGGCTTGGAGGGAGGGATAGTGTGTGTGTGGCAAGGCCCCCTCAGACGCGTCATTTGAACTGGGAACCTTTTGTTTTCAGCACAGCCTCTTTGCTACTGTGCCATGCTAAGCCTGGCTGTATTTGACATCCCTCTTATTTCTTATTTCCTGATTGTCTCCATCTACATGTTTGGCTTTGAGCCTTAGGAAACCCCATTGTCTGTGTGCTGGGTGTATCTTACATAACTCATTTAAAACAGGGGTGGGGAGCCTGTACTATTGGACTCCAGATCCCATCAGCTCCAACCCAACATGGCCCATGGTGAGGAATGATGGGAGTTGTAGTCCAGGAATGCCTGGAGGGATGCAGGTTCCCCACCCCTGACCTTTTGCAAAAGACCCTCCTGCTTCCCCACTCAGCCTGATTTGGGAAAGGAGAACACCGCCTGCTCTTTCTCCTTCTTATCTCAGGTTGTGGGATCCTCCATGCCGTTAATTGGAGACCACCAGGATGAAGACAAGCACCTGATAGTGGAGCTGGTGCTGACACGCATGGCACAGGCCATCCCTCGCACACCTGTGCCCTCGCCTGTGCGCTCGGCCTCAGGACAACATGCCCAGGTATTGCACCTCCTTTCTCTTCCCCTTTACGCTCCCCGAGATGAGGCTTTCACTGCACAATCCCCAGGCATCTCTTACCAGAAGTAACTTTCATGAACTTCTGCAGAGTTGCTTTTAGGTGAAGTGGGGATAGGATTGCAGCTTTCACCTCATCACCACAACTGTGTGTGTCCGTATATGGAATGATTATTCATCACTTCCTCAAAAGCAAAGGAGAAGGGACCATAGGCAGAGAGGTGGAAGAGCAGGGGACTGTGCGGAAGTGTGTCTTCACTCATGGCTGTGGTTACCTTAGGGCTCTGGCCTGGGGTCTCTGTGTTGCAGCTCCCTGGAACAGCCCAGTGCATGTGCCACTGCTTGCAAGGCCCCTGACATCTTCCCAAGTCAAAAGGTTGCTGGGTCAAGATGACGTGGTGCTCAGGATATGGAGACCCCAGAGACGCGTTGCCAGTCAGAGCTGACATTCACAGTCACAAACTGTCCTGCTGGATCTGACCAAGAGTCCACCTGGCCCAGTGTCCTGATTCCAGCCTTGGACAGCCAGATGCCTCGGGGAAGCTTACAAGTGGAGTCAGAAGCAGCATCCCCAGCACCTGGTATCCAGAGCTCATAGCTACCTCCAGAGGTTCTGTCAACGCACGGTGGCTCCTTGCTACTGGCAAACCTGTTTGCCTCTTCCAGTCCTCTCAGCTAGTCATTGGGTGTCTGCACACACACAGCATGAGCATGTGCATTTGGCACTCAATGCAGGTGCCTTTTGGGGGTGCTGTACACATCATCCCTTCGTCACCCCATTCCCCCGCTATTTTGCTTTGCGCCAAGAATGCACTTCTCAAGCGCTTCCTGCCTATGTAAGCCCACACAGAGAGAGCGCTTTCTCAGGGCGCCTCCAGCTGGGACAGAACTACTGATGCTGGAGGGCTGCGCAGCTCCCCGCACCATGTTTAACTTGTCTATGAATGAAATAGGCAAAGCAGGAAGTGGTAAACTTATCTGCCTCTGTATACTGAAAAATATCCTCGGTGCATCAGGAAAGCAACGCTTTCAAAAGACTGGGAGTTTGTTTGTTTGTTTTTGTTTTAAAAAACAAGGTGTGTGGAAACACTAAACAAGAGGAGGGTAATAGAGCGCACTGTTGCACACTAGTTGGAAATATGCCCACCTTTGTGTGCAGACAACATGGAAGTCACTGTTGCTTTAGATAACGTTATCGCACACAGGAGTGCACAACTGCAAACTGCTGTGTTCAAAAGTGCCATGTGAAGAAACAAAAGTCCTGTGCTTTTCAAAGGTTAGGTGTGTACACAACCTTTGTCACCCTATTGAGTGAGGGGGACTCAAGTAGCTGAGAAGCACTGCTTGGCTGCAGGATGGGGGCGCTGGCGTGGAGACCACCAGATGCTGATGAACTCTAGCTCTTCTCGGCCCCAGTCTTCATGCCCAATGGTTGGGGACGAGGCAGTTGTGGTCTTCACAACTGGAGAGCACCTGGTTCCTCCATTCCTGCTGTAAAGCACCTGGTTCCTCCATTCCTGCTGTAAAGTCCCAACAACCTTGGGCAGGCAAAGGGCAGTGCTGTGGCACCATTCTGGGGAGAGGCTGTTCTGACTCCATAGAAGAGCAGCTTCTTTGTATTTTACAAAAACAAGAGAGAGGGGAAAGGTGTCTCCCTTGGCTCTTTCCCTGATTATGGGATGTTCTGCTCCACTTGCTGATGGGGGCCTACCCAGGAGATCCAATGGAGCAGAAGTCCCATGGGACCCACCTGCCCATGTCTCTTCTCTTCGTGTGCTTGGTCAGGTGGGCATCCCCAGACGGTGCTGGGCGTGAGCAGCCCCATGGAGATGCTAGGGAAGGATTCACAGCCAGGAACAAGACCAAGACCACAGTGGCAGTGGTGGGAGCTGTCATCTTCACAATGTTGGGAGGCCATCAGGCTCCTCCAGCCCTGCTTGAGAAGCTTGCCTCTGTTGGGCAGGGGATGATTGGCGAAACACACATGGAGAATGGCACCAGCTGGGCCAGAAGGTATGGAAATGTCCAGCCTCTGAGAGAAGAAGATGGGAGTGTGGTTCTGACCATTCCCTGCCATTAATCCTTCACTTTGGTTCTGTCCTCAGGCTCAGCCAGCTCCAGCTGGGCAGCGACAAGGCCCTCCAGCCCAGCAGAGACCCCCGCCACAGGGTAAGGACCCAACATCAAGAAGGCCAGGGAACTGGGGCTCCCACGAGGGTGCAGAGGGGCTCATAAGTCTGGAGCTGGGGGGAGAGGCTTAGAATCCTAGAATCGTAGAGCTGGAGGGACCCCGGGGGTCGTCTCATCCAACCCCTTGGGAAGTTGTGGGCTCTCCTTACCAGAAGCCTTCTGTGTGTGCGTAATCACTGGGTTGGGATTTCTGAGGACCCATTTCAGTCGTGACAGGTTTCTTCTCTCTCCTTCTCTCTCCTGCCAGGAGGCCCGCAGCACCCGCCTCCGGGCTCCCAGCGCCCTCCTTCTCAGCAGCGCCCTCCCCCGCAAGGCCAGCAGCTCTCGGGCCTCTCCCCTCAGCCAGGGGGCCCCCCAATGGGCCAGCGCCTGCCCAGCCCCACCACCCACCAGCCTCCGCCGCAGGCACAGCAGCGCCCGGCGGGGCAACGCCAGCCTGGCCCGGGGGCCCAGCAGCCTCGCCAGCAGGGCCCGCCGTCCGCACCACAGTCCCCCCAGCCCCAGAGGGGTCCGAGCCCCAGCGGGGGCGGGCAGCAGCCGTGGCAACAAGGGTCCCCTCAGCAGCAGCAGCAACGGCCTGGGGGAGCAGGCCCACCCAAGGCAGCCTCCGGGGGGCCCCCAGGGCCACAGCAGCAGCAGCCGCCGCCACAACAGCGCCCCCCAGCGGCTGGAGGTCAGCCACGGCAACATCCGCGGCAGGGCAGCCAGGGGGGCCCACCTCAGCAGCGCCCTCCGGGGGCAGGAGCACAGCAGCAGCGCCCAGCACCTCCCACAACCCAGCAGCCAAGGCCTAGCACTCAGGGGCAGGGCCCCGGGCAACAAGGCGGCCGCCCTCCACCAAGCCAAGGCAAACCACAAGTGGCCCAGAAACCCAGCCAGGACCTGCCTCCTCCCCAGCCCCAGCTGAAGTAAGCGGTGAACTCCGGGGCTCCTTGGGGAGGGAGGGGCAGCTGGAAGCAGTCATGGCTCCTTGCCTGTGTTGCTGGCTTAGCTGGGGGGCAGCTGGGTGTGGTGACTTGGCAGGATGCTGGGGGGGGGACAGTGGGGGCCAGCTTCTCAGGTGCTATGGGGCCTCAACCGAGCAGTGTACACCTTGATGCCACCCTAATGCTGTGCAGAATGAGCTACGCAACGTAAGTGCATTTGCATATAGCTGCAGAATAGTTTCTGCTTTTGCCCTCTTACCAATGAATCTGAAATTCCTGGGTGGAGGGAGGGAATTGCACAGAGATGAGAGAGAATGGAGTGGCGGGGGGGGGTGGTGGCTGGGAATGAAAGCTCACTTGCCCACAGGAAGCCCTTCCCAGCTACCCTCTCACAAACCTCTAGGGCTCCTGGGTCCAGCATTTCTCCAAACTTCCCTTTGCTATCAGTGAGAGCAAGGAAGCTCCAGGTGGAAAGCCATCACACCTCTGAAACAGAGCTGAGTTACTAGGCTCCCCTGTTCATGTAATCACCCTGCTAAAGAGCAACACTGCTTTCAAATAATGATTTGTTCAAAATGTGACATTTCAGAATTAACATTGTCCATGTTGAATTTCAGACTTTGCTTCTGAAAATCAACTTTAGAAAGCCAAGTGCATAGCTCAGGCCTGATGGAGTTTTAAGCTGTGGCGTTTGCATTAGGTTAAGTTAAAACCAGGGTGGGTGGGTGCTTTTCATGAACACTTGAGCTGCGTGTGAAAAGGACGCCTCCAGCCCTCCAGCCGAACTAAGGTGAAAGTGTTTGCCTGTTCAGAGTGAGGGAAGTGCTGCCCTGGCTTTGTAATGACAATAGCTAAATTTGATTGGCTGTGTGGTGCCATCCATGGGCCTAGCTGGGGGGGGCAGCTGTCCCCCCTAAATCAAGCAAATAAATAAAAATACTTAACTGACCAATTGTGTCACAGATAACTCAGTTCTGCCCCTGCCCCAATAAATCCTGGGGGTATGCCTGTGGTGTCATCACATAATCAGACTGTTACATGACCCCAGGGATCACAAAAGATAAAAGAGGGTGAAGAGGCTGCTGGGACCAGGGCAGCAGACAAACCCAGAGAGCTGAGCACTTGGGGTTTCAGGGGACAGCCCACCTCTCCACCCCCTCCAGCCTGACTTCCTGCCAAAAATGTTTCCTTGCACATCTAGCGCATCCCTTAACAAAGCCAGCAGGCCTGGGGCTTCCTCTCACGTTTCTGAAGGCAACAGGTTCTACTTGAAATTGGAAAAGCTGCAAAAAAACACACACCTTGATCTGGAGAAGCCTTGCATCCGAATTAGAGGGATGCGCCTGAGAATTCACTCCCCAGACGCCTCTCCGTTTCGCGGAGCCGGAGGCCATTCCCTGCTCTCTGCTTCCCCCTGCTGGACATGCCGTCCTTGGCCCTTGTAGTTTCGAGGGGGCGGGAGGGGCGGGGGGCGCAGAGAACTGCATTTCCCCCCCCCCCACGAGCCTCCTTCAGCGCGCGGTGCTTGTTTCCTTCACTCTCCCAGGGAGGAGGGGGGATGCTTCCCAAACGCAACCCCCCCCCTCTGTCTCTCTCCCTGCCCCTCACCCCCCCCTGCATTTCTTGAAGACGCAAGTTTCTCTTGCCTGGCCTGATATTAATAGTGTGTTTCTCATTTCTCCGCCTCTCCTCCCCCTTTCCCCCTCCCCGCTTCCCTGCCCCCCCACCCCTCCCTCGCTGCCCCGTAGCAAATCCCAGTCTCTGACCAATACCTTCCCCCTTGCAGAGGCGCCGGTGCCGCGGGGGAGCCTTAGTCAGGACGAAGTGCGAGCTGAGAGCATCCGCAGCCTCCGACAGAGCTTCGCCAGCCTCTTCTCCGACTGAGAGACTCCCCCCTCCACGCTGGGACCCCGGACCCCCCCCCCGCGCCCCCTGCCCCCCTCTCCCCTTCCTCGCTCCTGCAGCCCCCCACCCTCCCCCGCAGGAGCCGCAAGGGACGCACAAGCCCCTGCCATCTGTTCGTCTTGGGCCAGGGAGAATCCGGGGGGGGGCATGGGGGAGCCAGCGAGGGAGCCCTTGGCAAGAGAGGGGCGCCTGGCTCCCTGGCGCAGGTGAGGGGGGAGCTCCTGGGCGCTCCGAAGTCTCTGGCTGGAAAGCCAGCCTGAAAGGTCACCATACCTGCCCGAATGGATCGGGGCCAAATGAATGGCAGGGCTTTGTGTGTCCAGTGATGCTTCTGACTGGGGAGTCATTGTTGAAAATAATTCTATACATCTCACAAGTCTATCCTCTGCAAAGCTGGATTCTGAAATAGTTTCCCACCCCCCCCCCTAAATCAATGTCAAGAGCTCCACTTTCCTGCAGAGGGAGCCTCCGATAAAAAAATTGCCAATGAATCCCCCACCCAAACCCAATTTGTCCCAGCTCCCTGTTTCATCAAACCAATTCTCCGTATGCTTTGCTGCCTCCTCCCCATGAAGGGGAGCCCACCCCCACAATTAATGCTTCCCGGCACACACCCTGGCAGTGCGCATCTCCCTGCCTGCATTCCCCGGAGTCCTCCTTGAACCCAAGGCTGGAGATTTCTCAAGTCCACGTCTCTTCTAACATGAATATGCAAACTCTGCCCGGCTCTCTTCTCCTGGCCCCGATGCTGGTGGGGGGCGGGGGCGTCCCCAGAGCGGGGTCCATGGGAGAGGAGAGGGGTCTCCGGGGATCTCTGTACATAGCACGAGGGAGGGGACCCCTCCTGGGCCATGTCTGTGTTTGTGGCCACAAAGGTGTTTGTGTTGCTGTTTGTGAATAAGCCAACCTAGCGCCAATGCGCTCCCCTCCAACCCACCCAGTGTCCCTCTTGGTAGCTTCCCCAGCTGCCAACCACCACCACCTCGGCTACAGGCCCCCCCCCTTTCACACAGACCCCTTAGCGATTGGCAGCTTCCCCCCACCTTCCTTCCTTCCTTCCCTTGGGAACAGTATACTTGGCAAGCCTTAAACCCGGTTTACCTACCTACCCCTCTTTACCCCTAATTGCAGCGTTCCCATGACTGTTGTGGTTTGAGGTCCACTTGTTGCCAGGGAGCTTCCAGGCAGTGGGCAGGACCAGCCGTGCTCTCCCTTCTGGTCTGAGCTGGATGCTGGCCTGTGCTCTGATCCACTGCCCCTGTGGATCGGAGGGCCGGCTGGCCACCGATGGGGAGAGAGCGTCAAATCACAGCATGGTGGAGCTGGGCAGGCGCCAAGGGTCCTCTAGTCCAATTCCCTGCAGTGCAGGAATCTCAGCTAGATCGTCCCGGACAGGTGGCCTTCCAAGGAAGGAGAGCCCGCCACTTCTCATGGGAGTCCCGATGTTTAGTAGGTTTCTCCTCACTTCTAATTGGAACCCAGATTTGTTAACCCCACACCCCGCCCGGCCGTAGTCCCTCATCCCCACTCATGGATCCGACCTTCTCAGAGAACAGCCATACTACTGCCGCTGTAGCCAAGGGTTGCTTTCGCCATCTTGGGTCAGTGGCTGAAAGACAAGCACCCATTGGACATTTGAGGGGGCGTTTTTTATTCAATGTTCAAAACCCAGAGCTTGATTCCTCCCACTCCCTATTTGTACATAAACTCAAGAGAGAAACTCCCCACTATATTTTTGTGATTCCCTTTTCCTCTAAAGTTGTGTCGCCTGCCCCCTGCCCCCCTTTGAAAAAAACACAACGAAACACTGGGGCGGGGAGAGGGAATGCCACTCAACGCGTGATGGTCTGGTAGCTGCAAAGTCGCGTGTCGTAGACGTGTTGTGACATGACGCTTTGAGCTGTGTTTGCAACCTATTGCCAGGGTTGGGGAGGGAGAAGACTAAAGGGGTGCCAGGCAGCCCCTGCGTAATGCACCCCTTTTCTCTCCCTCAACCTCTTCTCCCCAGGCAGATGCTCCTTCCCCACTCAAGGAATCTGGGGAGGGCAATTTAAAGTGCTAACTTGTTATATCTTTGTTATTTATTCTTGTCTGGAAAGTGCAACCCCTTTCCCACTCTTCCCATGGGGATAGAGGCCTTTCCTATTGCTGTGATTCTGTCTCTGTGTGGATCAAAGTTTCAATGGATCAGTGGTGTAAAAGACAAAAATAAATATATTATATAAATATAAAAAAACAAACACCCTCAAACCTGCTGAAAAAATGCACACATTTTGTGGCTGGAAAGAAACCAATAGAAAGATATATATAAATATATATATATATATATTATGCAGAGAAAGAGAGTTATATATGTACCAAGATATTAAACTGGAGAAATGATAAGAAGAAATTTGTGTATTATTGGAGGTGTGGGACAAAGGGGCGAAAAGTACCTCTGGAATAAGAGATTCTGCCCTGTTTCCAGGGATGGCCCAAGGTGTTTTCAGTGACTGCAAATGGCACCCTCTGGTCGAAACCACCCCCCCCCCATACTACTATCCCACCTACCTGCAGGGATGCCTGTCCACAGTTGTGTTCACACGCCATGAGCCAGAGCTTTTGGCTTGCCATGGTTTACTGGGAGCAAGCCGTGTGCTGCTGCCCCCTGGCCAATGGCTCCTGCTCTCCTCCGTTCCTGGTGAGCGCAGGATAAGCAGGTTGCCTTGAACTCCTGTTGCCTCCAAAATGGGGGCTGCAGCCTGTTTCTCCCCAACAAGCCACACTTGCTACTCAATCTAAAGCTACATTTTGTTATGTGTGAATGGAGCCTGTGTATCTGTTCTGATAATTTTTCAAAAAAACTTTTTAAACTAACAGATTGGATGTGGGTTTTTTAAAAAATCAGTTATTGTGTCTCTGAAAAAACATAACCAGGCTTAAAATGAAATCTTGAGTTTAATACAAACATGTTAAAACCTTCACTTACAATCTTTTAAATCTGAATCATAAGCATTCATTAAACACATTAAGTTAAAGTCTATCTATCTATCTATTAAAAAGAAGATCAGGGGCAGGGAGAGATGTTCACAATTTGAGATATGAACATATTCTAGAGCTCAGGTAGCTGGGGGTTATAAAGCAAAAGTAGAGTTTCACCCACGCGATAAATAGGATGGCTTTTCCTGCTGATTTTAGTCCCTGGCTCCAGGAAGAGGCCCACAGTAAAACACAGGGCTTACTGTGCCATTTATTGTTCTTAACCTTCAAAGTCAGGTATTTGTAAGTCTCCTAACCCCAACAGCCCAGATGCTGACTTTCTACCCCATGGAGAGGTCCTTTTTAGAAGTTCTGGGCAATGCTGGTGATTTGCAGCAATGGCCTGGATTAAAAACTTAAGAGTGAATCTGGTCCGCTGACTATCTACCCATCTGACTTCTCCTCTGCAACTGGTTTGCTGGCCCAGAGGGGAAAGTGACGCTCCCAGTCAGACCACTGGTCCAGCTATCTCCGGATTTCCCCCACTGACCTCTCCAGGGTTCTCTCCAGGGTTTCAGGCAGCCCGACTTGGAAATGCTGGGGGGTTGAGCCTGTGACCTTGATATGCTCTGCCCCTGAGTCGTGACCCCTTCCCCAAAGCGCTGCGGCTGCGGCCTGGGGAACCTGCAACCATTTGCTGAAAAGCAACCCCCGCCCTCCGTACAGCACCAGGCCGCATCAACCCCCTTCCCTGCTGGAGGGGTCCCTCAGTTCCTTTGGGGCATCAGTATCCACCTACGCTGTTTCCTGGCACCCCAGACTTTGAGCTGACCTCACAGCCACACGCCAAGGAAAGTCAGGAAGCCTGGGAGGAAAATCTTCATGTTGAATGTGGGCACACAGAGGCAAACCACCATGGGCACAGCTATGGCATTCAATTCCCCCACTGCTTGGGGGTCGCTTTACAAAAGCACTTGGGCACCCTTTGGCACTGGGGCGGGGGGGGGGAACAGTGGCCCTCTGGAATTTGTGACTGTGGGCCATGCTGGCTGGGACTGATTGGGAGCCCCAGAGCACCTGGGAGGACCAAGGTACCCCCCCCCCACACACACTTTAGAACCATAGAGTTAGAAGGCGGGACTCAAACCCTGGAGATTCAGTCTCCTGCTGTACCAGCTGAACTATCCCAAAATCTGCCCCCACTCCCTACATAGTTTCCTCTCATGACTTTCAGTACCCAGGCAATTCGTTTGCACGTCAAAGGCAGAGAGAGATCGTTCTCAGGGGCTCCTCTGAAGACACGGCACTCCTGGCTGCCAAAGCTGCAGCGTACCAGAGCTCTAGCCCTGCGCATGCCTGGGAAGCACAAGGCAGTGTCCACGTCACCCCTGCATTTATGGGGCTGATGTGCAGCTTTATGGGTAGATTGCCATGCAGAACAACCATCGCAACCCCATGTCCTTTGCTGCGTGTACATGGGGGTGTGCACACAGGTGAGACAACTGGAAACCAGAGGGATGATGTGAGGAAGAGTGTGTCCACCTGAACTGTCAGAAGGGCTGCCATCCCACCTTCCTCTGAGTTCCAGGAGTCCTTGAGGTCTAGATACATGCCGCCTTTTGTGTAAAGGAAACTGACTCTCCACAAGCCAGCAGAACAGCAGGCCTTCTGTGATGCAGCTCAGATAGGTAGGTTGTGGTTTGGCAGGCCTGGACAGAGGGAGGAGGACATCATCCAGATAGGGCGTAGCCTTTTTATTACACCAGCTCCAGCTCCTTTTCCACAGACCACCGTCCTTCTTTCACCCCTCCCATGCTTCTCCTCTCCTACTGAAGTTCCCAAGCAAACAAACAAATGACACCTACAACATCCTGGAAACAGGATAAGCCCCATAAAAGAATACACCTGGGGACAATGAAGCCAAAGTCATTGCAGAGCAGGGATGTTTCAATGTCTTTCCTGCTTTGGCGACCCCCTAGTAGGACTGCAGGCTTTGGAGTGAGAGTGAAATCCAGGTGGACACCCCCAGCCCCAGCGTCTCTCTGCACACAGACCTGGGCGATACACCCGGATGCCAGGGATGCAGCTGCCCCCTGGGACTGACCGGCTCCTGTCCCCCCAGGGAGGGCCGCGAGTTGCACACTGGCCTCGAGGGGGACGTGACCTTTGGTAGCAGTTCCAGTCTCGCCACGTTAGCTGTGGAGCCGCAAGGCAGCGGGGAAAGCGAAGGGAGTCAGCTCTTCGTTGAGGCCCCCCCGATGGAGGGTGGGCTCAGAGGCACTGCGCTCGATCTTGGGCAAAGAACGTTGGAGCGACTCAATGGAGGCCAAAATCTGGAAGAATGGGAAATGGAGATCAGACCAGAACTCTGCCCCTCCCCACCAGACACTACCTTAGCAAGCCCAGGTTCTGGACTGTGGAGGTTTAGGCCTAAATCAGCAGTGTGGGGAACTGCAGAGTGTCTCAGGGCCCATGCAGGGACTCGACTTTGGCATTTTGTTTTGTTGCAAGCACGTCTCTGGCCCTTATTGCTGCAATGGTGGCCTTCAAAGCAATGGGGTATGAGCTGCATCCCTCCGAATGTTTCGGGACTGGCTCCCATCAGCCCCAGTGAACCCGGCTGGTGGTCAGGGATGATGGGGTTGTAGTTCAGCACCTGCACAGCCAGAGACCTACCAGCCCTGCTTTAAAATTGCAGGCAACCTCAGATGACACCAACATGGCCACCTCAGGATTTGCTGTGTGTGTTTGTGCTTCAGTGCGTAGCTCCTTCCCACTTTTCATAACTAGCCAAAGCAGAATGACATTTGCAAACAAAAGTAGTACATGCAGATCTTAATTTGCCCAATTTGTATAGGAAACATGCCTGCGTTTTGCGGGATTATTATTAAATGCAAACAAACGGAGGCTGTCCAAACTAAAACCTAATCAAAGGAAGGAAGGAAGGAAGGAAGGAAGGAAGGAAGGAAGGAAGGAAGGAAGGAAGGAAGGAAGGAAGGAAGGAAGGAAGGGGTATATGTGTCAGGAGCAGGTAAGGGTGCATCTGAGTACATGCAAAGTTCCTTGCCATTTTCCTGGAGGATCCTTACCAGTACCTATATTTCCTGACTTGTGGTTCTAAAGCAGTTTGAACCTTAGGACTCTCTCTTTAAAACCACTATGTGTACATCGTTGTTAAACAGATGTGCTGAGTGCACGCAGCAATTCTATGGGAGCCATAAAACATGGTGACGTTGACTGAAGAATTAGTTCCTCGGGTTTAATACTTTTAAGTAAAGTTCCTTGAGGTTCTCAGAAGGTGGGATACAAATGTGACGATCTGTCAGTCAGCGCACACGTCCATGCCTGTATCTGCCTCAGACTCACCTGAGGAAAGAGGGGTCTCTCTTCACGCTTGAATTTAAGGCAGTCGCCCATCAGCCTGCGCATGGCCTTGGGGCAATTGCTGGGCACCTTGCTTGGGTCAGGAGACAGGTACCCCCGGCCAACCATGAATATAATCTGGAAGGAGGGAAAGAAACCACCCATTACAAAAAGAAAGGACCCTCTCTTGGGATACAAGGCCCCCCTTTCCCCCACCTCTTTAAGCCCAGTCAGAACCACCACCAGCTCTGGATAAACCTCTTCCCTTTGGGCGCGTTTGATTGGCCATCCTGAATAAGGAGTGAGACAAACCCGGGGAGAGATTTGGGAGGGTTTCTTGGCCAGCCCCCCAAACACGTCTTCTGTCCTTACCTGGTCCCGGTTGTTGATGTGGCTGTAGGGGAGGGTCCCGGAGAGCAGCTCGTAGAGAACAACTCCATAGGAGTAGACATCTGACTGGAAGCTGTAGGGGTTGGGGTCTTGCATTCGGATCACCTCAGGGGCCTGTGGGAGGCCCAGAGAGGGCAGGCATTAAAGTCTGCTGGGACGGGGGGGGGGAATACTGCGGCTTCGCCCCAACCCCTTTTCTCCTCTGGCTTCACAACTTCCCCCTGCCCCAATTCCAGCCAGGAGCAGCCCCCGCCCTTGGCAAAAGCTCACCATCCAAAGTATGGAGCCACTGGGCTGCTCCACCTGCTGCGAGCTGCTCCAGCGCGTCTTCACGGTGGCAAGGCCAAAGTCGCCAATCTTCACGGTCAAGCCTTCGTGCAGGAAGATGTCTGAGGGCAGTCGGGTGAAGGAGCGTCGCGTGGGATTCTGCCTGGCGGGACCTGCCACTCCATTTGCCCCAGAGCAGGGAGGGCTGAGCTACAGAACTATCCTACCCCAAGCTCCATGCTGAAAACCTCCCTTTTACTAGCGGGGCACCTGCCATTTTGGAAACACCCTCCAGCCGTGCAGGTCAAACCAGCACAACCCCCGCTCCCCTGTCCACTGCAACACCCGTCAGGGAGCCCCGTGGGGCAGCCAAACTCCCTGCCACAAAAGGCGAGGTGGAAGGGAAGGATACTGTTGGATTTGAGGTCCCGGTGGATTATGTTCTTAGCATGCAGGTAACTGGGAGAACGAGAGAGAGATGGAGTGAGATAGTTCATCAGCATCCTTGGCTTGCAAGCTCATTCGCAAGGGCACCACACCTGCCTCTCACGTGCCAGCATGCTCAGAGGGAGGGAGAACTGGAGCCATCGAGGGCTGTTCCCAAACAATGTATATTTTCCCTTTCCCGTATCGGGCTGCCCTAGTTCAGAATTCCTAATACCTCTCCCTTGCCCGGGGGAGGATGCAGAGCACCGAGTGAGAGAGCAAAGAAATCTGCCTCTGGTACAAAGGTAAAGCCGGCACCCCTTGCTCTGCCAGCTTTTGCCTCTGGCATTGCCCAGAGGTTGCCCAGAGGGGCTGGTAGACCCCTGGCTGTAGACCCCTCTTGCAGCACAAATCCCGCATCAGGGCAAGGCTGCCTCTAGCCCGGATACCGTACAGGGCATGAAGGCAGCAGCCCTCTCTGCTGTGCTCCAGAAGCCACCCTGCCTCTGACTCGGGAACTTCCCCCGAGGGCCCGGCCTGCACACTCACGCCATGCCCTGGGCCGTCTGCCGGGCCACATCAATGCGCTGCACCATCTCCAGGGGGGTTTCTTGCACATGCAGGTGCTGGTACAGGCTGCTGCCTTCGCACCACTGGGTGATGATGGCAAAGCTGGGGCGGGTCATGAAGCCCATGAAGAGCAGGATGTTCACGTGGCGCGTCTTCCTGCAAGGAGAGGCCGGCGTCAGAGGCCTCCTGGCCAGCATCACCTTCCCCTCCCCACAGGTTCCTGCTTACCTGAGCACCTGCATCTCGTTCTTGAAGGCCTGCACCTGCTCGCTGGTGGGGTTGGTGACCTTCAGGATCTTGACCGCCACATCCCCGTACCAGCGGCCCCGGAAGACAGTGCCAAATGACCCAGCGCCTATGCGCTTCAGCATTGTCACCTCGGTATGGCAGACTTCCCAGTAATAGCTGGAGTCCCGGTAGCCCAGGGATTTCTGCAGGGAGGCAAAGGCAGGCCAGGGACAGGGAGAAAGAGGGTCAAGCCCTTCCACAAGGAGGCCCTGCTCCCCCGAGCCCCCTGACACACCAAAACCTCTCTGCCCCCGCAGCTTAGCCACACGTTTCCTGACAGCAGCGGGTCCCAAACTCTTTTCCCTCGGGCACACTTTCAGAATAAACATTTGCTCACCCCACACTGAATTTTTTTTTATTGATTAGAAATACACGGGGAAACAAAAAGAAGCAACTCCTTGCACTGCTTGATTTATAACACAGAATAGAACAACTCAGGGCATCCAGGAAGTATAAAGCGCTGCCGTTACAGAAGAATGTGAATCCTTCCAAAAATATAGTTATAAATATGCCTCTCCTTATGTATATACACAAATTCAGTGAGAGCTGTGAGCTTGCTTTTGCCAGGGAGTCTCATTTATAGTAGCTCTAATGTAAAACAAACTAACCCTCATCTCCTCATCAACCCAAGGAAGCCCTTCTCTGTTCTCATCTCTCATATTTGTCAGAGTTGAAAATCCCTGTTCACAACGTTATGTTATGGAGCACTGCAGAAGACGAGCCCATGCTCTTGAAGAGAGGCGGGGGTGCGGTTTCTGGCTGTAAAGCCCCCAAAATATATTTTGATACTATATACTACACTGAAATGTTTAAATGCTTCTTTGAGTGTCCTTGAATCTTCCCTCCACCCTCGGCCCCCTCTCCTGCCACACCAGGGGGGCGCACCAGACCCTCTGAGAGCCACTGATCTGGGGTCACCTTCCGTCATGGCAACGAAGTTCATTCTCTTGCCCCACAATAAGAACATTTGGTAGCCCTTTGAAGTGCCCACGGCACATCCGTTAGCCCCATGTCAAAGTGCCACCCCCCCCCCACTCACAGGTTTCTTCTTGTCTTCGGCAGGGGCCTTGCGCTCTCTGGGGGACTCGCCAGGAGACTTGGGGTGGGGGGAGCGTCGGCCAGACGAAACAGCAGCCATGCTGGAAACGGGGGGAGCCGGCGGGGTGCAAGGAGGCGGCTCAAGCGCACCTGGGCCTGTGGCGAGAAGGAGGGTGGGCTTACTGCGGGATGTTCCCTCGCAAGCAGGTGGGCAGGAGACCATTTCCTTACAAAGTGCTT
Source organism: Podarcis liolepis (assembly GCF_965112155.1). Lineage (NCBI taxonomy): Eukaryota > Metazoa > Chordata > Lepidosauria > Squamata > Lacertidae > Podarcis > Podarcis liolepis. Next base: position 1,496,152 of record NC_139571.1, read on the forward strand.
GGGGGCTTCCAAATGCAGAGTTCTGATACAGGTGGGTAAAACAAAATGCGGTGTGTGGAGAGAGGGAGGGCAGATTGGAGGGTCACCAAGGAAACGGACTGACTGGCGCATCAGGACTGACAAAAGGAAGAGGCCTCTTCTTCTTCACGGGGTGCACAGGCAACTTATATAGAATCTGCTGCCACCGGACGTGGTGGCGGCCACGGGCTTCGCCTTTCCCAGCAGGGGCGACTCACCTTTCCTATGTGGCAGGACTATAATTCCCATCAGCTGCAGCCAGAACACCCGGCGGTCAGGGATGGTGGGAGTCCAGCAAGATCTGAGGGAGCCCTGGTTCCCCCGCCCATGGATCTGTGGGGCGGGAACTGAGCATGGCACTCGTGCCGAGGGAACAGTGGGGGCCCAACCTCTCTGGAACCGTCAGGCCAGTCAGTCATCTTGGCCAGGCCTGCCTCCTCTGGCAGGAGGGGGCCTTTCCTGTCCCCCACTAAGGATCCTCTAGCACTGGTCCATCCCCCCTGTGCTAGTCCTAGCTGGTACCTCCCCCCATGGCGCCCCCAATCAGCGCTGCCCTGGGAGACCTCTGTCCCGGCTCCCTCTCCTCCTCCTCCTCCGGGCTGCCCCTGCCCACTCCCACCAACCTTCCCCATTCCCAGCAGACACTCACCCTCTGTGTTGTGATTCCTGCTTAGGAGCTGGAAGAGAAAAGGCAGAAGATGAACAGCTCTGCAGGCAGGCATCTCTGGAGAAGAAAGCGCTGGGGCAGAGAGAGGGGTCTGCCAGCCCCTTCCCTTTCTCCGGGGGGATTTGGGGGCAGCTCCCAACTTTTTCAGAGTGCTCCACACAACTCCTTCTGCCACCCCATCCATTCACAGATAAAACCAGCACCTCAGAGAGGTGTTCTAGCCTGGCTTCCCCCGGCACACTAGTTTTCTCTGTGCAGAGATTCATTCATTCGTTCGTTTGTTTGTTTGCATGGAGAAGCATTCCATCAGACCTGGTGTCTGAAATGGTACACAGAATCATAGAATGGTAGAGTTGGAAGGGGCCCCGAGGGTCATCTAGTCCAACCCCCGCAATACAGATTTAGCATCTCTGTAAGAACTAGCCCATCAGTATTATTCCAGGCTGGGACAGAATCTTCCCCTAGGTTACATTTGCTCCTGACCTGGGAGACTCTCTCTCTCACACACAAAACCTCAGATCACTTATGGCATTTCTCCTCTGTGTATTTAAAGACTGCTCTAAATCCAGTTTAAGGGCCACCTGGGAAGCGTAGCTCTGTCGCTTTGTGGGCACTGCTGTGCATACGGCCGGGGCTACATCTCTGAATGCCAGCGGGGAGAGTCCTGGTTATCATTTATTAAATTCCTATACTGCCCTCCGTCTGAGGGTCACAGGGTGGTTTGCAACATAAAAGCACTAAAGTGCCTCACATGGTAACAAACAAAAGCAAGAGAATGGTAGACTTGGAAGGGACCATGAGAATCATCTAGTCCAACCCTCTGCAGTGCAGAAATCTTTTGCCCAGCGTGGGGCTCAAACCCACCACCCTGACATTTAGAGTCTCCCGCTTACTGCCTGAGCCACCCCAGATGCAAAAGTGGAGCAAGGCCAACACCTGGAGTGTGACGGGTCCCGCCCCCCCCCCAAGGTAAAATATGTGCTCTACCAATGAGCCAGGACAGAAACTTCAGAGTGAAGTTCTCCTCCCCCCACAACAAAGGGCCTCACCTCAAGCATGCCGCTGTCCACGGGGCTGGTGGTACTGACCATGTGGACATTTGGGGTGGAGGTTGAGCGGTGCCGTTGGAGCTGCTGCCCACCCCCGTGGAGGCCGAGGAAGCCGAAGGCATCTGGGCTGAAGGGGGGCGGCTTTCTTGGGCTGCAAGAGAAGAGGAGGAGGAGGAGGAGGAAGGGATGACATGGCATCCAAGCTGGGGGGGGGGGCACACTAACCCTCCAGCAGTTCAGGCGCACAGAGGATAATCAGGTCTAATAGCAGATTTATACTTAAAAAGAAGAGGCAAAGTGACTTTTCCTTGAGTTTATCAAGCACAAGTCATTGCTTGATAGTTATGCCCTGGACATGGTGGCTACAGCTGCTCTCCTCTCAGAGTGCGGGTATGCTTTTCTATACTTAAGGACTAGTCCCCCATACTTAAGGACTATAAACTTATCTCCCCTGCTTTTTAAAACAAAAATCAAGCTTTCCTTGAAGAGCAAAGAAAACTGCCTTATATAGTCAGACCACAGAGTCCATCTAGCCAACAAAGACTCCCCAGGTTTTCTGAAGGCTCTCTTTTCTAGTCCTTCCTGGGGATGCCTGGAATTGAATCTAGAACCTTTGACATGCAGAACATGAACTACAGCACTGGGAGGACAAAACAACCTGGGTGTGTGATAGCTTAATGCTTCCAGTTCAAATGTCTCCTGCACAATAATGCAACAGGGATGGTCTTGCATCATATGCGCTGTGAGTGGCAGATTTAGCCTGGTGCCCGACTCTGCTCCGCTGTGGGTCCATGTTGCTGCTGGCGGCTATTTCTAGATCACGATCCCTTGCACAGGTGGGGAGCGAGCAAGGCTCTTACCCAACAGCCTGAGGGGTCTCTGGTTCGTGACTCGGCTGCACTGGGGTAGTCGGGACACTGTCCTGCCAGAATGGAGGGTGCTGCCCCGGATCATGGCTGTAAACACTACATGAAAAGGAGAAAGGGGTTGTTGAGACTGGATACAAGGGGAACAGGGACCGAAGCAGGTGCTCCAACCAGGGGGAGGGGTTGTGGAGAAAGGGGATACTCACGGCTTATGCGAAGTGGCCAGGTCCAAGCAGACCGTAGGCACTCGGCTGCTGCAGTGCTCGTGGAACTTGTAGCCACAAGTCTGGCAGCGGAAGCCATGGAAGAGGAACTTAAGGCAGAAATCACAGAAGACCAAATTGAAGTAGGTCTTCCGCACCTGCCCAGAAGAAAGAAGGTCCAGGTCAGAGGAAGGGGAGGAGTTGGGGATGGAACGTTCCCAATATGCCTGTGTGTGTGTCTGTCAACAGGCTGCGTGGACACCCAGCAAGGCTGGGCAAAGGAGCCCAAGTCGCCCGCATGCAGAAAACACGCCCCTTTGGTGTAACAAGTGTGGCCTGTATTTCCAAGCCTTTGCTCCAGGGGGGACAGTTCTGCTGTGCGATTCCACTGCACAGGCAGGGCAGCCTCTGGGTCTAGTGCATTCCCACCGGGGGGCGTTGAAGCCCAGAACATCTTTGAGGGCACCAGGCTGGGGGAAGCGGCCGCATGATGCTCTGGAGTGGGGAAGGGGCGGCTGGGTGTCCACAGGGCTAGGGGTGTGTCTGTGTTTGTGTGTGCTGGCAGGGAAACGTGCTGCTGGAGGGCCTCCTGTGACTCACAAAGTTGTGCATAGTAAGCGGCAAGTCCTCCAAGACTTCCACAGAGAGCTCGGCCCCCTCCAGGTCGACCAGGTCCGTCTCCCAATCTGTGATGGTCTTTCGCCTACAGAGAGAATCAATGCATATGCAGCTGTTACCCAAAGCCCGCCACCTACTGCAGCTCCTCCCTAGAGACAGCCACAATGCTCCTGTAGCTGATCAACTGCACGGGGGGGGGGGGGGGGTGACGACGACGACAAACCCCATGAAATTTCTCCCCACTCTGGTGAGTTCCAAGTCGACTGCTAATGCTAACCACTACACGCACACCAGGTTAATATACTGCAACACCTAACATAATGCAACGCTGTAAGAAGCAAGAAATCAGCCATTTTCCATAGTGGGGAAGATGGACACAAAGGTGATGGTCTCACACCATCCCATTCCCTCGTTCCTGAGGGAGTCCTTGCACTAAGACAGCAATCTCTCCGCCTCTGCTCTGCGCTGGGCTTGGGGCAATGAAGCATCCACCACCGGTGGGCAGAGCTGGGAACGAACATTTAAAAATATTCCAACAGCTCAGGCAACAAAACCTTCAGCATGTTTAGAGCCAGATTCTGAGCAGAAAGGGGAAGCTGGGATTGAAACTTTGCATGGACCCCAGAAGACACTGGTGTAGCTTTTTGGGGCAGGCTGAGGAAGGGGACCGTTCAGAAGGGTACGTGAATAGGCATTCCTCTGGGCTTGAAAAGCCACAGTCCATTTCAAATTGGATTCCAACCCACAGGAAATGGTGCTCACCTTCTGCCCCACCTGAGAGCTCTCCTTTGCCAGTCCACCCACTCCCTTCACAGGTGAAAAAGGCAGCCCACAAACCTGTAACACTGCTAAGGGTGGGAATGAGTCTGGCATGCTACCACTACGGCAGCAGGCTGTCCCACCTGAGCTCTGCAAGCACCCTGTGCAGGAACTCGCAGAACCCCTTCTGGTCTAAAGCCTTTTCTTTTCCGGAAAGGGTTGCTTGCTCATCTTTTCAGAGCAGATGGAGAGAGGAGACAGGGAATTGGGCAAGGGAGCTTTGGCGGACACAAGGGCCTTCGAGCTCTGACTGGGTGGGCGTGGCCTATCCCAGCCTTGCCACCACTCCCTCTGTGGCTCCAGCCCCACCAGTCTGTCTGTCTGCGGAGACCTGGAAAGCCTTTGCAAGTTCATGTGTAAACTCCAACTGTGTAAAACATTTCGATTGGAAAAAAGATCAAAAGGTACAGCACATCATTAAAAAACAAAACAAAGCTAAGTAACTGCATCCAGACCCCTGTCCAGCTGGATGGGCTTCCTGGCAGGTTTGCAGGAGATGCACACGACAGAACTCCTAATGCTGCCTTCCTCAACCTGGGATGCTCTTCCATACGCTTTGGACAACAACGCCCACCAGCCACAGCCATTATAGCTGGGTTGATCATAGCTGGGGCTGATGGGACTTGTAGTCCAAAGCATCAGGAAGGGGGGCACGCCAGGTTGGGGAAGACTAGACCTCCGGGTTCATCTAGTCCAGCCTCCTGTTTTCGAAAAGGGCCAGGGTGATGCTTCTGAGATTCTGCCACAAGGGCGTGAAGGCAACAGCCTTCCCTACTGCTGACCTCGATCTACACTGGCCTCCAGAGATGGACTGCTTTGGGTGACGGACTAGATGCATGTAAAACTCTTCAGATCTGGACACCCATAATGCAGAATTTCTGTGTGTGGATAGGGCAGGCCTTGGGTACAGTGTGCTACATTTCGTTTGCTCTTTCCTATACCCAGTCAGGTTGAGGACCCTCAGCTCCCTGCCTGCCTTCCCTCGCTTCCCCGGCCAACCTCAGCAGCCACCTCCTCTCCCTAACGGGAGCCACTCACCCATCACTCTTTTTCCTGTAGACCACACAGCAGTCCTGGTTGAGCCCACGGACCTTCAGGGCCTTGTCTAGGGAGCTGTAGACAGTTGTACCTGGCCGGACAGTCACCTGAGAGGAAGGAGGGAAGCAGGATATAGACAGTTGGGTGAAGAGGGAGATGGTGCTGAACTGACCTTACAGACACTGTTCTCAACATGCAGCCTTGAACTCCACTCTGTCTCTGCCTTCCTCCCATTAGTCTGAAGAAGGAAGGGCCAATATGGACCAGTATAGAATAGAATAGATTGCCAAGACTTAGAGCAATCTGGTTAGTATCGGGGCAAGAAGCAGGATCCTTTGGTTCTGGCTGCCTCTGGCCCCATGTGGCAAGCTGTAAGATGCGGCTTTGAGCATCTTCCTGGGGCAAGAACTCTCAGACCCTGGACTGGCCACTGGGCTCTCCTGGAAAGAAGGCCTGTCATTAGGCTTCCTGGGGTCCTGGCTGAGCAACACAATTTTTCTGGCTCTGATCCTTGGTTTGGCGCCTGCCTACTTGCCTTGAGACTTACTACATGGCAACAGGTCAACTAGGATCCGTGATAACTGGTTTCAACAAATCCTCCGCCCCTGAACCAATTCTAAATCCTCCTCTGCGGCTTTTATTATCAAACACGAGCCATATCTGATACGCTGCTATATATCATCTCAGCATTTGTTTTCAATTTTCTGTACCGTTTGACAGCTGACATAGAATGATATTCTTTTGAAAGATGACAAGAAATAGCTTTTTAGAATGCAAGAACACTTGTTGGAATTTCTGATAGTCTTTGACAGATGTTCCATCTTTGGTTAAAATCCAGTCATGGCGGCCTCTGAGGCCTAGACCCAAAAAGTTTTGGGCTCTACCACCTCACAGAATTACAACTCTTAGCAACTTTCAGCAAACTAAAGTACCCATAATTCTTGGGGGGGTGGGGGTGGGATGTGCTTTAGAAATATAGTGTTCACACATATTCAGCTAAGTCCTATTCCAAAGAACCCCACTGAAATTAGTGAACCCAGAGTAGTCATGTCCATTAACTTCAGTGGGTCTGCTTTGAGTAAGATTAGTGTCGAATACCCTTCTATGATATGATAGTCCAGTTAGGAACTCTTCAGGATATCTGAACTCACTACATGGTCAGTCCCAGCCTCAGTTCTCCCACCTATAAAATGGGAATAAAAAAACTCAACTTGGAGATTTATTAAAGAACCCTAATTACATCTATTTTAAATGAATAAATAAATAAATAAAATCCCACTTTTCAATACAGATGTTCCAAGGCAGTAGTCCTCAACCTTTCCAAACCCAGGATTATGTATTTAGTATGAATATTTATACTCTGCCTTTATAGTTCAAAACTGAACTCCTCAAGCACATTAAAAACCAACCAACACCAGAATGCAATGAAAATACAGCAAAAGCAGATGATTAAACAAACAAAATCACAACAAACCAGCAAAATTTACCTGGAAACCCAACCTGCAAACAACGGGACCTACTTTTATTTATCTTTTTCTTTTTTTACCATGCATGTCTTCCTTCCTCACTTTCATGCCTTCTCTTTGCTTTTCTGTTCCTCCCCCTTTCTGCTCTTTTCCTGCTCTCTCTCTCTCTCTCTACCTCCATCTCTTTCCTTCTCAAGTAAGCAAACATGAAAAGAATGGCGATTCTGTTGCCCTGAACTGTGGCGCACTTTAGGTCAGTGCTTGACCCAGTTTTGGGTTGTGATCCAGCAATGGAAGACAGCTGCCCTAAAGCAAGAAAGGGCCCTGGGAAACCTGTGCTCCTCTTGCTGGACTCATCCTCAGCCCTGCCGGGGGGCCAACAACACCTGCAGGACCACAGGGGCCTCGCCAGACGCTCTCTGAACAGCTATGATCACACACAGCCTCTCATGGCCAGAAAGTCTCGCTCACCACTGTGCGCTGCTGATTGGGGAGGTCCACCTTGATGGTCCCCCGAGCCTCGGCCATGGCTCTGCCTCCGAGCCTTTTCCTGCGAGAGGCAAGCATCGTCGTCATGCTGTGGGAGAGAGGCAGGAGGTCTCCCCTCCCACCCCCACCTGAAAGGCCGGGGTCTGGAGAGGAGGAGGAGGAGAAGCCATTCGTGAGTGGGCCGCAGGAGGAGTTCTGACTGCGCCTCATCCAGGGGCCTGCAAGGAGGAAGATACCAGAGGCAAACGAAAGGGGTGACCTCCAGGTCCCTGTCGCAGTATGCATGCTTTTTAGCAACAAATATAAAAGAACAGACAGAAGTGCACACCCACAGAATTTTCATATGGAGCACAATCTGCTACCCAGCACATGAAGCTGGCGCCCACAGGCTCCCAGATTTAGCTTTCGAACAAACAGCAGTTTCCTAACCCCTCATGATTGTCTGACGCAATCTCCTGGAAAAGCATATCGCTGGCAGCAGGTAACAAGCTCACTGTGATCACTTTATATGTTAACTTGTTTTGAAACAAGACTTCCTTTATGTGAAAGAGACCCCTGCCCCCCCCCTGCTTTTGGGGGTCATCCCTTGCATGACTGTTGTTGTGGAGCTGTTGTTGTGGAGCTGTTGTTGTGGAGTGTGTGTTCACACAGTGCTGAGCTAGTCAGGAAGACAACACTTCGTTTGCACCCCGATGAGTCATGTTAACAGAGGACATTTTCTTATTGTGTTCCCAGCTTAAGAGAAGCACATTCTCTTTTGATATAGAGGAAAGTAACTGCATTCTGAATTAAAGTGTAAGCAGCCCCAGGGTGGCAGTGTATTAGCAAATACCTGGTCTTCTCACAGCGCCAAGTTTCACCAAAGAAATGTGTTGGACATAAATGTTTTTGTGCTTGAAAACACACATATAAATGTTGTTTCTATAATGCATTTTCTGCTCCTGTGCTGCATAGTACATTTTGCTGAGCATGCCAGTGCCATTTACCATAGAGAGGTAGACTCATGCAAACCCCACAACAGCCAATTTTGTTTTGCTAAAAAAGCATTGGAAGATTGCAACTTCGGGAACAGCAGGGGTCTGAGAAGGCACAGCCTCCGTTATCCTGAAATTTCACTATCTAATTTCACAATCCCCATCTGCTATGCATTTGGCTGTTGACTTCCCTCACCCCTTGCAGCACAAGCCAATCCTGTGAGTTTCTAAGCATCCTTAACCCTGTCTTGGTTCTAAAGCCAAACAGCCATATTTGCTTCCAAGCCACCCCAACCTCCCAGCTAAGCAAAACTTTCCCATGAGCCCACTACCTCCACCCTCCCAAGGTAGGTGTCAGGGGAAACTGGAAGGGCCAAAATTCCCCACTCCTGTTCTAAAGAGAAGTTTCTGTCACATAAAATCACCTAACCATTATTTAATTACATGATGCTCTTTTGCTCAAAGGCCTGTGGGGGCCATAGAATTGTAGAGTTGGAAGGGACCCTGAGGGTCATCTAGTCCAGCCCCCTGCAAGGCAGGAATCTCAGCTCAAGCAGCCATGACAGATGGCCATCCATCTGCTTAAAAACCTCCCAGGAAGGAGAGTCTCCACCCTCCCAAGGAAGACCATTCCTCTGTCAAACAGCCCTTACAGCCAAAAAGTTCTTCCTGATGTTTAGCCGGAAACTCCTTTCTTACAACTTGAAGCCATTCGAGGTCTACGCTCCAGAGCAGGAGAAAACAAGCTTGCTCCCTCCTCCAGGTGACAGCCCTTAAGATATTTGAAGATGGCTATCATATCCCCTCTCAGTCTCCTCTTCTCCAGGCTAACATACCCAGCTCCTTCAACCATTCCTCATAAGGCTTTTTTTTTTAATCCTTGATCATCTTGGTTGCCTCCTGTGCACATTGTTCCAGCTTGTCAACAACCTTCTTAAATTGTGGTGCCCAGAATTGGACATAGTATTCCAGGTGTGGTCTGACAAAGGCAGAATAGAGTGGTACTATTACTTCCCTTGATCTGGACACTAGACTTCTGTTGATGCAGCCTAAAATAGTATTAGCCTTTTTTGCTGCTGCATCACCCTGTTGACTCATGTTAAGCATGTGATCTACTAGGACCCCCAGATCCTTTTCACATGTACTGTTAGTAAGCCAGGTTTCCCCCATCCTATATTTGTGCATCTGGTTCTTCCTGCCTAAGTGAAGGACCTGACATTTGTACCTACTGAAACTCATTTTGTTAGCTTGCGCCCAGTTCTCCCATCTGTTAAGGTCATTTTGAATTCCAATTCTGTCTTCTGCGGCATTAGCTACCCCTCGCAAGCTTACCCTTCCTTTGCCCAAGTCATTCGCAGCTTTTCATGAACCCCATGCACACAGCCATTCACCATGAAGGGCCTGAAGATGCTGAATGCTACCAGCAAAGTGAGGAGAAAAACCGAAGGCAAGTGACAGCAAACAAGCTTTTCCTCTTTTTTGTGCAATAATGTTTGAGCAGGAATAGTACCCTGGAGCAGCGAGAACTTGACATTTGAGCAGCTGTACCCTGGATAATTTCATCTGCTCAGTTCCAGGTTTTTTTGGGGGGTGGGGTGGGGTGGAGAGAGAATAAACATTGGGGCTTCCTGGAGTTGCCAGTATCAACTTGCTTCAGGTCCACCCTCAGGGAGTCTTGGTGGCTTCAGGCTCCACTCTGCAGCTACACCATCATTCCAGCTCTGGCAACAGCAGGCTACCTTCCATCAGAATAAAGGGGCGTCCCCCACCCTCCCCACTTGGCTGTCAAACTGTTCTCTGATAGACCTCAGAGGCTAGTGTGGGAGGCTTGTTCACAAGGAGTGTGTTCTTTTGAAAGAAATAAATTAGCACTTCCGTCACTCAGGCGCCAATTAATCACAGGCATTAGGCGCATCATGCTGCTACTGTCCCAATATTGAAACAGAAAACACACAACACAGGTTTGCAGCTGGGAACTGGGATTATTACAAGACTTGTGAAGTGAGGATGTAGCAGCTAAAATGAAGCTGGCTCTGGGATCCCTTGACCTTGAAATACAACTTCTTTCAGAGTAGGCTAGAGGACACCTGCAGATCTTGAATTTATCTGAATGAATTTATTTATTATCGAACCTCAATTTATTTATCATGAAATTCTGCAAAAGCTTGCAGGAATAAGACTGTCACTGCCTGACTAAAAGTGAAACTGGCAAGAGGCTGCTTACTTCTATACCTTGCTTTTGAAGTTTTATCGAAACCTTGGAAGCCACTGCGCAAAAAGCTGCATCTCATGAATGCACCGTCTGCATTGCTGACAACCCCCCCCCCCACACACCAACACCAAAGCTGCAACACAACTGCTTAGTGTGTCTAAGATGCAACTGCCTCTTTATACAGGGGTCTCTTGTCTAACACCAAAAATGCCACTGCTTTTGGAACAAGGGCAACTGCTATATTGGGATCTCTAATTTGGAGAGGAAGCGCCAGTTGATTTTAGGGCAAGGACTGTGAAGAAAGAAAATATCTCTTGCAGGTAACTGCCAGTCTTGATCCTGTAGTCCACGGGCAGCCAATATGTTGCCTCCCAGAGAGGTGGACTACAGCTGCCAATTGTCCTGACCACTGGCTGTGCTGGTTGGGGCTGATGGGAGTTGGAGTCTGACAATATCTGGAAAGCATCTCACACACACACACACACACACACACACACACCCGCACACTTTCTGCATGAAATGGAGCTGCGTCCACATGCCGAGTGGGGGGCAGCCTGGGGGTGAGAGGGACCCCTCATGCCGGGAAGCCCCGGCCCCCAGCATTCATCCCAGCGGAGGCAGAGGTCGACTTGGGCCTAAACCCAGCCCGGGAGAGGTGGGAGCCCAGGCTAAGGGGGCAGGACCCGCAGGGCCAGCAGGCCCCCGCTGCCCATCTCCGCTCAGCCCTTCCTCCCGTGGCCGTTTTGTGGCGCTTGGCCTCCGGGGCTGCAAAGTCTCGGGCTGCCCCGCCAAGCCCCCGGCCAGCATTCCGGGCGCGGGGAGGCGGCGCCCCCATTCACCGGCCCCGACGCCGCCCTCCGAAGGGGAAAGGATTCCCACGCCTCCCGGAACACGGGTGTGCCCCGAGGCCCCGCGCAGCGCTCCCGCCCCGCCGCCGCCGCCGCCGCCCGCCCCCCGGGCCAGGAAGGGAACTTCCGACCTGCCGCCGCGAAGCCGCCGCCGCCGCCGCCGCCATCTTGTCCGAGCCTCCGAGGTGGGCGGGGCCCGGGCGCTGACGTCGCAAGCAGAGGAGGGAACTCCCTGGGGGCGGGGCGGGGAAGGGCGCTTAACCCCTCCTTCGCCGGAAGGGACCCCCGAGGGTCGTCCAGTCCCTCCGCAGCCTCCTCTTCTCCCAAAGAAGGCGGCGGAGTTTTAGGAGCAGAGTCTTCCTTCCCGGGCAGACGAGCCCCATCTAATACTACGCACCAAGCCTCCCCCGTTTGGCCTGCGCGGCCAGGCTGGCCAAGCCCATGGGGGGGGGGGCGACTGAATCAGTAAAATTCAATACAATTCAATACAAATCTTAGGTTGTGTGCAGTGTCCACCTAACAAAAGTCAGCCCCCCATGGGGTCAGGACTTTGTTGGGGGTGTGGACTTCTGTTGCGGGGGGGGGGCAGAACCGACGTGATTGGTCAGCAAGTTAAGTATTTCTATTGTTTTGCTTAATGGGGGGGCAGTTGCCCCCTCTGCACCCCCTTGGTGCACCCCTAACAAAAGCCTGCCCCCTCCACAAATATCCTGGCTACGCCCGTGGCAAAGCCACACCCATCTAACATCAGGTGTGGGGGGCATGAAGATGCAGCTGTGCAAAGCTTCGTGCGAGACCCGAGAGTCGCCCTGGCAGGGGGCTAGGATGGCGTGGGGGGGCCCCAGCAATTCAGCGCGTAATGGCTGCTGAGCCACCTGGGCAGTGCAAAACCAGACCACCAGGACCACGACGACGACGATGATGAATAGCTTACCACGCTGCCAAATGGCAGAACCCTGCATCTATATATACGCAACCGAAGCCAACACACTCTTAGTAAATGCAGCTGGTAGCAGAGCAAGTCGCTTCAGCTCACCCACTGACCATGTTACGGACTAACAAAGAATGTAAAAAGATATCCTATCATCAACCTCTGTACAATGGCACGACCAGGCACGATGCATAGACCAGGAAGAAAAAAATCACAATGAGTTGCAAGCTAGTTCAGTTCCGGTGCTGAAACGACAGCATTGGCGGTTCAAGCGCAAAAGAAGAGCCCTGCTGGACCAGAGCAAATGTCCATCTAAGCCCCGCGTTACGTTTCTGACAAAGAGCTGCCAGAAACCTGTGGAAAAGATGCAAGCAGCTCATAAAAGGGATGCCTATTTCATTTTAGTTGTCCTCGGCACCCAGTCAGAGGCAGTCATTTGGAGCAGAGAAGTACCTATGGGAGAATGTCCCCTTCCACCACCCACAGTCTTTCTATTGCAAATCTCTCCCTCCCACCTGCCTTCCCCCTTCCAATATTTGCATTTATAACCTTGCTGGGTGGGAGGTGACATGGTCAATGAAAGCCCTAACACCAGGGATTCATGAGGAAGGTTGCTGATGTGTTGAAGGTGTGATACCAGGAGAGAGCTAACTTTGACACCTGAGAAATCAGAAGCACACCAAACTGCAACTCCCAGTTATTATTGGATCTTCCTGCCAAGCATAAAGGGTAGACCATTACAGAGTGCTAGAATGACATAAGTAATCTAATGAGACAATGTGATATATGTTATTTTTACTGTACATTATATCCCGTGTCAACCTACGGGTATGGCTTCACTTGCAAATAGCCTTAACAGGCGTGACATGTGAGTCCCTTTCAGGTTTACATGAAACCACACATCTGGGAAGGGGGATACCAGGTTATTATTTATTGAATATCTATATAACTTATGGGACCAAAGGGGGGTGGGAAATATCTATAGTGGTATCTTGGTTCTCAAACTTAATCCATTCTGGAAGTACGTTCCAAAACCAAAGCCTTCCAAAACCAAGGTGTGCTTTCCCATAGAAAGTAATGCAAAATGGATTAATCCATTCCAGACATTTAAAAACAACCCCTAAAACAGCTATTTAAGATGAATTTTACTAACAAGACCATTGATCCATAAAATGAAAGCAATAATAAATGTACTGTACTATAAAATACAGTAAATAAGACAGTATTGCAGATGATAAAAATTAAAAAAAAAAATCTTACCTACAATGATGATACAGTAGTCATTCGTTGGATGGGGGGGGGGGCCTTTATCCATTTCCACAGTCACACAATCAATCAATCAATCAATCAATAGCCGAACTGGGTTCCACACAGTCACAAAACAAAATACGCAAAAAATCCTCAAAAACAAAAAGGTCAAACTTAATGCATTCCAGAAGTCTGTTTGACCTGAAATAGTCAAAAAATAAGGCACAGCTTCTGATTGGTGCAGGCGGCCCGGAAACAATAGCCGACAGCCACATTGGATGTTTGACTTCTGAAAAGCATTCGAAAACCAGAACTTACTTTCGGGTTTTCGGCATTTGGGAACCAAGGCGTTTGAGTACCAAGGTTCCAATGTAGTACATATCTATGTCTGAACTGTAGTTCAATGCAGAGAAAATATTTGTGGTTCCTGCAGAACCTAAGCAAATTTCTCTCCAAAGGAGGGAACTGTTAAAACCAGGGATGGGGGAGGGCAGTTAAACAACTCCCTCAAAATTCCAAGTCCCCCCCACAGCCTTGAACTAAGGTCAGAACAATGAGCCTGAAGAGGCTCAGAAAAGCAGTCTATAAAATTGAAGTGGATACCGTGTACCCTCTGTTTCCTCGAATTATCCAATATAGAAACAAAATTAAAAAAAATTCCTTCCAGCAGCACCTTAGAGACCAGCTAAATTTGTTATTGGTATGAGCCTTCGTGTGCATGCACACTTCTTCAGATCCAATATAGAAAACTGTAAAAACTTCAAATAATCGCCAAAATTCAGTGGTTTGACGGATTTCCTTGGCTCCAAGGGCTAATGACTCCTCCAGAAGAGGGGGGGGGGGAATCCAGTTCTCCCCTGCCTCAGGAGGCGATCAAAGGCAGCAGAAACCCTGGCAGAAACCCATCGGGATGGTGGGTCGAATCCTGATACTTTCAAAGGAGAAGCGCAGCAAAGACTTGCAGCTAGGGGGCTTGATAAAGACTTCAATTGTTCTTTGAGGAAGAGGGTAGTTAAAAGGTGTGGGAAACTGGGGTTACTGACAGGGGTGGGTGACAGTTTCATGTTTCTTTATGCCAACCAATCCTCTCCTGTGTCATATCTGTGATGTATTGATGCTGCTATTGGAAATGTATTATGGGAAAGGGGGAGGGAGTCTTAAAAGTCCACGCAACCCCACACTCGGGGTTCCTACTCTTTGTGTATTTGAACCTTGTTGCAACAAATAAAGATCAGGTTTACTGACTGCTGTTTTGCTTCTTTAATCTAACTGGAGACTCCTTCTTTTGCTGACCAGAGGGACTCGCGGGGAGTGGCACCCCAACAAGATGGGCAACGGAGTAATCCCGCACCCCAATATTTTTTTCCTTATCAGCCTTTCCCGGTGACACTGACTAGAAGCTGAAGGAGGAGGAGCCAGCAATGGAAGGTGACTCAGTTGTGGAGAGAATGGCTGCTTAAGGCAGGAGAAATTCTGGTGCCCAAAAAAGAGCAACATCCTTGCCAAAAGGTTTCAGCAGGCTGCAGTCCACTATGCAGTAAGGATGAATGAAGCTGTCAATTTTGGCTCCTCTCATTTTTTCATTTTCCCAATTTTAAGTTCTCCATATTTCCACAGCAGTTTGCATTAAATATATATATATTAAAGATTTTCTTGGGTAACAAAAGTATGTGCATTGTCTCTTTTTTCAGATCTTGCATTTTAAAAAAATGTCTTCAGCAATTTAATGCAATTTTCTCCTAATATATGCATTTTTGCAAAGCAATTTCCCCTAATGCAATGCATTTTGGTATATTATATTCAATAATATATGCATTTTTATGCACACTTTCCCCTAGTATGTGCATTTTTGTACACATTATTTATGACCAAATTAAGTGGAGAAGTGTGAATTTCAAAGCACAGCTGTGTTTTGGTTTGCAAATTAGGTAAGTTTACCTTTAAATGTGTACTGAATCAGCTTCCTCCCTCAGTCCTACTTGTAAGTGAATCCTATGGCATATAGTAGGACTTACTTCTTAGTAAACTTGCATTAGAACAGTTTTCATACAAAATTACTCATTCTTAAAGGAAACACAAACCCCTGGAACCTAGTACCACTTGGAGATGGGGGCAGGTGCAACAATACTTTAGATCTCAGTGCTAAAGCCATTTATGTTGCCTGTGGATGTCACAACTTAAACCTAATTATGTTATATATTCCTTAGACTGTCTTGTTTTGTTTTTTAAGATAATGTTAAATTGTTCCTTCCATTCTTCTCCCAGGCCCAAGAAAGCAATCAGTTACATGCAGAAGCCTAATGCGCTAATGATTTCATGTAGAGCAGTCTCCCTTTTGACAAGACTTTGAATAATATATAAATTGAAACTGAATCCTGGCAAGACAGAGGCATTATATGTTCCAAGTACTTCAAGTTTAGGAGGTGCACTCCCTTGCAAGGAGCGGGGTCAAAGCTTGAGGGTACTTCTGGACCTGGACCCAACATTGTAATTGGAGGCTCAAGTTAGAGCAGGAACCCCTGCCCTCAGCCGTAAGCCCAGGGACCCCAAGGGTCATCTAGTCCAACCCCCTGCAATGCAGGAATCTCAACTAAAGCCTCCATGACAGATGGCCATCTCACCTCTGCTTAAGAACGTCAAAGGAAGGAGAGTCCACCCCCCTCTGAGGGAGAATGTTCCATTGCTGAACAGCTCTTATGGTCAGAAAGGTTTTCCTAATGTTTCATTGGAATCTCCATTGTTGCTACTTGAAGCCATTGGTTCGAGTCCTACCTTCCAGAGCAGGAGAAAACAAGCTTGCTCCCTCCTCCATGTGACAGCCCTTGAGATATTGGAATATGGCTGTCGTCTTCAGTCTCCTCTTTTCTGGGCTAAACATACCCAGCTCCTTCAAGCACTCCTCATAAGGCTTAGTTTTCAGTTCCTTGAACATCTTGGTCGCCCTCCTCTGCACATGTTCCAGCCTGTCCTTCTTAAACTGTGGTGCCCAGAACTGGACACTTGGCTCCATATGTGATCTGACCAATGCAGAAGGAATTACCTCCCTTGATCTGAACACTAGACTTATGTTGATGCAGCTAAGAATAGCATTACCCTTTTTTGTTGCTGTATCACACAGCTGACTCGTGTTAAGCATGTGGTCTGCCAAGACCCCTCAATCCTTTTCACATGTACTGCTAATAAAGCCAGGTGTCCCCTAGCCTATGTTTGTGCATCTGGTTCTTCCTGCCTAAGTGCAGAACCTGACATTGGTCCCTATTGTGCCCAGTTACTGTTACACTGCAACATTTTGTTGCAACGTCCAAGTCCCAACTAATGCCAGGATGCCTAAGCTAGGTCAGATTTGCCAGCATTTGTGTCCTTGCACAAAGACACAAAAGTACATTTTGTCAAACCTTAAAATATAATATGATGCATCCATTTGGGACCTCCCTCTCATTCTCATCCCATCAGAGGTAGAGAGTGTGGTTTCAATTGCAATCAGCTGTGTCCCTTTGCATCTCATTGAAATTGGTCTTGAGGGGTATAAAAGGCCCTTGATAAGGAAGCTTGGTTTCCCCACCTCTCCACCCAGTGTCTTCTGCCAGGAAGGATTTGTAGGTGGGCCTTGTGGTAGCTTGTTCATGGTAAGTATCTCCCCCCCCCCCCAAATTATGCTTTTGCAATCTCTAATCCTTTGAAGCCATGTAGGAGTTTTATAGTACTATTTTGGGTATCTTCTGCTTTGTAAATTTCTCTGCCTGGCTTTACCACCACCACCATTTTCTGGCATCAAATCTTTGGGTGCAATCTCTTTCAGAGTGGGATGCTAGCATGGTCCTGCTCTTGCAAGTCATGGCAGAAGCCCAGACTTGCAGCTCTGTGGAGCTTGCCTTGCTGCACAGGATGGGGCTGCAACTCATTATGGTTCTCAACAGTGTTGTGGATGAACCTGACACACCTTTCTTGTCTAGCTTACCAGGGACTCCCTGAGAGGGACCATTAAAGCTTCTAAATTGGTAACAACATAAAAGAAAAATTTGACTTTAAGGTGAACTGAGGGCTGAATTCAGTGCCGGATTTATGCATATGCTAAACAAGGCATAGCTTAGGGCCCCACTCTTTTGAGGGCCCCCGCAAAATTTCCACTATTAATATACTTCTTCTAAACTGTATTTCAGTTCAACAATTACTTTGATAAAATATATTTTGTTATGTGCAAATGGCTTTAGATACCTGTTAGGTCCATAAATTACCATATAGCATATTCAACACAAAAAAAACAGCGACAATTTGTTGTTGACAAAGGACAGCTGGACATCTAAACGGCCCCATTACCTTCAGGAGCTTAGGGCCTCATCAAACCTAAATCCGGTCCTGGCTAAATTGGTGGAACTGTGAGACCAAACACTTGCCTTTCTACTGATGGTCGTTTGGAGAATGGTTTCTGGTGCAAGAGAGACAGTGTCTAGGATGTGGTTTGGCCCTGGATGTTGAAAGCTTCTGAGAGCCGATGTTTTCTCTGTCTTCAGGCTCATCCAGACTTGCTTTTGTGCCACATTTCTAGGCACAGGTCTGGGCTTCCAAGTGCTTTCTGGTTTTTTACCCTGGCACGTTCCCCACGAAAACCCGCTTTTTACTGCTGATTCTAAGGAAATGGCAATCTTTGAAAAACCTGAATTGTCATGTGTTATGATTCAACGTTAAAGAGCAGGTCTTCCTGGGGAAAATGCCAGGTGTGTGTGTGTGTGTGTGTGTGTGTGTGTGTGTAGCGCTTGGACACAGAACTTTAAAGCACAGACCTGTCGTCTAGAAAGCACAGTACAAAAGGCAAGCGTGGTGGAGCCCCGAGTACCAAAGAAAAGAATTGTGACCTGAATAAGCATGTCTTTGGTGACACCCATGTTCTAGTTATGCCACTGCTCCTCTTCCTATCTGCAGTGATTATCTATACAATTTCAGGGTGTTGGCAATTTTTTTTATTTTTTTTTTGCCCCTTAGCAGATCAAATTGCTTAATTGAAAATGGGCTATTGCAAATTGCAGATTGAAAATGGGCTATTAAAGACTGCAGACCTAAGCAGGTCTGATTGCACTTCACTGAGGTTTAATTTCAAGTAAGCATGTTTGGGATCATGGAGTGTCCCCACTTGATGGGTGTGGAGCATGTGCAGAGTGCTCCATTTTTGGGACTCACCAACTTGTGTCCTACATGCATGCTTGAACTAGGGTCAGGGGTCTCAGGGTAAGTTTCAAAACTTCTGAGAAGGTTAACCTAATAGCTTGCTTTTAATGGTCTTGCTGAGGCAGTGTCTTGTCCCACTGGTTCATCCAGCCCAGCAGGCGTGGCTGGCACAGGAGGGAGCTGCCCCACTGGCCCTAGAGCAATGGACTCATTGTGGTGCATATTGGCTGAAGCTGGTGGATGCTTGGAGCCCCACAACAACTGGAGGGACAGGGCTCCCATCCTGAGGGGGAGCACCCAGATGTGCATCCTCCTTCGGCCATGGAGCTCAATGAACTCCATGGCGGTAAGACAACCTGTTACTGAATGTTTGATGGACCTTGTCCAACCTGCTGTATTGCAGATGTTTTCAAGTTATAACTCTAAAAAGACCCAACCAGCATGACAGGGAGGATGGGAGTTGTAGTCCTGCAACATCTGGAGGGCACCAGATGTTTTTGTCCAAAGTCTGATTTAAAGATCAGGACCAGAGATGGCAGACGCTGGATTGGGAGTCTACTGGGAATAACCAATACACAAGCTTGCACTACACCCCTGAAATGAGTTTGCATCTATTATTGTTTCAGCTTTGCTTGCGGAAAGTCTCCAAAGGCCTGGGCCAACTTGAAGCCTACATCGATGCAGAAGAAGGTGTGGCTTTCCAGATGGATAACAACCTGATCTGGGACTCATTGGATGGCCAATACACATGGGCCATACAGGGTCTAATTGAAAAGTTGGCATCTAGCAAATTCTGGGTCACTTGTCTGCCTATGGGAAAGGTTATGCTGAGAAACTGGGCAGGGAAGTATCTCGCTGCAGTGGCTATAGGAGAAAACCCAGTAAACTTCCCCATCCAGCCTGTTCAGTACTCAGAAGATCCATCTTTGCAGTTTGAGGTCTTTTACAAGGGCAATAGGGTAGCTTTCCAGGCCTACAATGGGCTGTTCTTGACCAGGACATATAGAGGGTTCACTTCAGTTGAAGCAGCCAAGTTGGTCGCTGATGATTCCTGTTATTTCCGCCCCCTGATCGGAGACCTCCTCCCCCCAAAGTTCAAAATACTGAGGGTGATCACAAGCGATCTCTCTCACATGATATACCACCACTCTGTCTTGGATAAGCAGGTCTACGCCAACCGGGGGGAAGCAGCAGTGAGGCACACTTTCGACATGACTTGGGAGTCGACCGTTGCAGACACCGTTTTCTGGAACAGTCTGTGGGGGCTTGGTGTGGAAACTTCCTGCCACTTCACTGTTGAAGATGCAATGCCTCGTTTGGAGTACACGCAGAACAATGACCGGACCGTCCTTGTGCAGAGGAATATTTCTCAGAGGCTCACCCAGGAGGTGCTGGTGCCCCCCCACACTGAAGTCTTGGCCAAGCTTGTTGTCCACAGAAATTCTACGGCTACTGTGTCATTCACAGCTGTCATCCAAAAGGTGAAATCAAATGGGGATGTGGTGATGCTGAACAAAGGTGGGCTCTGGAAGGGTCTTGTCTACCACGGGGTCCGCCTGGAGATCACAAAGCGGAAGCTGAGTGAGCGCAGACCTCTTGAGGAATGCCCCCTCCTGTGATGTTATGGGGAGTGGTGTCCTTCCAAGGGGGCCACGTGGACTGGATGGCAGGTGGCTCACCCCTGAAGAAACATAGCTATGGCTGCTCAGATTCTGGACCACCCTGGTCCATTGTCACTTTGAAGACTGTTCCTGCTCATCAAGGCAGGCAAGGACTGCTTCCTGGCTGTCTTCTGGCAGATCCTTTCTACCTCCTAGGTGCCTGAAAATGATGGCTACCTTTTTTACGACAAAGAGGAAGAGAGCTCCTTGCCTTTTTAGCATAATTAACGCAACTTAAATAAAATGGTGAATATTTTTTTTGTCTCTGAAAAATGCCTTCTGCCTCTTTGTGTGTGGATAGGTTTAGAGTAGGGACACTTGTGGGGGAAAGGGTCACTGCTGCTGCTGGAAAACACCCCAGTTTCAATGGGAAAGCTATATGGAGAATATTTAAAGTAACATTTTGGCTGCACACAAACCATAAATTTCAAGCACGTGGCTTCCCCCAAATAATCCTGGGAACTGTCATTTACTCCTAAAGGTAAAGGGACCCCTGACCATTAGGTCCAGTGGTGGCCGACTCTGGGGTTGCGGTGCTCATCTCGCTTTATTGGCAGAGGGAGCCGGCGTACAGCTTCCGGGTCATGTGGCCAGCATGACTAAGCCGCTTCTTTCCCCCCAAAAATTTTTTTATTAGTTTTCACAATATTATAAACAAACAAACAAACAAACAAACAAACAAGTCAAACATAAATCATAGCCTTATTGAAAATTACAGTTATTAACTTTGTTAAGTGACTTCCTCGCTTCCCCTTGGTTGAATTTCATTGCATGTCCTTTTAAGTTTTCCAAATCCCAATTTTTATGAAATTTAACTTAAACATTAACATCCTTAGATCTTCACCTTATGGAATTAAACATATTAATTCATCACTTAACATAAATAAAATCCTAAGCCCATTAAGTATCTGCAAGCTATTTTCAGTTAGTTTAACTTAACAACTTTAACTAAATAATCATTAAATTTATTCCAATCTTCCTGATACTACTCCTCCTTCTGGTCACGGACTCTTCTGGTTAGGTCGGCTAGCTCCGAAAAATCCATCATCTTCATCTGCCATTCTTCTATTCTTGGTAATTCTTGGGTTTTCCACTTTTTAGCTAACAAAATACGAGCAGCAGTTGTGGCATACAAAAATAATTTAACATCTTTCTTGGGCAGTTCCAAACCTGTTATTCCAAGAAGAAAGGCCTCTGGTTTCTTTATAAATGTATATTTCAACATGTTTTTCAATTCATTATAAATCTTTTCCCAGAAGTCTTTCACCTTGGGACAGGTCTACCACATATGATAAAAGGTTCCTTCATTTTCTTTACATTTCCAACATATATTGTCACAATTATGATATATCTTTGCTAATTTTACAGGAGTCAAATACCATCTATACATCATTTTCATTATATTTTCCTTTAACAAATTACATGCAGTGAACTTGACCCCTTTCTTCCACAATCTTTCCCAATCCTCAAACATTATATTATGTCCTACATCTCTTGCCCAATCTATCATCACAGATTTAACTTGTTAATCTTTTGTATGCCACTCCAACAATAGCTTGCACATTTTAGATAAATTTTTACCTTTAGTATCCAACAATTCCATTTCCAACTTAGATTTTTCAAAAGCAAAACCATTTTTCTTATCCAATTTATCCAATTCATTGATCTGGTGGTAATGTAACCAATTTAGCTTATCTTTAACTTGATCAAATGGTTTTAATTTGTAACCTTCCTCTTCTTCTATTAATAAATCATAATATCTCAACCATTTCATGTCCATATTTAATTTTTTCTGGGCCTTTGTCTCCATTGGTGAAAACCATCTGAGCATCTTTCTTTCTAAGAGATCTTTATATTTTATCCAAACATTATACAACGATTTCCTAATTACATGGTTTTTAAATGCATTATGAGCCTTTACCTTGTCATACCATAAATATGCATGCCAACCGAACACATTGTCAAATCCCTCCAAATGTAATAGATTGCAGCCATTCTTTAATCCAACAAAGTGCAGCAGCTTCAAAATAGATTTTTAAATCTGGCAGGGAAAATCCCCCTATTTCTTTAGAATCCGTAAGTAATTTATATTTAATTTTGGGTTTCCTCCCCTGCCAGATAAATCTAGAGAGTGCTTTCTGCCATTCTTTAAAGCATTTCGCCTTATCTATAATTGGGAGGGCTTGGAACAGGAAAAGCATCTTTGGCAGCACATTCATCTTAATCACAGAAATCCGGCCCATTAATGACAATTTTAGGTTTGACCATATCTCTAAATCTCTTAATTTCATTCCATAATTTCTCATAATTATCTTTATATAAATTCAGATTTTTCCAGACAGGTCACCCCCAAATATTTAACTTTTTTTCACAAAGTCTAGGCCCGTTTTTTCTTGTAATAGTTTCCTTTCTTCATTAGCCAGATTTTTCTCAATTACTTTGGTCTTGCTCTTTAATTTAAATCCTGCTACCTGACCAAACTCTTATATCAGCTCCAGTGCTTTGACTGCACTGGAGTCTGGATCTTGTAATGTCAGAACTAGATCATCAGCAAAGGCTTTTAATTTATATTGTTTCGAACCTACTGTAATACCTTTAACTTGTTCATCTGTTCTAATCATACTCAGCAAGAACTCCAGTACTGAAATAAACAGCAGAGGGGAAAGTGGGCACCCTTGCCTGGTTCCCTTCTCAATTCTAATTTCCTCTGAAACCACATTATTTACAATAATTTTAGCTTTTTGTTCTAGCTAGATCGCTTTAATACCATTTAAAAAATCCTGACCTATCCCCATATTCTCTAAATTATGTAACATAAAACTCCAGGAAACATTGTCAAAGGCTTTCTCTGCATCAATAAACATTAGCATTGCTTTACAGCTCTTTCTTGCTTCTAATGTTGTATTTCATATGTCTTCCAGGCAGAAATCCTGCCTGGTCTTTATGAATATACTCAGATAAAACCTTCTTTAGCCTGTTGGCCAGTATATTTGCAAAAAAATTATAATCCACATTGAGTAGGGAGATTGGTCTATAGTTTTTAACATTGGATCTATCTTGACCCTTCTGGCAAACCAGAGCAGTGCACGGAAATGCCATTAACCTTCCCGCCGGAGCGGTACCTATTTATCTACTTGCACTTTTTTTTGCATGCTTTCAAACTGCTAGGTTGGCAGGAGCAGGGACCGAGCAATGGGAGCTCACCCCGTCGCGGGGATTCAAACCGCTGACCTTCTGATTGGCAAGCTCTAGGCTCTGTGGTTTAACCCACAGCGCCACCGCGTCCCTGAGAGCTACAATTCCCATCACCCTTAAAAAACTACAGTTCTCAGGATTCTTTGAGGAACATAATTTGTCTTATATGCATGCAGCTGAAATGTTTTCAGAATTACATCCTTTAGTTAGCCTGGTTTTGCTATCTGCAGCAGCTCTGTGGAGGAAGAGCCTTTTTAAAAATGTCTTGCTTTTTTTATTTCTTGCCCTCCTGCTGCTCAGAGCAATTCTGTTCCCGCTGCATCTTTCCTATTCCAATGGAGCAGGGGGAGCCATCATGGCAGGGCAGTGAGCATGTCCAGCAATGCAGTCAATTCCCCCAAGTTCCAGTTACGTCACTACCACCATTTGGCAGCCTAGAAACAAAACAATGCAACTTTCTATGACACCTTTGGCCTGTGTGTGCAGGGCAAAATAGTATGGAGTAGCTGGAACAGGAGGTCAGAGGGAAAGATCCCAGGTCATTTCCTACTGCACACTGAGAATCTATTCTGAGATGACTCAAGGGATGGAGGTGAGAGATGTTCATAGAAATTAATGGAGTCCATCATGTTTTTATTGTAAACAGCCCTGAAATGTAAAGAGCAGTATAGAAATCATCATCATCATCTAATATTCCTGCTGCTACACATGCATTAAAGGGACTGGAGCCCCCACCCTTTCTATAAGAAAAGGCTGGTGATGCAAATTCCATAGCAAATGCAGTTCATACTGTAGGTCGGATGTGGTTGGGAAAGAGTGACTTTATTAATTAATTAATATTAATATTCCATCATGCCATCCCTGCAGGGCAGTGAGAGTAGTTATACAGTTGCACCCTCCCTGATTTTCCACCAGACCAAAGCAAGTACCGTATTTTTCGCACCATAGGGCGCACCGGACCATAGGACGCACCTAGTTTTTAGACGGGGAAATCAATTTTAAAAATCTGCCCCCCCCAGCCCCAAAGAGCAGCATACAGGCTGCGCACAACCTCTCCCTGCCGGAGGGGTTGCGTGCGGCTATGGCACAAGCCAATGCAGCGAGCGGGATGGATCACGCTGGCTGTTTTGGCTTCCTCTTTAGCCCCACGCAACCTCTCCCTGCCGGAGGGGTTGCGCGCGGCTATGGCACAAGCCTGCATTCGCTCCATAGGACGCACACACATTTCCCCTCAATTTTTGGAGGGGGGAAACTGCGTCCAATAGAGCGAAAAATACAGTAATCAGTTCCATTCGGAAGCCTCATGCTCTGTTGAGTTCATGTAGAGTGGGTACCCTTGTAATAAGACTTTGAATAATAGGCAAATACTTTAAATGCAAAATAGTAACAGTACTAAGAATAGATCCAAGTTTGAGCAAAAACTCCCGTCTTTGGTTCTAACTTTTATTTCATAGAATCATAGAATCCTAGAGTTGGAAGAGACCACAAGGGCCATCGAGTCCAACCCCCTGCCAAGCAGGAAACACCATCAGAGCACTCCTGACATATGGTTGTCAAGCCTCTGCTTAAAGACCTCCAAAGTAGGAGACTCCACCACACTCCTTGGCAGCAAATTCCACTGTCGAACAGCTCTTACTGTCAGGAAGTTCTTCCTAATGTTTAGGTGGAATCTTCTTTCTTGTAGTTTGGATCCATTGCTCCGTTTGCCAGGGCCATTGCTCCATTGCCATTGCTCCATTTGCCAGGGCCCTCAGCCACAGGCCCAGCTAACACATGCACATCAGGGACACACTGCTACATTTTGTTGCAGCACCCTACGTCCAAATAAATGGCAAGGATGCCCAAGTTGGATTGGACATGCAGTGAGACAAGGACACAGAAGTATATATCTTTTGTCAGGCCTAAAGTACCACTGATCCATTGGGGAGCTCCCTTTCATTCACCTCCCATCAGAGACAAGGTGTGGGCTTTTTAATTGCCACCAGCTGTGAATTGATGCTTTTGAATTCTGGTGCTGGAGGAGACTCTTGAGAGTCCCATGGACTGCAAGAAGATCAAACCTATCCATTCTGAAGGAAATCAGCCCTGAGTGCTCACTGGAAGGACAGATCCTGAAGCTGAGGCTCCAAGACTTTGGCCACCTCATGAGAAGAGAAGACTCCCTGGAAAAGACCCTGATGTTGGGAAAGATGGAGGGCACAAGGAGAAGGGGACGGCAGAGGACGAGATGGTGGGACGGTGTTCTCGAAGCTATGAACATGAGTTTGTTTGTTTTTTTTTTATAATAATTTTTATTGATTTTCCAAACATATAATAAAACAGATAATAAGACAAAACAATACAAAACATACAAACAAATAAACATGTATAATTTCTTAAACTTATTTTCATACACCTTATTTCCCGGACTTCCCCATACCTCCCTTTTTCTGCATCCTTATGTTAACCCTTTCTCAGCAACCCTTCGTTCAATTAATTCACTCATTTTCATTTTACATTCTTTAAAGTTATGATTTACAGCTGCAATTCTCTAATTCTTATGACCATAACATCTCAGCCATCATCAATCTTACAACAGTCTTTAAGATATTTTTTAAATTTCTTCCTGTCTTCTTCCACCGTCTCACTCCCCTGGTCACGGATTCTGCCGGTCATCTCTGCCATTCCCATATACTCGATCACCTTCGCTTGCCATTCTTCCAGAGTGGGTAGCTGCTGCGTCTTCCAATACTTTGCCAAAAGAATTCTTGCCACTGTGGTAGCGTACATAAAAAATGTTTTATCCTTCCTTGACACCAATTGGCCTACCATGCCCAGGAGAAAGGCCTCTGGTTTTTTCAAAAATGTCCATTTAAGGACCTTTTTAATTTCATTATAGATCATCTCCCAGTAGGCCTTTACCTTCGGGCAGGTCCACCAAAGGTGATAGAAGGTACCTTCAGTCTCATTACATTTCCAACATTTATTATTGGGCAAATGATAAATTTTTGCAAGTTTGACTGGGGTCATGTACCACCTATAGATCAGTTTCATTATATTCTCTCTCAATGCATTACAAGCTGTAAACTTAATACCTGTGTTCCATAACTGTTCCCAATCATCAAACATTATGTCATGACCTATGTCTTGTGCCCATTTGATCATGGCTGATTTTACTGTTTCATCTTGTGTATTCCACTTCAGCAGCAAATTGTACATTCTCGACAAGTTCTTAGTATTGGGTTCTAACAATTCTGTTTCTATTTTCGACCTCTCCATCTGG
This sequence comes from Podarcis liolepis, assembly GCF_965112155.1. NCBI lineage: Eukaryota > Metazoa > Chordata > Lepidosauria > Squamata > Lacertidae > Podarcis > Podarcis liolepis. The sequence continues at coordinate 1,522,879 of NC_139571.1, forward strand.
AAACCTATTTTCCTGTCCTGTTTAAATACCTCGTTTATCTGACGGTAGTGGAACCAATCTCGTACCTTAGACTTTAATTTGTCAAAACTCTGCAATTTAACTCTTTCACCATCTTGTTCTAAAAGTTCACAATACTTTGGCCATTTGGACTCCATATTTAGTTTTTTTGACTCATTAGCCTCCATTGGTGATAACCACCTGGGAGTTTTACTTTCCAATAAATCCTTATATCTTATCCAGACATTATACAGTGCTTTCCTAACAATATGGTTTTTAAAGCCTTTATGCAGTTTTACCTTGTCATACCATATGTATGCATGCCAACCAAATCTATTGTCATACCCTTCCAGATCCAAAATGTCTGTATTCTCAAGAAGTAGCCATTGTTTCAGCCAGCAAAAAGCTGCCGATTCATAATAAAGTCTCAAGTCCGGCAGGGCAAAACCCCCTCTATCTTTTGCATCAGTTAAGATCTTGAAGTTTATTCTGGGCTTTTTGCCCTGCCAGACAAATTTTGATATGTCTTTTTGCCACTTCTTGAAACAGTCCATCTTATCCAAAATCTGAAGTGTCTGGAATAAAAACAACATTCTAGGCAATACATTCATCTTGATAACAGCAATTCGGCCTAACAAGGAAAGTCTCAACCTTGACCATATTTCTAGATCTTTCTGCTATGAACATGAGTTTGACCAAGCTGTGGGAGGCAGTGGAAGACAGGAGTGTCTGGCGTGCTCTGGTCCATGGCGTCACGAAGAGTCGGACACGACTAAACGACTAAACAACAAGTGTCTATTTGACTTTGATGGACATCTGAGGAGGGAGGTATAGAGGTCCTTAATGGATAAGCTTGGTTCTTCCCCCAACCCCTCTGTCTTCTCCCTCTAAGGGTTTTGGGAAAGCAGCTGATGTAGCTGGTGATATACAGTGGTACCTCGGTTTACAGACGCTTCAGGTTACAGACTCCGTTAACCCAGAAATATTACCTCAGATTAAGAATTTTGCTTCCGGATGAGAACAGAAATCGTGCTCCGGCGGCGCGGCAGCAGCAGGAGGCCCCGTTAGCTTAAGTGGTGCTTCAGGTTAAGAACAGTTTCAGGTTAAGAACGGACCTCCGGAACGAATTAAGTTCTTAATCCGAGGTACCACTGTATTGCTAATGGTGATAATATTTTTTTAATTGAATAATGATGCTTCTGGAATCTCTAATAATTTGAAGCCTTGAATAAGTCTCATTCCCTCTATAGTGGGGCTGTGGTTTTTTATGGTAAGTTTATGCCTTTCTTAGCCAGGTTTTCATAATCTCTAGCATGCACTCCTCAGGCACAATCTGTTTCTGATGACTGCAAGTACGTATGTTTATTCAGAAAGCTATGCTTTCAAATTTTAAAGCAGGCTTCTGGGAATGCAGTGGAGATCTTTACATTGACTTAAATGCTTGCTCATCTGCTGTCCAGATGTTGCCAGCCGTTGAACAACTCCAAGGCCCTCTCCTTCCTTACAGTTCTTCTAGTGGATCGGGACCAGACACCTTTCTTTCTTTGTGAAGAATTTTAAGCTGCCCTTCATTAATTAAATGTTTGATATCAAGGTGGTGCAGAAAAAATGATGACTAAAGATGGTTCACCCACCGCTGATACAAACACAAAATCTAAAAAGATAAAAACATGATCCAAACAACATTTCTATTAAAACTAAAAAAAGGAATAGAATCTAGTAAGTCAGATTTAAACAGTAAAATGCATGGAGAAGTGTGACCGCTGTACAAGTATACTGGGAAACAGAACCATGTTCCAGAATCCTGTGGGCTGCCCCTGCCTCTCAATATCTCACTCCCCTCTTTCCTGGGTCAGATGTGAGGCTTCCACGGAGCTCACTCCGAATGGAGGCCTGAACTTGCTTAAGGACGGGCATTGGCGCTTGTTCCTGCGTTGCGGAGGGGACCCAAATGTGGTGTCAACCAGGTGTTGCTTATTATTACTGTCAGTGGCTCTCCGAGGTGTGTTGGGCAATGGTCTTTCTCAGTATCAGCTCGTGATCCCTTCTTAGACTGGATCTACATTGTTAAAAAACGCTGTAGAAAAAAAATGCTATAAAAGCTCTCAATGCAAAATCCCCCTGGTGACAGATCACAGCTCTACGACGCCATCTGGTGTCACATGTTTATAATGCAGTTATAATGATATAATTGATGAGTGTAAAAAGATAAAGGGTAAAGGGACCCCTGACCATTAGGTCCAGTCGTGGCCGACTCTGGGGTTGCAGCGCTCTGAGTCCTAAGTGTAGATTTGAAGCTGGGACCTTCTGCTTCTACAGCATGTGCTCTGTCACCCAAGAAAGGCACCCTTGACGCACACCCCACCTCTCCCAGGTCGAGGTGGCCCAAGGGTGCATACTTCACCCCCACGTCGTCCCTGTTCTCAGATGCCCCGGGCAAAGGGTGAGAGGGCATCCTGTGCATTTGCCTGCTCTGCAAGATGGGAGTGCCGCTGGGCTCCCAGGTTGTTCCACCTGCGCCTAAATTTCTGAATAATGTCATGGAAAAACTTGATATGCCTTTTCCTTTTTTAGCTTGCTCATGGCTGGCTGTGGTCCACAAGAGCTTTTAGAATGGTAAGCACCAGTACCAGATTTACGTATAAGCTAAACAAGCTATAGCTTAGGGCCAAGACTTTAAGGGGGGGGGGCTGTATGTACATTTCCAAAATAAAAGATAAAAAACAAACAAAATAAAACCTACATACAGCAACAGTGTTTTAGTTTGTAGGCTCCTATGATGTTAGTAATGGGCCCTGTTGTGTATTGAGTCAAAGGATTTTACATCTGTATTATTATTGTCTGTATTTGCATTAGGGTAAAGTAACTGCCTTTTGGTTTCAAAGGGTACAGCTACTATTGGTTCATTTAAGCTGCTGTATTTGGATCCTCTGTCTTATTGGTTCCCTCCAAAAGGCAGGACTGTGATTGCCTGATATTGTTCCCTCCAAAATGTATCCTTTCTTGCTAGTCCCCTGTCCCTATAAATGTAGCTTTCCTCTCCCCAGTCTTGAGTCTTGTTTGCTTTAATAAAGAAGTGTTACTAGAGAACTGTCTCCAGAATATTATGTCAAGAGAGCTGAAATCACAAACCCCACGTCACAACAGGCCCCGCCTGCTATATAAAGAGCCCCATTACCTTCAGGAGCTTAGGGCCTCATCAAACCTCAATCTGGCCCTGGTCAGCACACACACTGTTTGAACTAAAGGGGACTGGAGGTGGAACTGTGGGGCCACCCTATGCCTGAATGGCCCTTTTTGTTTAGATTGGAGAGTGGCTGAAGACGGAGCCCTGGCAGGCAGTGGCGGGGGGGGGGGTGCCTAAACCCTTCCCTCTCTGCCATCCCTACACCCCCCTCACCAAATTGTCCTTACAAGAAGTTTCGAATGTTTCAAACTTGGAGCAAGGAAATGGGTATACAGTGGTACCTCACATTAAGAACTTAATTCGTTCTGGAGGTCCGTTCTTAACCTGAAATTGTTCTTAACCTGAAGCACCACTTTAGCTAATGGGGCCTCCCGCTGCTGCCGCGCCACCGGAGCACGATTTCTGTTATCATCCTGAAGCAAAGTTCTTAACCCGAGGTACTGTTTCTGGGTTAGCGGAGTCTGTAACCTGAAGCGTCTGAACCCGAGGTACCACTGTACTATACTTCGGTTGATGCAGCCTAGAATAGCATTAGCTCTTTTTTGCTGCTGCATCGCACTGTTGACTCATGCTAAACTTGTGGTCCACCAAGACCCCAAATCCTTTTCCACATGTACTGCTAGTAAGCCAGGTGTCCCCTATCCTATATTTATATATATGTTCAGCGAGTGCTGAAGACACACACTTCTCTACCCTGACCTTTGGCACTGGGATGTGTGTTCTCGCCCCCCCCCCCATTCCTGTGACTGAGTTTTAAATTGTTGTAAGCTGCTGTGGGACTTGCTGGTGGAAGGCAAGCAAGAAATGTAAACAAGAACAGCAACAATAACAATGGCTCAATGAGCAGGTCATCGTCTAATCTTCTAGGTAGTTCCTACCACCTTTCTGCAACCTGCATGAATAACCCAGGAGTTCACCTGCCTAGGGCATCCTTGGAGCAACTCCTCCCAAGGTGCGCCCCCCTCCAGTGTAAAGACAGGTCTCAACTGTGTTTTAATGCATTTATTTCTGGAACTCAGCAGAGCTGTTTCTTGCCAGATAATAACCCTAATAATGAGTGTGGACTTGGTTTGTTAGCATCCCTGCTGACACCAGGGGGCAGTGTTTCTCTACACATTGCATCCTGCAACATATTGAGACAGGTCCCGCCCTTGACAATACAATCTCCATGCCACCCTGGAAATGAAAATAAAACAGATTAGGACACATCCAACAACACGCTGTGTACATGTTACCAACTTAAAACATAGCTAGTTGTTCTTTTTTTCCTGAATTTGGCTTGAAGCTGGCCATGACTTGAAGCTGGAGGAATGTGTTGAACTCAGCCTTTGCTTTATCTGCTTTCACCCCTCTCTAATTATTATTAAAATGTTTGTGATGGTTTAAAATACACACACACAAGCTGCCCTGAACATTGTCACTAATACAAAGAGTCAGATATAAATATAAATAGACTTAACAAAAAATGGCAGCCTCCGCAGAGGGAGGGTGATTCTGCTGGGGATGTTAATGATCTGGTCAGACCCCGCATGGGTATAAGACAGAAATCCCCTAAATACAGGGCAGGCTTTGCATAAGAAACCAAGACCAGTGAATCAGACAGAGGTACAGCAGGCAGGCCTCTCTTGCAGATGTGGACTTAGAGAAGCACTTAGGTGACACAGTCACTTGTTTCTTGTGGCAGAGTAAGGTAAAGGGTAAAGGGACCCCTGACCATTAGCTCCACTCGTGGCCGACTCTGGGGTTGCAGTGCTCATCTTGCTTTACTGGCCGAGGGAGCCGGCGTACACCTTCCGGGTCATGTGGCCAGCATGACTAAGCCGCTTCTGGCGAACCAGAGCAGCGCACGGAAACGCCGTTTGCCTTCCCACCAGAGCGGTACCTATTTATCTACTTGCACTTTGACGCGCTTTCAAACTGCTAGGTTGGCAGGAGCAGGGACTGAGCAACGGGAGCTCACCCCGTCGCAGGGATTCAAACTGCCAACCTTCTGATCTTCAAGTCCTAGGCTCTGTGGTTTAACCCACAGCGCCAACCACATCCCTATTGTGGCAGAGTAGCAGTTCTCTAACGCTAAGGCTGGTAGTGTGACCAGTTCAACCACACAGGGCACTAAAACAATGATGTAGAATGGAGTGCCAAAGGTATCCCCCTCCCAAATGTTAGTGTAGCACAAGACACTGCTGAAAACTGAGAGCCCAAAGGCCACCACTGTCCAGTGGCGAGCGCTGAAAGTTTTCCTAGGGGAACAGTTAGGGCCAGAGGCAACAGCTTGTGAGGGAGATTGGGGGGGGGGGCAATGTCATGCATGTGAAACTGTGATGTCCTGACGCTGCACATGTGAGCATCACACCAGGCAGAAGCTTCCCGGGCACCAGGGGAACATTTAGTGGACTAGCCTAGACCCCGTAGTCCAGTCACTGCACACCATGGTCATCATCTAATGGCCTCACAGTATTCCCCAGCTCACACTTTGGGAACAACGATGTTCCAGGCCATTTCCCATTTCCAGCGTGACCTTGTGCTACTGCAGTGACTGGGTGTCTGGGCAGATGCCTCCACCTCTTGCAAGGAAACGCCACTAAGAGTTTTCTTACCAGGCACCCATTCCATCCTCTGAGTTGTCGACCACAATCTTAGCACAAGCCACATCTGGAGCGACGTTGTCTGTCAGCAGTTCTGCAAGGAAAGAAGATGGAATACAGACATGAAAGGTCCCTGCTGGGATGCTATAGGTCCGGATAAGTTTTGCGGTGACGGTGGGTGCAGGGAGGTAAGAAAAGGATTAAAAAGGTAAAAAGGGAGGGTGTAAAGTAGGCCAAACAATATCGCTTGACCCATCCATGGTTGTCACTGACCCACTGCCCATTAGCATGCAATTTGAAATGCCCTGTTGCATCAAGAAGGATGCAATATTTCTATACCCTTATGAATTACAAGTCAAATAAATGCATTTGCTGAGGTCTCACTCCTACAATGTTCAGTTATATATGTAACTTGAAATCCCCTGGTGGGGGGGGTGGCATTTCAGGGAGGAAGCCCCAGCCAGCAGATACATCAATGTACAAATACAGTCAGGCTAGACTGCTGACCCACGGCTATCCTACTTTCTACCTTTGGGGTTGTGGACTCCACACCTGCAAAGAGCAGAAGGTGAGGAAGGACAACTGGTCCTTTCTGTATCCCAAAAGTGTTTGATGTGGCTTACATCACAATTTAGATCAGGGTGGGGAACATGTGGCCCTCCAGATGTCGTTAGAGTCTAGCTTCCATCAGCCCCAGCCAACATCTGGTGGGCCAAAGGTTCTCCATCTCTGAATGAGGCAAAACTCTCTCCAGGGGAAGCCAATTCTCACCAGAGCATTGAATTCTGCACATGTTGGAACTCGGCTGACTGCCATCCTGGCACCAGTAACGACTGTTGATCTGGAAGATACCAAAGTCAGTGCTGCCATCGTAGTCATTGTAGTGCGTGGCAGCAGTATTATAGCTGCTCTCGTGGCAGGCCATGCAGACCCCTGAGACAGATACATAATCAGAGCAGAGCTAAGTGCACACAGTCTGGGAAGCATGCCCCATTCTTCACCTCCTCCCTGCAGGTGTTTCAAAACCCTGCCTTATCAGGAGCTGTCCAGAGAGTCCGGGATCCGGACGCGGAGGGGGGCAGGGGAGCTGCCCAGCAAGGAGTCACAGGGCACTGCTGCCCCACCCTTCTCCGCCTGTTCCAGGACAGTTGAGGAGCCTGGCCTCCTCCTCACAAGCAGGAACGGCAATAGCTGACCTCATGCTCCCAGATGGGCAATGCATGACTGGATCTGGGATTCTGTCTGCCCCTGGGATCATGCTTGGTTTGGAGCAGGTCTGTGTGTGAATCCACTCAGGATGTTTTGGTTTTTCCACAGCTGCAGCTGCCTTGAGGGAGATATCTTTTGGGGGGATGGTCTTCAGAGAGTATCCACTAATTCTCCTTTAACAATAGCCGGGTGCAAAAGAAGACAGAACCCCTGCACCTTTCCATAGTTGCCTAAAAAGGGGGGCGGGATTTCATAAAATGCAGCTTGTTGTGTCAGCTACCTGCCCCACACCTGACGCAGCACCTGACCACCTCTGAACAATTCCATCTCCAAGAAATGCCCCTGGCTTCATCCCATCCACCTCTACACTGCATCCTTCCACTTCTCCCCAGATGGATGCACAAACCATCCTCTTCACCTCTTGCTACTGCCAACACCAGCTGCTTGATAATGGCGCACGGCCCCTTTAAGCCGCCGGAGGGGGGGACGGCGGCAAAGGACCCCCTTCCACGTCAGCCCTTGCCCTCCTCCCTTCCCCTCAGGCCGGCTCCATGCTCGCCATGCTCGCACACAAGTCCCATGCGGCAACCTGGGCAACCTTAAAAGTTAGGGAAGCACCAAAACCACAGGCAACATATGCAATAGAATTAGCAAGAAGAGACGTCTGAATCACAACAGTTTATTGTACAAGGGAATCTCCATGTAAATAGTGGAGGGTTAATCTTTAAAAGAAAGCTCTCCACCCAAACTTCCCCAAGTTTGAAAATAAATTTCAATGCAGAGAAAGTCACATGCATGAGGAACAACAACATCAAAAGAAGAAATGAAGTATAAAGGTGAGGTATAGGTAATTTATATTATTACTGAAGCGCCTGTTGTGTGTCTGTTCTGGCTACTATTTTGAAACAAGGGTTTTTTAAAAAAACACAACAACAACATGAAAAAGAGCATGTTTCTGGCACCTCTTTAGTCCGGCCCCCAACAGTGTCTGAGGGACAGTGAACTGGCCCCCTGTTTAAAAAGTTTGAGGACTCCTGCTATAGCAGGATGCAGCAGAGCATGTTGCAGAGTAGCTATAGAAATGTGGAGAGAGGCCACCTTCCCCTCATAATGACAGCCAGACACATGGTCAGGGAGACCCAGAAGATCAAATACTCACCCCAAATGGAGTGTGTGTGTGCGCGCGCGTGCACACACACACACACACCCCGCACGCCCCACTCTCAGATAAATTCTGTCTTTTCATCATGCCTGCCTAGTCAAGACCCAGGTGTCCCCCAGTGGACTCACAGTTGGCCAGGCTGTAGCCAGCATAACCATCTAAGCCCAGCTGCTGGAGCCTCTGAGCCAGCACACAGCGCCCATAGACCAGGCCTTCTCCTGTGGCGAGGAGACCGGTGAGCAAGAGCAGCAGCCAAAGAGCCTTCATCGTCGCACTTCAGGAGGGCAAGGAGCAAGGCGCGGGTGTCACGCTACTTTTATAGAGGCTCTTTGGCACTCCTCTGGAAAGCAGCCAAGTCGGTAGGACTTCAAGAGACCTTTGAGGACGTTGGCCCTGACCTTGCTTAGCTAATCAGCATGTGTGCGTCAACAAGAAGCAGCAGGCGTGACTCCCTGGCAGAGGGCTGAGAGCTGTAGCTCCAGCTTCCAAGTTGTATTACTAGATTGTAATTAATTCATTTTTTTTTAAAAAAAAGTATTGCCATACTATATTTGATAAATTCACAATAGAATCAATTTTATTCCTGTACTGGAATTTTAATTTTAATGCACAAATAAGGCAGTTTATGGGAACTTTCTATGGGTGGTATTCAACCAAGTCTTACTCAGAATAGACCCACTGAAATTAATGGACCTCATTTTGTCATGTTCATCAATTTCAACGGGCTATATTCAATGAAATTGTTGCACTAGCACAGGGGTATGGAAACCTTTTGACTCTGTGGGTCAGATCCTGACTAGAATCAGCCTTGTGAGCCAATGTTGACAAATGGGTGGGGCTTCTCACCTGACAATCATATGCCCGCCTCCTCCTCCTATTCCTATAGTGATTGGTTACCTCTCTATGAGCCTGCAGAGTTATTCTTGACAACTTTCATGACCTAATCAAAAGGACTTTCCTAGGATTGCCTCCTGACTTTTATCTTCCCACCTTCTGAACCCAGAGCAAACAGTGAGGTGGTTTGATTCTTGCTTCTTATTCTGTGTCCAGTGGAAAATTTGGCACCTGGCTGTTTGCAAAGGAGTCATCTGGCTACAGCAGCACGGACTGTTCCCTCACCGCTGGGAAGGTTGCCAAGTGGCTTCATACTTGCACATTAGTCCTCCATAAACAGAAAGCAGCCCTATATTATGTGGCATGACCCTGCCTTTAAAGCATCTTCAGAGCACATCTTTTCCTTCAAAGAATGCTGGGCATGGTAGTTTGACAGGAATTGTAACTCCCTGAGGGGTAAACTGCAGTGCCCAGAATTCTTTGAGGGAAGCATCCTAATGGATGCAGAACGTTATATGGCAAGTGTGAAAGTGCAACTTCTGCAGAGTGAAAATGTAGGCTATGGTGCAAAGAAACTGGCTTCAATAAGGGATTTTCATACAAATGTTAAAACCTTGAACTTGGTAGCAGATTGGCAGCCAGTGCAAATCTTTACTTAGAGGTGTAACATGCAGGCAGGATCTCAGGCCTGAAAGAAGTTAAGCAGCAGCTTTCTGTAGTAAATGGATTTTCCAGACCAAGTACAAGGGAAGCCCTGCATAGCCATGGACCATTAGGTGGAAGGCTGCCTGCACTTTTGCTTTTTCTCTACAGAGAAAAAGAACTGGCCGAATGATTTTGGGGATGGGAGAGGGTGTGTAAAATGAAAGCTAGAAAGAGAAGGCGTCCGGAATCAGAAGAATCTTTATTTGCATCAACCACTAGCCACAGCGATAAAATAAAATACAATGTACTGAAGATAGAGGTAAAAAGGTAACTGTACAAAATACGTTCTAGAGGCTTACAGCTATAATCAAATAATAGCTCTTATTCTAATTGCCCCTGCTAAAAACCTTGCAGCTTTTGCTGTCACCTGCTCATCTTGATCTGCCAAGAGAAAGGACACTGTGGCAGTGGCTGGGCGACCTGGCATGGGCAATAATAGAGGGGTCATAACCTCACTCCTCAAATCATTATAAAGAGTGCAAGCCAGACGCACATGAGCCACTGACTCAATACTGCCATCTCCACATGGACATGACTGTTTTTACAGCAGGATTTTTTGAAACTGACCCTCAAGTACAGCCGAAGATGAAAGTGCAAAAGTGCAAAAGTGAAAGCGCATCTGTATTTTGGAATTGTTACATTTTGCAAATAGGGTGCCAAAGTGTCAAAATGACTAGGTGGAAAATAATCATACCATGGACAAAATTTCCTTATTGTGACCAAAGTGTTCTGTCACTCAGACATATAGGCACTGTCTAATTAAATTATTTACTTTACAGAAGCCCAGTGTTAATAACTGTTGTGGTAATAAACCAGAAAAGTAAAGCTTTTAGTTGACAATTTTAGTCCAAGTGCTCTCATGTGATACTAAAGGTAATAGACCAGTGGGGTTTAAATTTAGGTGAAGCCAATAATTAAATGCCCTACACCAAATCTGTAATTCAACAGAGGGGAAATTAGGCTGTAAGCACAATGAAGCACTTGGAACACAGGATGGAGCAGAAAAAAACTGCCTTAGGAACTTAGATTGAACAGCTTCTGTAGATCCAAGGTGAGTGCCTGTCCAAATCTGAGCCCGACATAATAACTGTGCTGGGGGTTTAGCTTTAAACACTTCAAGCGCTGATGGTATGTGATTGCCACTCTTTGTATGGAAAAAGCATGTCAGAATTTTGGCACTTTGAGATGCCTTTTCCTTTGCATATTTCTGATGTCCTCCCCATGACCCTGTTGACTGAAAAATAAGGCCAAGGTGTTTAAAGACTTTAACTTGTTTCATCAACTGATTCTCCATATACCATCTATGGGCCCTATAGTTCTTGAAAACACCATGACTTTAGATTTCTTGTAATTCATAGCCAGCTGTCCTGAGAATGCCCAGAAGGAGTCTGGAACATTCCACCTACAGGCTACAGCCTTACATATCTTGTATTTTACTGTTGGGTTGAATATATTATTTAGACTGTAATCTGCCTTGAGCAGATTGGAAAGACAGGATAAAAATATTTGTAATATATCTACTATATATTTTGGAAAATTGTTTGCTTGCTATGCATTTGGACTCCCACAACCAAATTTTCTGTGATGATTCCTGACATCAAGGAGCAGTTCTTCATCTATGCTCTCACACAGATCTATGCCATTTTGAATCAAGGTGGCAGATTGCAAAACTGCACTGATTTTATTATTACTATTATTTCTTAGAAATCCCAAGCAATGACAAGTACAAGGCTGCTGGGTTCTAATGCATTGCGAATCCAATACCAGTATTATGGATGCAATTATTACAGTCCCAAGGTGGCACTCATCCTCCAACTACCCAGTACAAATTGCTACAGCAGGTCAGTTTCCAGATGGCAAAAGCCGGCTGCTGTGCTGAACTCATCCGAGTCCCATTCAGGCATCCATATCCCCCCATTGAGTTCATGGTTTGCAAGAAGAGGATGAGATTCTGCCAAATTGTTCAGGGAAACAGGGCATCCTCCTTCACAAGTTGAAAAGCAGAGGTGGAAAGGTCCAAGGAGGACACAGTGGCTTTTGCATGGAAGCTGCTGACATGGGGTTCTGACTCCTCCTGTTATTCCCCTTAGAATTCCCTGGATTCGGAAAACCTTACTAACTAATGGACAAGATTTTTTCACGGGAAAGGGGGTAAATACATTCCGGCAGCCTCCTAGGTTTTTGCTGCAAAAATACTCCCACAACTCACTTATGGATCCCAGGTTTGCAGTTTCAAAAATTTTGCGCCTATGGAGGCATTTCAAACAAAATTCTATCGGTGTTTATTGGGGATCCCCCCCTGTGTATCTAATATAGCTGTCCGCTTAGAAGTTGGACAACCACCCGTTAACGCGCGGTTGTGGATTCTAAAGATACACTACTGGCTAAAACTTATTTTTTTCCCGGCCGGTCTGGCTCCTTTAACACTCTTAGACACCTTTCACTCCACCTGGAAAGCTTCCCTGTTTGAAAAGATAAGAAGCTTGGGATTCTCCCCGCAGATCTTGATAGCGGCAGGATATGATAGAGCCAGAAGTCAAGTGCTCCAACGCATTAGGGACATAGAGCTGCAATGTCACATGGGCAAAATGGATAAATATGCCACAATTAGAGACTTTGGGAGAGGGTTCTCACCCGCAAATTATCTGGCTGATTTACAAATATCTAAGTACAGACCCTGGCCAGATTTAACGTTTTGCCCTCTGCCCTGTTGCTAGGCAGATATGAGGGCAAACCATATGCGTCACGCGTTTGCCCATGTGGCTCATCGGAAGTGGAAACAAGTATGCATGTATTGCTACACTGTAGTTACTACAAGGATCTACGCCTGACCTTTATTGCCCCAGTTTTACAAAAGCGTAAAAATGAACCAGAACTCCAACGTATGAGAGCCTTGATAGAAGATAAGGTTCCTGAAATTACGACCAATGTGGCCAAATTTTGTGTAGCCGCTATTAGGCGTAGGAAACAAGAGCTTTCCAATGTCAATATGCAGGCGAAGGCAAATACTTAATTGTATGTATGTTGCCTAATTTTAAATTGCTGTTTTGGCCTAATCTGTATTGAAATTGTCCTTTGTTTTTTTCTGGTGCTATGCTTCGCTGACTAGTTGTACGAGTTAATCTGGTCTGTGACCGTTTAATAAAATTTGATTTGAATGGACAGTTGCTAATCTCCCTTTCCTGAGCAAAATTTTGGAGTGAGTGGTTACAGACCAGATCCATGCGCTTTTGGAAGAAACTGATCTTCTGGATCCATTTCAAATGGGGTTTAGGCCTGGTTTTGGCACAGAAACTGCTTTGGTCACCCTATATGATGACCTCTGTCGAGAGAGAGACAAGGGAAACATGTCCCTGTTAATTCTCCTCTACCTCTCAGCGGCTTTTGATACCATTGACCATGGTATCCTTCTGGAGCGGCTCTCTGAACTAGGGGTGGGTGGAACTGCTTTGCTGTGGTTCCAGTCCTACTTGGATGGCCGTTCCCAGAGGGTGTTGCTTGGGGAATGCTTTTCAGCCCCATGGGAATTTCAATGTGGGTTTAGGGTTATGGGCTATGGTTAGGTTTAGGGTTTGGTTCTAATTCACCAGCATCAGCCTCCAAACAGCAAACTAAAAAAACTAAGCAGAACAACCGAAAACAAACAAAACGTCCAGCAATGAAAAAAACCAGCGGAAAAGAAACTAGCTGAATGCAAAAAAGAGGCAACACCTAGCAGAAAGGACCAGAACCTGCCCAAAGTATGTAAATTCACCAGTAACACGTATATTAAGCAAAACCACCAAGAACAAAGAAAGAAGCACCAAAGATGAAAAAAAGTATTGAAAAGAATAAAAAATCCAGCTGAAACGCAACAAACAAATGACCAGAAACCTTCCTTTAGAGAAGCAAATTCACTAGAAAGACAAAAACCTGGAATACCACCAAATGCATGAGAATCTCAAAAAAGAAACAAAAAGAAGCAGAATCACCAGATATAGACCTATATATTGTATATTTACCAGATATACAGAAACTAAGCAAAATCACCCAAAATAAAGCTAAACCACCAAAATGAAAAGTCAAAATGAAAAGTAGAAGCAACCCACCGAAAACAATGCAAAACCACAAGAAAACCAATCAAAGCAGCATAACGAAGATAAGCAAATTCACCTGAAACACGAAAGCTATGGAAGACCTCGAAACACATGGCTAAAGCACCAGAAACTGAAAAAGCAAATGAAAGACAAGGGCAAATGAAAAGAAGCAGAATCACCAGAACCTCCCAGCCCCCAAAAGCAGCCAGTTCAACAGAAGCACAAAAAGAAAGATCTTTTTCTTTTCTTTTTTAAATGATATTTATTGAAAAAAGATTTTTTTAAAAAAAATACAAAAAATAAAAAATAAAAAAATAAAAAGACAAAATCACAAAGAAAAAAGACAAAAACAGGATGTGTACAAAAAATGGAAAAGGGGGGAAACCACCAAAGAGGAATTCAAACAAATAGCCAGCACGTGTAGACACAAAGTCAGAAAAGCTAAAGCACAGAATGAACTCAGGCTTGCTAGAGAGGTTAAAAGCAACAAAAAAGGCTTTTATGGGTATGTTCGTAGCAAAAGGAAGAACAAAGAAACAGTGGGGTCACTCAGAGGAGAAGATGGTGAAATGCAAACAGGGGACACAGAAAGGGCTGAACTCCTCAATGCCTTCTTTGCCTCAGTCTTCTCCGATAAAGAAAACAATGCCCAACCTGAAGAATTTGGAGCAAATGATTCAGCAAAGGAAACACAGCCCAGAATAACTAAGGAGATAGTACAAGAATACTTGGCTAGTTTAGATGTATTCAAGTCTCCAGGGCCAGATGAACTGCATCCAAGAGTATTAAAAGAACTGGCAGATGTGATCTCAGAACCACTGGCAGTCATCTTTGAGAATTCCTGGAGAACAGGCGAAGTCCCGGCAGACTGGAGGAGGGCAAATGTTGTCCCTATTTTCAAAAAGGGGAAAAGAGAGGACCCAAATAATTACCGCCCAGTCAGTCTGACATCAATACCAGGGAAGATTCTGGAGCAGATCATTAAGCAAACAGTCTGTGAGCACCTAGAAAGGAATGCTGTGATCACCAATAGTCAGCATGGATTTCTGAAAAATAAGTCATGTCAGACTAACCTGATCTCGTTTTTTGACAGAATTACAAGCCTGGTAGATGAAGGGAATGCAGTGGATGTAGCCTACCTTGATTTCAGCAAGGCATTTGACAAGGTGCCCCATGATATTCTTATAAAGAAGCTGGTAAAATGCGGTCTTGACTATGCTACCACTCAGTGGATTTGTAACTGGCTGACTGACCGAACCCAAAGGGTGCTCATCAATGGTTCCTCTTCATCCTGGAGAAGAGTGACTAGTGGGGTGCCACAGGGTTCCGTCTTGGGCCCGGTCTTATTCAACATCTTTATCAACGACTTGGATGATGGACTCAAGGGCATCCTGATCAAATTTGCAGATGACACCAAACTGGGAGGGGTGGCTAACACCCCAGAGGACAGGATCACACTTCAAAAAGACCTTGACAGATTAGAGAACTGGGCCAAAACAAACAAGATGAACTTTAACAGGGAGAAATGTAAAGTATTGCACTTGGGCAAAAAAAATGAGAGGCACAAATACAAGATGGGGGACACCTGGCTTGAGAGCAGTACATGTGAAAAGGATCTAGGAGTCTTGGTTGACCACAAACTTGACATGAGCCAACAGTGTGACGCGGCAGCTAAAAAAGCCAATGCAATTCTGGGCTGCATCAATAGGAGTATAGCATCTAGATCAAGGGAAGTAATAGTGCCACTGTATTCTGCTCTGGTCAGACCTCACCTGGAGTACTGTGTCCAGTTCTGGGCACCACAGTTCAAGAAGGACACTGACAAACTGGAACGTGTCCAGAGGAGGGCAACCAAAATGGTCAAAGGCCTGGAAACGATGCCTTATGAGGAACGGCTGAGGGAGCTGGGCATGTTTAGCCTGGAGAAGAGGAGGTTAAGGGGTGATATGATGGCCATGTTCAAATATATAAAAGGATGTCACATAGAGGAGAGAGAAAGGTTGTTTTCTGCTGCTCCAGAGAAGCGGACACGGAGCAATGGATCCAAACTACAAGAAAGAAGATTCCACCTAAACATTAGGAAGAACTTCCTGACAGTAAGAGCTGTTCAACAGTGGAATTTGCTGCCAAGGAGTGTGGTGGAGTCTCCTACTTTGGAGGTCTTTAAGCAGAGGCTTGACAACCATATGTCAGGAGTTTTCTGATGGTGTTTCCTGCTTGGCAGGGGGTTGGACTCGATGGCCCTTGTGGTCTCTTCCAACTCTATGATTCTATTCTATGATTCTATGGTTACCTAAAATAAAATAAAAGGATGTCACATAGAGGAGGGAGAAAGGTTGTTTTCTGCTGCTCCAGAGAAGCGGACACAGAGCAATGGATCCAAACTACAAGAAAGAAGATTCCACCTAAACATTAGGAAGAACTTCCTGACAGTAAGAGCTGTTCGACAGTGGAATTTGCTGCCAAGGAGTGTGGTGGAGTCTCATTCTTTGTAGGTCTTTAAGCAGAGGCTTGACAACCATATGTCAGGAGTGCTCTGATGGTGTTTCCTGCTTGGCGGGGGGTTGGACTCGATGGCCCTTGTGGTCTCTTCCAACTCTATGATTCTATGATTCTATGATACCCACCCCGACCCCAAGCACTAACTTGGAAAGTGACTTCCTTCAAAAAGCAAGTGAATGCTTTCTGTGAACTTTGTCCAAAAAAATTCTTTTTGGGTGCCATTGAAGAAGCGCAGCATGCTCAGATCAAAATGCTGCTGCAACATAGGAATTGATACTTTGATGAATTTGATACTTTGCCAGAAGCAAGGGTACACATTGGACACTAACAATCTTTGGCAGATGAAAACGAAATTTGCAACATGGCTTACAGGCTGCAAAAGCTCTAAAAAAATATAGCGCAGAAAGACTCTTAAAAATCTCAGCTGGCAAACTTAACCCATGAAACAGGACTATTAAACTGGGTTGCCATGCTATCCCCTTTGAGTTACTATGCCTTGTGTGCAAATGCTATCTGTCAATGTGCAGTCGTTCGGCCGTGTTTCTTTTCTCTTCTCTTGACAGGTAAACCGGCCAGAGGCTGTCCTGTTTCTCTACAGCTGTTAAAGTCACCGGCATCTGGACTTCCGGGGGCGGCGTGAACGGCAATGGCGGTCTCCTTCCATTTGTGAAGGGGAAGCTCCGCAGAAACGGGTCGTCCGCTACGGCGAAGCGGAGACCCAGGCTGGAAATCCACAGGCAGCGATAGCCCGTGGCCGTGGGACTCGGCGGGCACCATCAGCGCCCCTCGAAACGTTGAAGGGACCTCGTAAGGGGCTCCGGAGCGTGAAAGGGCTGGCGCGGTGCTGTGAGTCGATCGCTCTTTCTGTGGAGTGAAGCCGCAAAGCTGCTGTCGGTGAGCGCTGACCTCTTTTCCTGGGACTATTCGGCTTAAAACAACTTCCCGTGAGTAGGTGAAGTTTATTGAATTCGGGACTAAATTGATTTAAAATTTGGCACTGAAGCGGGAGACGCAACCAGGAAGACCATCTCCCGGCTCTGTTTAAAGATTTAAAGCAAGGACGTCAAACTTTCTAATGCCTTTGAAATCGCGACTTTAGAAGGAACTAATCCGAGCATCAACTAAATTGAGGTGTAGGAAGAAAATCTGAATTATAACTTGTTACTTGTGGATTCTACTTTTTTATTGGTGGATATATTTTTTTTACCTCTTTTTTTGTGGATTTATAAAAAACACTGAGAAATCCCGGCAATCGGGCTGCCAGGCTATTAGAACTGCTAGGCTGTTGGAATTGTTACATTGAGCTGCTACATTGGACTGCAACCTTGAACTGCTACATTGAACTTGCACTTTCTAGAGACACTGTAAGTACTTTAGGATTAACTCTGCAAAGGTGAAAAGATCTGGAAGACCTTCGGGACTTTGATGCTGTTTGATATTGTTATTAATGCTTAAGGGATTTTGAGTAATTTGGAAAAATTGCAACCTTTCTCCTTTAAAATTGCACCTTTCTCCTTTAAGCCCTCTAGAGGACTGCTGAAAATCTGCAATCACTGGGGTTGCAATCACTGGGTTTTTCCATCTTTGGACTTGTGGATTCCCATGGGAATTACAAACCGTGAGACTGACCTTGACGCATAGACAGAAGTGGGATGAGTGGGAAAACAAGATCAGGCAAAGCCAAAATGCAACAAACTACTATAACTTCACAGCTGTGAAGATCATCTGTTCCTATTGTCTCTGTGGCACAAGAGGAAGAGCCAGAGCAAGTTAGGCTGGGAGGAATGGCCACAGGAGGGGACTTTACTTCAGTATTAGATAAAATCTTTGCAAAATTGGATGGCCTGAGTAAGCAAGTGACTGAACAATCATCTAAGATTGACCAAAACACGGCTAGTGTCAACAACTTGACTCAACAAGTGAGTTTAAATGCACAAGCTATTGGGAAACTGTTGGAATCTACCACAGAGAATCGTAAAATAGCTGAGGAGGCTAAACAGAAAGCAGAGGCCGTGCAAGAGGAAATAAAACCCATGCGTAAACAGATTGGTGAACATCAGGCATATCTGTCTATGGTAGAACTAAAAAGTAAGGAAAATAATTTGAGATTGAGGTCAGTTCCAGAACTTGAAAAGGGAGATTTAATCGAATATTTGACAAAAGAATTTGCAGAATTTTGGTCTTTGGAAGAAGATAAAGATTTTAAAATTGTAAGTGCATTCAGACTTGGAAAGGGAGGGAAGAAGGTTAAGTCTAGAGACTGCCTGATCTCCCTCAGAACTAAGGCAGAAAGAGATAAGATACTGAGTGCACATTTTCAAAAGACCCTTGAAATTCAGGATCTTAAAGTGGAAATCTACAAGGACATTCCGAAACACTTATTGGAACTTAGACCTAACTACGGAGACTTAGTGAAACTACTGAGAAGTAACAGAATCATCTTTAGATGGGAGTTCCCCCAGGGACTATCCTTTACATTTAGGGGGAAGAAAGTTAAAATCAAAACAGCTGAAGACAAGGAAAAATTTTTGAGTGACTACGGAGACCTACAGAAAGGGACTGAAGGTGAAGTAAGAGCCTTAGGATCTGGACCACTAGGTTCTGTACCTACACCTTTGGGTTCTGATGAGCCTGAGAAAGTGATACCACCGCCAAAGGGAGAATAGAACTACTCCAACATGTCTCTGCAACTATTAAGTTGGAATATTCATGGTTTTAACTCCCCTGAGAAAAGGAAGAAGATTTTTCACTTATTAAAAAAGGAGCAATTAGACTTAATTTGTCTACAAGAAACGCATGTGATTAGGCTTCATAGGAAAGTTTTAATTAATAAGAGACTGGGTCAAGAATTTATCTCATCTGATAGAGTCAAGAAGAGAGGAGTTGTTATTTATGCAAAAGAAAGCCTATCACCAAAATTTCTTTTTAAAGATGAACAATGAAGAATCTTGGCAATTGAAATTCAAATACAAGGAGAAAAATTTTTGATTTTGGGAATTTATGCACCAAATGAGGGGAAGTCGGAATTTTACAAGAAGTTGCATGAGACATTGCTGGATTATATGGACTACAACAACATCATTATGATGGGAGACATGAATGGGGTGGTATCCACGAATATGGACAAAGCGCAAAGCCAAAGCATAACAAAAGAGGGCAGGCTACCAAAATCTTTTTTTGAACTAACTGACAATATGGATCTGATTGACATCTGGAGAATAAAAAACCCCCTAGGAAGAGAAGGGACATTTTTCTCTGAAGCCAAAATGACATGGACAAGAATCGACCTGTAAACAAGGAGACCTGTAAACAAGGAGACTTGGTGGGCACCATCGCGCCCCCCCCGAAATCGCGAAAGAGCCTTTTTAAAGGCTCCGGAGCGGCAGCGGGGGTGAAGCGCGGTGCTGAGAGTCGTCACCCAGCTTGTGAAGCGAAGCCGCATCGCCATAGCCGGAGAGCGCCAATTCCTTCCTGAAATTTGGACTACAAATTAAAACCTGTGAGTAGGACTGAAATTAATTTGGAATTTACAACTATATTAAAGAATTTCAGCTGAAAACGGGATTGGCTTTAAAGTAAGGAAGTCAGCCTTTCCCGGACTGCAAAAGTATACAGCAAAGAAAGTTAAAATCTGCAACCTTGGAAAGATCTTAAAGAACTAAGCGAACTGGACATTGGACTTAAAAATTCCCCCTTTTGCTGGCAGGAGCAGAAGGGGGTTGAAGTTTTGATTTAAACCTGCTGGAAAGGAGTTTAAAAAATACTTTTACCGCTGTGTCAATTTCCTCTGAAACGGACTGTCTGAGTGAGGATGACGGAAGAGAACTGTCAGTGAGTCAAATAGCTACTAGGAAAATTTCTTTGCTTTAAAGTTACTGGGCTTAGGAGAGTTACAAAATTACTCTTTTGCTGATCTCTTGAAACACAAGAAACTGTTGCAAATTGACTATTGGAAAACTCTAGGGGATTGACTATAAGACATTTTGTTTCAGAAGTTGTGGAAACTTTTCCCCCCTAGAGGACATTCTAATAATTGTTGCAATTTGGGCTGTAACTATTAAGGCAGTGGAAATTTCCTTTTAAAAACAACCCAGGCGTGAGAGTGACCTTGGCCAGGCAATGAGCGAAGAGACAACAACTAGATCTGGTAGACCATACAAGACAAAACCTTCACAACAGCGTAGAGTTTCAGCTTCAGGCATTCCTACGGCACCAGCTGCAACTGGCCAGATAAAAACAACAATGAAATCAGATGCTGTAGCACAAGCTTTAGTCAAGATAAATGAGTCTCTGGAATCTCTGACAAAGCAGGGACTGGAAAATAGCAAAAAGTTGACAGAACTCTCAATAAAACTTGATCAGAACACACAAAGTGTGAATGAATTAAGGAAAAGAGTGACATCTAACACAGAATCTATTAATAAAATATTAGAGGACTCTGCCAACATACGTAAACTTGCAGAAGAAGCTAAGGTCTCTGCTGAGGAGGCCAAAGTTTCTGCAGATGCTACACAAGGAAAAATAGAGCCGGTTTGCAAAAAATTAGAAGATCATACATTAGCCCTGTCTATGCTTGACCTGCAGAGGAAGGAAAGGAATTTAAGATTGAGAGCAGTTCCTGAAAGTGAGGGAGATAACTTGGTGGACTTCCTTTTAAAAGAATTTTCAGACTTTTGGCAAGAGGAGCTGGAGAAGGAAGAAGTTAAGATAGTGACTGCTTTCAGATTGGGCAGAAGGCAAGGTAGAAAAAAGCCAAGGGATTGCCTGATAACTTTAAGATCAAAAGAAGAAAGAGATAAAATATTGAGTTTGCATTTTCAAAGAACCCTTGAGATTGAGAACTCTTTTGTCGAGATCTTTAAAGACATACCAAAAGAGATTTTGGATGTAAGAGCATTATATAAAGAACTAGTGGGTCTGCTGAAGAAGAACGAAATACTTTTCAGGTGGGAATTCCCTCAAGGCCTATCTTTTAAATTTAAAGGAAGGAAAATCAGGATAAGAACAGTTCAAGACCGTGACCAATTCTTGAAAGACTACAGGGAAGACCTACTGAAAGGAACAGTGGGAGTGGAACCAACACCAGAGACAAAAGAAGTAACAGACATCCTAAATTTGTCGTTTGGACTTAAACTACCGACAGAAGAAGAACAGCTACTCGGAGCGACAGGAGGCAAATAGTTTCAATATGGCTCTGCAACTTTTAAGCTGGAATTGTAACGGTTTGAACCTTCCACGTAAGAGAAAAAATGTATTTCACCTATTGAAAAAGGAACATCTGGACTTGATTTGTTTGCAGGAAACTCATGTGACAAGACTGCATAGGAAGCTACTCATCAACAAGAGATTAGGTCAAGAATTTATTTCATCAGACAAAGTTAAAAAAAGAGGAGTGGTAATCTATGCAAAGGAAAAACTTTCCCAAAATTTATGTTTAAAGATGAACAAGGGAGATATTTGGCAGTTGAAATTCAAGTTCAAGGTGAAAAATTTTTGATTTTAGGGATTTACGCACCTAACGAAGGGAAGTCGGAATTTTTTAAGAAGTTGCATGAGACATTATTGGACTATTTGGATTACAACTTAATTATGATGGGAGACATGAATGGAGTAGTATCTACGAATATGGACAAAGCTCAAAGACAGACAATCTCCAAAGATGGGAGATTACCAAAGACTTTTTTTGAAATGACTGAAAATATGGATTTGATTGATATTTGGAGGGCAAGGAACCCTCTCGAGAGAGAGGGAACCTTCTTCTCTGAAGCTATGATGACCTGGACCAGAATTGACCAAATTTGGATTACTAGTGGGATGGCTCCAAAGATTAAGAAAGTGGAAATCTGCCCAAAGACTTGCTCCGACCATAATGCCATGAAGATGGAGATGAAATTTCCAACAGCTGGTTCATTTAGATGGAGGATGAATGACACCCTATTTCGAGATGAGGAGATCCACAAAAAGGCCCAAAAGATCCTAAAGGACTATTTTGAAATAAACTTAAAAACAGATGTGGAAAAAAGAGTAATCTGGGACGCAAGCAAAGCGGTGATGCGAGGATTCTTAATACAACAAAACTCAATAAAGAAGAGGAATCAAAATGAAAAGAAGGATAGGATTTTGGAAAAGATAAAAGAAGGAGAGAAGAAATTGAGATCCAAACCAAAGTCCCAGGAGATTCTGAGAGAGATTAAGTTATATCAGACACAATATATGGAATTGACAAACCAAGAGATTGAATGGAAGATTAAACAAATGAGACAAAAGACATTCGAATCTGCAGACAAATGTGGCAAACTCCTAGCTTGGCAAATGAAGAAAAGACAGAAATTAAATACGGCCACAAGCCTAGAAGTTGATGGAAAGAATATATATAAACCTAATGAGATCAGGAATTGCTTTTTGAGCTATTTTAAAAAATTATACTCACAAGGGCCGCAGAAGGAAGAAGATATAGATGAATTTCTCAAGCAATATGGATTACAAAAAATCTCTCATCAAAGCAAAGTGGATCTAAATCAGAAAATAACAGAACAAGAGATAGAGGGTGCCATCCAAAACATGCAGTTGGGCAAATCTCCAGGACCAGATGGGTTGACTTCCAGATACTACAAAGCTTTGAAGGAGTGGTTAGTGCAACTGTTAAAGGAAGTCTGTAATGAGATTTTGGAGGGGAAAAGGGCACCAGATTCATGGAAAGAAGCGTACATTACACTCATATCAAAGACAGAGCCTGAAAAGACTCAGCTTAAGAACTACCGCCCTATATCATTGCTTAATGTGGATTACAAAATTTTTGCAGACATTTTAGCAAAAAGATTGAAAAGAGTGTTGATGGAAGAGATTCATATGGACCAAGCAGGCTTTCTCCCAAAAAGACATTTGTCAGATAATGTGAGGAACATAATAGACATCTTGGAACTACTAGAGGTGAATATAAACACAAAAGCAGTTTTGATATTTGTGGATGCGGAGAAAGCCTTTGACAATATTTCTTGGAGTTTTATGAAAAAGAATCTTCATGGGATGGGGGTAGGCCAAGGTTTTGAGAATGGTATGGGTGCAATATACTCAGAACAAAAAGCAAAGTTGATTGTAAACAATGTGATAACTGAAGAATTTAAAATAGAAAAAGGGACACGACAGGGGTGCCCAATTTCCCCATTACTCTTTATATCGGTCTTGGAGGTGTTGCTAAATATGATTAGAGGTGACCAGCTGGTTAAAGGGGTACAGGTCGGAGCCAAACAGTACAAGTTAAGGGCATTTGCAGATGACTTGGTGCTTACCTTACAAGAGCCAGACACTAGTACAAAAAGGGTTCTAGAATTAATTCCAGAATTTGGTCAAGTGGCTGGGTTTAAACTGAACAAACAAAAGACTAAGGTTTTGGGAAAAAACTTATCAGTCATGGAAAAGGAAAAGTTCCAGAATGAAACAGGCTTGACGGTGGTTAAGAAGGTGAAATATTTAGGGGTTCATATGACATCTAAGAATTTGAATTTATTTAAAGACAATTATGAGAAATGTTGGTCAGAAGTTAAAAAGGATTTGGAAATATGGTCAAACTTGAAGCTTTCAATGTTGGGCCGAATTGCAGTTATAAAGATGAATGTATTGCCTAGAATGTTATTTTTATTTCAAACATTGCAAATTCTTGACAAGATGGACTGTTTCAAGAGGTGGCAGAAAGATATTTCGAAATTTGTCTGGCAGGGCAAAAAGCCCAGAATAAAATTTAAGATATTAACGGATGCAAAGGAAAGAGGGGGATTTGCCCTGCCGGACTTAAAACTGTACTATGAAGCAGCAGCGTTTTGCTGGATGAAAGAGTGGATGCTCCTCGAGAACACAGACATCTTGGATTTAGAAGGTTTTAATAATGCATTTGGATGGCACGCATATTTATGGTATGATAAAGTTAAAGTGCATAAGGCCTTTAAAAATCATATTGTTAGAAAAGCACAATATAATGTTTGGACTAGATATAAGGATTTGTTGGAAAACAAAACTCCTAGATGGTTGTCACCTTTGGAGGCTAAAGCGGTGAAAAAACTCAATATGGAGGCCAAGTGGCCAAAGTATTGGGAAATTTTGGAACATGAAGGAGATAAACTGAAATTACAGAGTCATGAGAAACTAAAAACAAAAGTATGAGACTGGCTCCATTATTTTCAAATAATGGAGGTATACAAACAAGACAGGAAAATTGGCTTCCAGGTGGAGAAATCAAAATTAGAAACAGAACTGTTAGAACCCAATGTTAAGAATTTGTCAAGAATGTATAACTTGTTGCTGAAGTGGAATACACAAGATGAAACAGTTAAATCAGCTATGATTAAGTGGGCACAGGACATTGGTCATAACATTATGTTTGCTGACTGGGAATGGTTGTGGAACACCGGTATAAAATTTACGGCATGTAATGCCTTAAAGGAAAATATTTTGAAAATGATCTATAGGTGGTACATGACCCCAGTCAAGCTTGCAAAAATTTATCATTTGCCTGACAATAAGTGTTGGAAGTGTAAAGAAACTGAAGGTACTTTTTACCACCTTTGGTGGACGTGCCCAAAGATTAAGGCTTTCTGGGAAATGATATATAATGAAATGAAAAAGGTACTAAAATGTACTTTTCCTAAGAAACCAGAGGCCTTCCTCTTGGGCATTGCTAGAATCATAGAATCATAGAATCATAGAATCATAGAGTTGGAAGAAACCACAAGGGCCATCGAGTCCAACCCCCTGCCAAGCAGGAAACACCATCAGAGCACTCCTGACATGGTTGTCAAGCCTCTGCTTAACGACCTCCAAAGTAGGAGACTCCACCACACTCCTTGGCAGCAAATTCCACTGTCGAACAGCTCTTACTGTCAGGAAGTTCTTCCTAATGTTTAGGTGGAATCTTCTTTCTTGTAGTTTGGATCCATTGCTCCGTGTCCGCTTCTCTGGAGCAGCAGAAAACAACCTTTCTCCCTCCTCTATGTGACATCCTTTTATATATTTGAACATGGCTATCATATCACCCCTTAACCTCCTCTTCTCCAGGCTAAACATGCCCAGCTCCCTTAGCCGTTCCTCATAAGGCATCGTTTCCAGGCCTTTGACCATTTTGGTTGCCCTCCTCTGGACACGTTCCAGTTTGTCAGTGTCCTCCTTGAACTGTGGTGCCCAGAACTGGACACAGTACTCCAGGTGAGGTCTGACCAGAGCAGAATACAGTGGCACTATTACTTCCCTTGATCTAGATGCTATACTCCTATTGATGCAGCCCAGAATTGCATTGGCTTTTTTAGCTGCCACGTCACACTGTTGGCTCATGTCAAGTTTGTGGTCAACCAAGACTCCTAGATCCTTTTCACATGT
The DNA here is from genome assembly GCF_965112155.1 of Podarcis liolepis. NCBI lineage: Eukaryota > Metazoa > Chordata > Lepidosauria > Squamata > Lacertidae > Podarcis > Podarcis liolepis. Next base: position 1,548,502 of record NC_139571.1, read on the forward strand.
ACTGCTCTCAAGCCAGGTGTCACCCATCTTGTATTTGTGCCTCTCATTTTTTTTGCCCAAGTGCAATACTTTACATTTCTCCCTGTTAAAATTCATCTTGTTTGTTTTTGCCCAGTTCTCTAATCTGTCAAGGTCGTTTTGAAGTGTGATCCTGTCCTCTGGGGTGTTAGCCACCCCTCCCAGTTTGGTGTCATCTGCAAATTTGATCAGGATGCCCTTGAGTCCATCATCCAAGTCGTTGATAAAGATGTTGAATAAGACCAGGCCCAAGACAGAACCCTGTGGCACCCCACTAGTCACTCTTCTCCAGGATGAAGAGGAACCATTGATGAGCACCCTTTGGGTTCGGTCAGTCAGCCAGTTACAAATCCACTGAGTGGTAGCATAGTCAAGACCGCATTTTACCAGCTTCTTTACAAGAATATCATGGGGCACCTTGTCAAATGCCTTGCTGAAATCAAGGTAGGCTACATCCACTGCGTTCCCTTCATCTACCAGGCTTGTAATTCTGTCAAAAAACAAGATCAGGTTAGTCTGACATGACTTATTTTTCAGAAATCCATGCTGACTATTGGTGATCACAGCATTCCTTTCTAGGTGCTCACAGACTGTTTGCTTAATGATCTGCTCCAGAATCTTCCCTGGTATTGATGTCAGACTGACTGGGCGGTAATTATTTGGGTCCTCTCTTTTCCCCTTTTTGAAAATAGGGACAAATTTTGCCCTCCTCCAGTCTGCCGGGACTTCGCCTGTTCTCCAGGAATTCTCAAAGATGACTGCCAGTGGTTCTGAGATCACATCTGCCAGTTCTTTTAATACTCTTGGATGCAGTTCATCTGGCCCTGGAGACTTGAATACATCTAAACTAGCCAAATATTCTTGTACTATCTCCTTAGTTATTCTGGGCTGTGTTTCCTTTGCTGAATCATTTGCTCCAAATTCTTCAGGTCGGGCATTGTTTTCTTTATCGGAGAAGACTGAGGCAAAGAAGGCATTGAGGAGTTCAGCCCTTTCTGTGTCCCCTGTTTGCATTTCACCATCTTCTCCTCTGAGTGACCCCACTGTTTCTTTGTTCTTCCTTTTGCTACGAACATACCCATAAAAGCCTTTTTTGTTGCTTTTAACCTCTCTAGCAAGCCTGAGTTCATTCTGTGCTTTAGCTTTTCTGACTTTGTGTCTACACGTGCTGGCTATTTGTTTGAATTCCTCTTTGGTGGTTTCCCCCCTTTTCCATTTTTTGTACACATCCTTTTTAAATCTTAATTCAGTTAAAAGTTCTTTAGATAGCCACCCTGGCTTCTTTAGGCACCTTCCATGTTTCCGTCTCATTGGTATTGCCTGACGTTGTGCTTTTACTATCTCCCTCTTAACAAACTCCCAGCCATCATGAATTCCCTTTCCTTTTAGTATTGCTGTCCATGGGATCTCACCCAGCACTTCCCTAAGTTTTATGAAGTCGGCTTTCTTAAAGTCAAGAAATTGAGTCCTAGTACGCTTGGCTGCTCCTTTCCGCTGTATAGTAAACTTCAGAAGAGCATGATCACTCGCGCCTAATGATCCTTCCACTTCTACCCCACTAACCAGGTCATCAACATTGGTTAGGGCCAGATCTAAAATGGCTGTTCCTCTTGTTGCTTCTCCCACTTTCTGGACAATGAAGTTGTCTGCAAGGCCAGTGAGGAATCTGTTTGACCTTATGCTCTTGGCTGAGTTTGACGTCCAACAAATATCCGGGTAATTGAAGTCCCCCATTACTACTATCTCCCTTCCTTTTGCATGCTTGGCCATCTGTTCCAGGAAGGCATCATCTATGTCCTCTGTTTGGCTTGGGGATCTATAGTAAACTCCCACAAACTAACCAATTGGTGTCGAAGAAAGACAGAATTTTTTTTATGTACGCTACTACAGCAGCAAAAATACTTATCGCAAAGCATTGGAAGACTCAAGATCTACCCACTCTGGAAGAATGGCAGATGAAGGTGATGGACTATATGACATTGGCTGAAATGACAGACAGAATCCGTGAACAGGGGAAAGAGACGGCGGATGAAGATTGGAAGAAATTTAAAATTTATCTCAAGAAATACTATAAAATTAATGAATGCTAAAATGTTGAGGTTTTTAGTAAGAAAAGGAGATTACAGCGACCAAAGATTAAGTAAAAGAAAAGAACAAATAAGGGACAAATTTGATAAAATTAAGTTTAGGATTTGCTGAAACAATTTTGGAAATTGGGATGTAGAAAGGGGAGGTTTGGGGAAGTCAGAGAAGCGAGGTTTATGAAAAAAAGGAGATGAAATTATACATGTTTGTTTTGTCTTTTTATTTGTTTGTATTGTTTATAAAAATTTTGTAAAATCAATAAAAAAATTTATAAAAAAAACTTACGGGACTACTTTGAAGTAAACTTGAAAACTACAGTGGAAAAAAGAATAATCTGGGACACAAGCAAAGCGGTCATGAGGGGGTTTCTGATACAGCAGAATGCAATAAAAAAGAGAGCCCAAAATGAGAAAAAAGACAGAATTTTGGAAAAAATAAAAGGAGAGAAAAAATTAAGATCGAAACCAAAGTCACAGGAGATTCTGAGAGAAATTAAAGTATATCAAGTACAATATATGAAATTGATAAATCAGGAAGTCGAATGGAAAATTAAACAAATGAGACAAAAGGCTTTTGAATTGGCTAATAAGTGTGGAAAACTGCTGGCATGGCAGTTGAAAAAAAGACAGAAGCTGAATACGGTTACTAATCTTGAGGTTGAAGGGAGAAACATTCAGAATCCTGTGGAGATTAGAAAATGCTTCCAGAGATACTTCAAACAACTTTATACTCAGGGGCCGCAGAAAGAGACTGATATAGACCAATTTTTAAGAACCAATGGACTACAAGAACTATCTCAATAAAACAAGACAATATTGAATCATAAGATAACGGAACAGGAGGTTGAAGGTGCCATTCAGAACATGCAACTGGGCAAATCTCCAGGGCCAGACGGGTTAACCTCCAAATATTATAAGACTTTGAAGGACTATTTAACTCAACCATTAAAGGAGGTGTGTAACGAGATTATGGATGGGAAGAAGGCACCGGAGTCGTGGAAAGAAGCTTTCATCACTCTTATACCAAAATCGGAAGCTGAAAAGACACAACTTAAGAACTACCGTCCCATTTCCCTTTTAAATGTGGATTACAAAATTTTTGCAGATATTTTAGCTAGCAGATTAAAAAGAGTGTTAAATGAAGTGATACACAAAGATCAGGCAGGCTTTCTCCCAGGCAGACATTTGTCTGATAACACAAGGAACATTATTGATATTTTGGAGTTATTACAAACGAACATCAATACAAGAGCAGTTTTGATTTTTATTGACGTGGAGAAGGCCTTTGACAATATTTCTTGGAATTTTATGAAGAAAAATCTTAAGGGAATGGGAGTGGGACGGGGGTTTGAAAATGGTATAGATGCAATCTATTCAGAACAAAAAGCAAAATTGATAGTTAACAATGTGGTGTCAGAAGAGTTTAAAATTGAAAAAGGAACACGACAGGGTTGCCCTATCTCTCCATTGTTATTTATTTCGGTCCTGGAGGTGCTCTTGAACATGATTAGGGGGGACCGGTTGATTAAAGGAATTCAGGTCGGAGCTAAACAATATAAGCTTAAGGCTTTTGCAGATGACTTGGTTTTGACATTACAGGAGCCGGAATCTAGTACGAAAAGAGTTTTAGAACTGATTCAAGAATTTGGTCAGGTGGCAGGATTTAAATTAAACAAGCAGAAAACTAAGGTTTTGGAGAAAAAATTGACAACAATGGAAAAAGAAAGGTTTCAGAAGGAGACAGATTTAAATGTGGTGAAGAAAGTGAAATACCTAGGGATAAATATGACGGCCAAAAATTTGAATTTATTTAAAGATAACTATGAGAAATGTTGGTCAGGGGTTAAAAAAGATTTAGAAATTTGGTCAAAATTGAAGCTTTCCTTGTTGGGTCGAATTGCTGCTATAAAGATGAATGTATTGCCAAGAATGTTGTTTTTGTTTCAAACTCTGCAGATTGTTGACAGGATGGACTGTTTCAGGGGGTGGCAGAGAGACATTTCTAAATTTGTCTGGCAGGGCAAAAAGCCCAGAATAAAATTTAAAATATTGACTGATGCTAAAGAAAGAGGGGGGTTTGCCCTGCCAGACATGAAGTTGTACTATGAATCAGCAGCATTCTGCTGGTTGAAAGACTGGCTACTTCTTGATAACACTGACATTTTGGATTTGGAAGGGTTTAATAATGCGTTTGGGTGGTGTTAGGGATTGATTAGCTGCTTGTGCGTAAAAACGTGCTCCCTCAGAGTTTGTGCGACCCCACAAACCTCCGTGTGTGACGGAGCTCCTCAGACATGTCTGCTCTAGTCACTAGTAGAGTCCGACAGTGGCTGTCTGCGGAAGCGTTTCCAGCAAAGGAGCTCCTATGGTCAGCGCAGATTTGGTCAGCTGATCCATAGACTCCGCCCTGGGGCTCCGTGACAGCTCGTCTTTCACCGCCGAAGAAAGACCTTCTTCAAATAGCATTTGAATGGGTGCCGCCGATAAATCCCAACTCAGTCTGTGAATCAGCATGGTAAACTCAGTCCAGTACTCACGGACAGATCGACTTCCCTGCTTACAAGCCATTAGCTGTCTGCGCACCGCCCCTTCCTCAATATCGCTGGAAAACATGATATCCATTGCACGAAAGAACTTCCTCGTGTCCTTTAGTATGTCATTGTGCGTTGCCATTAGGGGTCGAACCCAGTCTCTCGCCCCTTTCTCAAGATGCCCAATTACGAAAGCAACTCGCGATTCCTCATCAGGGAACTCATCGAACTGCACATTAATGGCATATTGCATCTCTGTCCTAAAGGCATGGTAATCCTTGGGGTCCCCCCCAAATTTTTGCACCAATCCTGGTACCTTTCTGGGGAATTGAGTGGCTCTCCCCTTCTTGTCTGCATCCTGAGCCCTTCTCTCCTCCAGCCTCGCCGTCTGCAGCGCCAGTTGGACCTCCAACGCTCGGTATCTATCTTCCAAGCTTGGACCAGCTCCAGCCCCCGCTCCTCCGGTTCCGGTTGGTTCGCTCATGATGCTTTCTCTTGCACAGGCAGCGTACAGAGACTGTCGGACTGCTGTTAGGGATTGATTAGCTGCTTGTGCGTAAAAACGTGCTCCCTCAGAGTTTGTGCGACCCCACAAACCTCCGTGTGTGACGGAGCTCCTCAGACATGTCTGCTCTAGTCACTAGTAGAGTCCGACAGTGGCTGTCTGCGGAAGCGTTTCCAGCAAAGGAGCTCCTTAACGGAAACGCGTCTCCTGGACTCACGGCGTGACAGTTTCCGGCGAGGTGTGGGTCTCCCTATGGGAGACTCAGATACCTCCCCACTGTTCTCGCTGGAAGCTTCCCTGAGCCCTCCCTCCTGCTCGCATTCCCTCAGAGACCCACTCCTCCCCCTGCTGGTCCCTGCTTCAGCTGTTGAGTCTCTTTCTTCCTCCCTGAGTCCCTCCACCACCTGATGCTCCGATGGCAGTTCCCTGACATCCACCTCCCCTCCAGGGCCCCCCTCACCCCCTCCCATTTCCTCTCCCCTGGGAGGTGAAGGGCTAAAACCCCGAAACGAATCTTCCTCATCTTCCGACGTCTCGAACAATTCCCTCCATCGATCGTCGTCCTGGCTCGCTGAATCCTCTTCCTCTTCAGAATCTGGGAACCCCTCCAACTCCTCTTCCTCGTCGGTGGTGGCAAAGTATTCCCTTCGGAACCTCGCTACAGGCTGAGGTTTACGTGGGAACCTCTGATGAAAAGTCTCTATTAAAACTTCGTCATTGACATCCTCTGCCCTAACCCAGGTGTTTTCCGACTCCGGTTCCCCTTCCCACATTACCAAATACTCTACTTGATCTCCCTTCCACCTGGAATCGAGGATCTCCGCTACACGGTAGCTGTGTTCCTTCTCCTCCATTGCTGGTCCCCTAGTGACCCTCCCTTCACTGTCTCCTCTATACGGTGACAGCAACGACCTGTGAAAAACTGGGTGCAGCTTCATGTGGTTCGGTAACCGGAGCCTGAAAGCCACTGGATTGACCTGCTGCATGACTTCAAACGGACCCACCCTTTTGGGTCTTAATTTCTTACAACCTCCTTTGAACGGCAACCCTTGGGTTGACAGCCACACCTGGTCCCCCACCCTGATGCTTTCACCTTCCCTTCGGTTTTTGTCTGCCTGCCTCTTATATTCCTCCTTAGCCCTGTTTAAGTTGAGTTGGAGCTGGCGATGGATCGCTTCCATTTCTTCAACGAACTGTTCTGCAGCTGGAACGCTCCAGTTCTCCCCCTCCCCCCCTGGGAAGGCTCTGGGATGGCACCCGTGATTAGCCAAAAAGGGGCTCATCCCCGTGGACACGTTCTCTGCATTGTTGTAGGCAAATTCTGCCAACGCCAGCTTCTCCACCCAATCATTCTCTCTGTCATTAACATAACACCTCAAATATTGTTGGAGAACCCCATTTGCTCTTTCCGCCTGCCCGTTGGTTTCTGGATGACGGGCCGTTGAAAAATTAACCTCTACATGCAGTAAGCTCATGAGCTTCCTCCAGAACCTGGAAGTAAATTGTTTCCCTCGGTCTGAAACCACCCTCAAGGGGGCGCCATGCAACCGAAACACATTCTCTACAAACAATTTGGCTGTTTCTTCTGCTGTGACCGCATGTGAGCAGGCTATAAAGTGGGCCATTTTAGTTAACAGGTCTACTACAACCATGATGGCTGTTTTCCCTCTAGACCTTGGCAGATCAGTCATGAAATCTATTGCCACTGCTTCCCACGGTCTTTCAGGTGTGGGCAGTGGTTCTAATAAACCAGCCGGCGCCCGCCTCTCCCCCTTGGCTCTTTGGCATTGTTCACACCCTCTCACATACTCCCGCACATCTTCCCTGACCTTGGGCCACCAAAATTCCCTGGTAACCAGCCACATGGTTTTGTGTTGCCCAAAATGCCCTGCTGTGGGGCTATCGTGCAGCTGCTTGAGTACCTTCTCCCTCAATTCCCCTTCAGGTATATATAACGCTCCCTTATAATACAATGCCCCGTTTCTCTCCTCAAAACCACCGGATTTGTCTTCCTCCCTCCTGAGATCCCTGAGTTTGTCCTGGGCGTATGCATCCTGCACCGTACCCTCTACCAATTCCCTTTGCCCCACCAAAGTCGCCCCACACACCCAGTGGTCCTCTGGAATGATATGGGTTTCTTCGGGTGCTCCCTCCCCCTCCAAATATTCAGGTTTGCGTGAGAGAGCGTCCGCCCTAACATTCTCTGGGCCTGGCACGTAACAAATCTCAAAGTTAAATTTGGAGAACTCCTGGGCCCATCTCAACTGCCTTTGGTTGAGCACTCGCGCAGTTCTCCAATACTCTAGATTTTTATGGTCCGTGCACACTTGCACCTTATGTTGTGCACCAACTAGCAGATGCCTCCATCTCCGGAACGCCTCATGAATAGCAAGAAGTTCTCGGTCGTACACCGTGTAGTTCCTCTCGGATTTGTTCAGCTTTCGCGAAAAGAAGGCACACGGTCGCCACTCTGACTCCTCCTTCCCCGGCTGCAGAAGAAGCACCGCCCCTATGGCTCTGTCAGATGCGTCTGTTTCAACCCTTAGCTTCTTTCGTAAATCCACATGCAGAAGTTGTTCTTCAGAGGCGAAGGCCCTTTTCAGCTCCTCAAACGCTCGCTCCGCCTCCGCCGTCCATACAAACTTCTTTTTACTGCTGAGACAGTCAGTGATGGGCGCCGTCAGATGGGCGAAGTTGCGGATGAACTTACGATAAAAGTTTCCAAACCCTAGGAACCTCTGCACATCCTTCTTGGTTTTGGGTGTTTTCCATTCCAGCACTGCCTGTACCTTGCCGGGATCCATGGCCAATCCCTTGTCTGACAGGCGGTACCCCAGGAATTCCACCTCCTTGGTATGGAACTGACACTTCTCCAGTTTGACCCACAGCCTGTTGGCTTGCAGTCTACTCAACACTTCTCTGACGTCTCTCACATGTTGCTCCTCATTCTCCGAATACACCAACACATCATCTAGGAAAGCAACGCAATTCTTGTAGAGCAAAGGGCCCAGTACGTGGTTCATAAAAGATTGAAAACACGCTGAGCCTGCTTGTAATCCAAATGGCATAACGAGGTATTCAAATGCCCCCAAAGGGGTAAACATGGTGGTTTTCCATTCATCCCCTTTCCTTATGCGTATCAGGTTGTACGCCCCCCTTAGATCCAGCTTTGTAAAAATCTTTCCCTTCCTCACCCTGGTCAAAATATCATCAATTCTGGGCATAGGGAAAGCCACCGGTTCAGTCACTGCATTTAACCTCCTAAAATCACATACAAGTCTCGGCTTGTCCGCGTTTTTTTTGTCCACAAAAAACACTGGGCTACCCCCTGCTGCTTTGGACTCTCTGATGAAGCCTCTCTTCAGGTTCTTGTCAATAAACCCTCGCAACTCCTGCATTTCTCTGTCTGACATGGCATACAACTTGCCCACGGGAAGCTGTGCTCCAGGGAGTAAATTGATCTGGCAATCAAAGGGTCTATGAGGTGGTAGTTGGTCAGCTTCCTTCTCGCTGAACACGTCGCTGAGATCTGCATACTGTGGTGGTACCTTCACCTTCTCCATTACTTCAGTCCCTGCTAGGGTGGCTTGGGCCCCTGCTGAACCCTTTTCCCCTTTGCAGTGTTCTAAGCAATGTGCTGAACCAAAGGACACCACTCTTTGATGCCAGCCAACCAGCGGATCATGTAGAGCTAGCCAGCTCATTCCCAAAATAATGGGAGCGCCTCCCAGGGTGGCCACATTAAACGCTATCAGTTCTGTGTGTCTTGCCACCCTCATTATCATTGGGACAGTCTGCAAGCTGACTCCTCCTCCCAACAACTCCCTGCCATCAATCGTGGTCACCTGCAGGGGGTTGCTTAAAGGGATAGTCTGTATCTGGTGTTCAGCAGCAAACTCCTTGCTCATAAAATTGCAGGAGCTGCCTGAGTCCAATAGCGCCTTTATTTTTAGGGGGTGCCCATTTTGCAGCTCTAGCGACACTTCAATCACTAGAGCAGGTCGAGGAGCTTCTGGCACGGGCACTTTCACTGCTCTTTGGCCTGGCTGCAGTGCCCCGATTGTGGCAACCAGGCGTTGGCTTTTACCTGCTCCGTTCCCCCCTGTTCTCCCCTCTCAACAGCTCCCACCATCCCTTGCCATTCCTTCCTCTGGGGGCAGACTCTGGCAAAGTGGCCTGGCTGTTGGCAGAGATAGCATTTCCGGGGGCCCTTTCCCTCCTTCTTAGCCCCCTCGCTGGTTTTTGAAAATGCGCGCGTGCGCGCTGTTCCGATTTCCATCGGCTCTGCCGGCGGGAAAGCTGGCTCAGGAATGTCTGGAATGCGGAACTCCTTCCAACGTTCCCCTCTCCCTTCCCGCCTCTCCAAGGCTCTTGCCTCCTGCCGCGCTCCTATGGTCAGCGCAGATTTGGTCAGCTGATCCATAGACTCCGCCCTGGGGCTCCGTGACAGCTCGTCTTTCACCGCCGAAGAAAGACCTTCTTCAAATAGCATTTGAATGGGTGCCGCCGATAAATCCCAACTCAGTCTGTGAATCAGCATGGTAAACTCAGTCCAGTACTCACGGACAGATCGACTTCCCTGCTTACAAGCCATTAGCTGTCTGCGCACCGCCCCTTCCTCAATATCGCTGGAAAACATGATATCCATTGCACGAAAGAACTTCCTCGTGTCCTTTAGTATGTCATTGTGCGTTGCCATTAGGGGTCGAACCCAGTCTCTCGCCCCTTTCTCAAGATGCCCAATTACGAAAGCAACTCGCGATTCCTCATCAGGGAACTCATCGAACTGCACATTAATGGCATATTGCATCTCTGTCCTAAAGGCATGGTAATCCTTGGGGTCCCCCCCAAATTTTTGCACCAATCCTGGTACCTTTCTGGGGAATTGAGTGGCTCTCCCCTTCTTGTCTGCATCCTGAGCCCTTCTCTCCTCCAGCCTCGCCGTCTGCAGCGCCAGTTGGACCTCCAACGCTCGGTATCTATCTTCCAAGCTTGGACCAGCTCCAGCCCCCGCTCCTCCGGTTCCGGTTGGTTCGCTCATGATGCTTTCTCTTGCACAGGCAGCGTACAGAGACTGTCGGACTGCTGTTAGGGATTGATTAGCTGCTTGTGCGTAAAAACGTGCTCCCTCAGAGTTTGTGCGACCCCACAAACCTCCGTGTGTGACGGAGCTCCTCAGACATGTCTGCTCTAGTCACTAGTAGAGTCCGACAGTGGCTGTCTGCGGAAGCGTTTCCAGCAAAGGAGCTCCTTAACGGAAACGCGTCTCCTGGACTCACGGCGTGACAGTTTCCGGCGAGGTGTGGGTCTCCCTATGGGAGACTCAGATACCTCCCCACTGTTCTCGCTGGAAGCTTCCCTGAGCCCTCCCTCCTGCTCGCATTCCCTCAGAGACCCACTCCTCCCCCTGCTGGTCCCTGCTTCAGCTGTTGAGTCTCTTTCTTCCTCCCTGAGTCCCTCCACCACCTGATGCTCCGATGGCAGTTCCCTGACAGGTGGCATGCATATCTGTGGTACGACAAGGTTAAAGCTCATAAAACATTCAAGAACCATATTGTCAGGAAAGCAGTGTTTAATGTCTGGACAAAATATAAAGATTTATTAGAAAACAAGACCCCAAGGTGGTTGTCACCTATGGAAGCTAAGGCTCTGAAAAAACTCAATATGGAGGCCAAGTGGCCGAAATATTGGGAGATAGTAGAACAAGATGGAGACACATTGTGATGGCCTGGGATTCCGAGTCTGAGAGTGAACTGGAGGAATCCCAGCCGGCACAGGAGTCCCCGCCTCCAGGGCCGGCTGAACTGGGGCAAGGCCTAGATGCTGAGGAGCCTGCACTTGTGCCAGATCCTCAGGGGCAGGCACCAGGTGAAACCATTCTGGCCCCAGAGGTGCTGGAGGACTCAGTGGCTACAGGTGAGCCTCCCCCGGGGCCCAGTAACCCTTCAGCCTCTCCTGAACTGCAGAGGCTTAGGGCAGAGAGGCGAAGGGAACTGGTCTCTCCCAGGAGGAGTGCTCGCCTTAAGGCCAGGAGAGGCGGGGCTCCTGGGGGCCGGGACCGCCCCCGGCCTTAGAAGAAGATAAAGGTCAGGCAGCCCAGTCCCAGGTTGCGGGAGCAACGTCGTTGTGGAGTACCTGCTTTACCCAGACCTAGATCTGCACTCCCGGTGTGCCTGTTCCTCGCCCGGCTTCCTGCTCCTGACTCTCCGGTGTTCCTGTTCCTCGCCCGGCTGCCCGCTGCTGACCCACCAGTGTTCCTGTTCCCCGCCTGGCTCCCTGCTTCTGCTCTACCAGTGTTCCTGTTACCCGCCTGGCTTCCTGCTGTTGCCCTACCAGCGTTCCTGCTCCCCCGCCCGGCTCCCTGTTTCGGACCTCGCGTCTCATCTAGTGATCGTCTACCCTGCTAGTGACTCTGGACTGAACTTCGGATACGGTATTAGTACCTTTCCCCCCCGGGACCAGCACAGTTTGCTCCCGCCACACCCGCACTCCCTCTTTGTTGGGGTGCGTTCAGGAAGAGTCAGAGGCCATGGCCGACCAAGCGGCTAGACCGTTGGCAATAGCCCAGGAGAACCAGGCCTTGACGCACACCGTGCAGCAGCTCAGTAACGCGGTTACGGCACTTCAGCAGCGGTTGGACGCCCTCCCGGCTCCTGGGACCGATGCCCCGGCTCCTGGCAAGTACCCAGTGGCCTTGCCTGAGAAATTTGATGGGGCCCCGGCCAGCTTTCCCATGTTTCTTGCCCAGGCCAAGCTGTACATTCGGGGGCGCGCCCGGAACTTCCCTGACGACCGCACCAAGGTGCACTTTTTGATTAGTTTGTTAAAAGACCAGGCGGCCAAGTGGGCGTTGCCGCTGCTCAGGCAGGACTCCCCTTTGCTGGCGGACTATGTGGGGTTTTGCAATCTGTTGGAGGCCGCGTTCGGCAACCCCCAGAAGGGGAGTCAAGCCAACCGGGCGATTCGGTGGTTGAAACAGGGCAAGTCCACGGTGTCCGCATACACCACGGAATTCCGGCTGCTGGCACAGGACTTGACCTGGAATGACTCTGCTCTTCGGGACCAGTATCTCGAGGGGCTTTCAGACGAGATACTGGACCAGCTGGCCACTATGGAACGCCCCACCACGCTAGACACCCTCATTCAACGGAGTCTACAGATAGATGATTGGTTAGAAGACCGTCGTCAGGCTCGGGGCCGCCGGCACTTCCAGTTCTCTGCACCAGTTTCTACCAGCAGCCCCACAGGCACAGCTGAGTCATTGGAGGAACCTATGCAGCTTGGGGCAGTGCGGCCACGCCTCTCCCCCGCAGAGAAGTCGCGGCGTCGGGAGGGGAATCTATGTCTCTATTGTGGCGGAAGCGGACACTATGCCCGGTCCTGTCCTGAGAAACGCCAGCCACAGGGGAAACCGCCAACCCCAGTAGCTGATGGCCCTGGCTACCTGGGGTCCCAAACAGCACAGAATGGGGCCGCACCAATTGAACTACAACACCTTATGGTTCCGGTACGTCTATACCCTCCAGGTGGACCCTGGATTCTTACCCATGCTCTAGTGGATTCGGGGGCAACCCGCTCCTATATGGACGCTGCTTTTGCTGCCCATCATCGGGTGCCACTTCGGAACAAGCCAGAACCGGTACAGGTGGAGGCAATTGACGGACGGCTCCTGCGTTCGGGTGCCGTTACTCAGGAGACCCAGCCCCTGGTCCTGTGCCTCCAGCAGCACCGTGAGATGCGAACTTTGGATATTGCCTCCATGCCCCGGTTCCCCCTGGTGCTTGGGATGGACTGGCTGGAGGCTCACAATGTGCAGATTGACTGGGTCAAACGGACTGTACACTTCCCAGACCCAAGTTCTTCTGCTGAGACTGAGATGCTAGCAGCTGCGCCCACTGAGGAGGCTGCTGCAACGCTCCCCGCTGAGTACCGGGACTATCACGACGTGTTCGAGGAACGGGGGGCAGACCAGCTGCCGCCACATCGGTCCTTTGACTGCGGCATAGACCTCCAGCCCGGAGCGCCCCTACTGGTGAGTCGCTTATACTCTTTAACAGAGCCAGAGCGCGAGGCTTTGCAGGACTTCTTGCGCAAGAACCTGGAGCGTGGGTTCATTAGGCCTTCTACCTCGCCCACTGCTGCGCCAGTGCTCTTTGTTAAAAAGAAATGTGGGGAGCTCCGCCTTTGCCATGATTACCGGGCCCTGAATAAAATTACCATCCCAGACCGGTACCCCTTGCCCCTTATTTCGGAGTTACTGGAGCGGGTGCAAGGGGCGCAGGTGTTCACCAAGCTAGACCTCCGGGGTGCCTACAATTTGATTCGGATCCGAGCTGGGGATGAGTGGAAGACAGCATTCGGGACCCGGTACGGGCAGTTCGAATACCTAGTCATGCCCTTCGGTTTGTGCAACGCGCCTGCTGTGTTCCAACGGTACATCAACCACGTGTTCCAGGACTTGCTAGACAAGTACGTGGTGGTGTACTTGGATGACATTCTGGTTTACTCCCGTGACCCGGCGCGCCACGAGGGTCATGTCCGGACCGTGCTGCAGCGCCTGCACGAGCACCGTCTGTATGCGAAGCTCAGCAAGTGCGAGTTCCATCAGCGGTCAGTGGACTTCCTGGGTCACCGACTCTCACCAGGTGGGGTGCAGATGGATCCTGGGAAGGTGGCAGCGGTTCGAGAATGGGCGGCACCTCAGAACCGCAAGGACCTACAGCGGTTCCTGGGGTTCGCCAACTATTACCGGACCTTCATTGCGGATTATGCTCATCGCACCACCCCGTTGACCCGGCTACTGCGCCCCAAGACGCCGTTTTCCTGGGACAAAGAGGCAGAGGAGGCATTTCAAGGGTTGAAGGCCTGTTTCCAGAGAGCGCCAATCTTGCAACATCCGGATCCTTCTCGACCCTTTGTGGTAGAGACTGACGCCTCCAGTACAGCTCTCGGTGCCGTCCTGTCTCAGCAGTGCGGACCGGAAGCGCCACTCTTACCCTGCGCCTACTATTCCCGCCAGCTCCTCCCAGCGGAGCATAACTATACCGTGTGGGAGCGGGAACTACTGGCCATCAAGGTGGCCTTTGAGGTTTGGCGCCACCATCTTGAGGGGGCTTGACACCCGGTGGAGGTGAGAACCGACCACCGGAACCTGGAGTACCTCCAGACCACCCGCAAGCTGAACCAAAGGCAGATCCGGTGGGCGTTGTTCTTTTCCCGGTTCCAGTTCCGGATCCGCTACATCCCTAGCTCCCAAAACCAGAAGGCGGATGCCCTGTCCCGGAAACCTGAAGACAACGCAGACACGGTACAGCAAGCAGTACCCACCACGATCCTACCACCAGCTGCATTCCTGGCCACCCAGGAGGTTGAGCCACTGCAGGCTCGGGTGCGGGAACAGCAGCGGGTCGACGCTTGGGCCCAGGAACGACTCCGGGAACTGGCCGAAGGGTCATGCCCTCAGTAACCAGGGCTGGTCTTGCATCAGGGTCTTCCCTGCCAGGGCCGCTGCGGGCTGAGGTTCTCCGGATGACCCATGATGCTCCAGCAGCGGGGCACTTTGGGCGGTATCGGACCACCCATCTGGTAAGCCGTGAGTTTTGGTGGCCCCGTCTGAAGGCTGACGTGGCTCGCTACGTCGCTGGTTGTGATGTCTGCAGGCGGGCCAAGGGGCCGACCGGGCGACCCCCCGGCCTTCTTCAGCCGTTGCCGGTTCCACCACGTCCTTGGCACACAGTTTCTCTGGACTTTGTAGTGGAGCTACCCCCGTCTCGGGGCTGTACCTGCCTCCTAGTTTTCTCCGACCATTTCACGAAGATGGTGCACTGTACCCCCTGCCCATCCGTACCCTCAGCTAAGGAAACCGCCCAGCTGTACCTTCAGCATGTCTTCCGCCTGCATGGCCTACCTGAGCGGGTGGTGTCTGACCGTGGCGTTCAGTTCACGTCCCGGTTTTGGCGTGCTTTGCACCAGGCCCTCGGAACAGAGGTCTGTCTCTCATCTGCTTACCACCCACAGACTGATGGCCAGACGGAACGGGCGAACGCGGTGCTGGAGCAGTACCTCCGGTGTTACTGCAGCTACCAGCAGGATGACTGGGTCGACCACCTAGCCTTGGCGGAGTTCGCTTATAACAACACGGTGATTGCGTCCACCCAGCAGACCCCGTTCCAGGCCAGCTACGGTTTTCATCCACGGTTGTTTCCGGATGTGCTGCCGGCATCTGCGGTCCCTGCGGTGACAGAGTGGCTTCAGGAGCTCCAGTCCCAGCAACAGCTGTTGATGGAGCAGCTGCGTCAGGCCAAGGAGGCGTACAAGGTCCAGGCCGACCGCCACCGCCAGTTGGGGCCGGAACTCCACGTCGGTGACCTGGTATGGCTCTCCACTCGCCACCTCCACCCTTCTCGACCTTCGCGGAAGCTGGACGCCCGTTTCACCGGCCCGTTCCCCATCGTGCACCAGGTCTCGCCGGTGGCATTCTGTCTCCGGTTGCCAGCAACTCTGAAGGTTCACCCGGTATTCCACAGGTCCCTTCTGAGTCCGGTGGCCCCACCCGACGAGTTCCACCCGAACCGTCCCCGACCGCAGCCACTTTTGGTTCAGGGAGAGCCTGAGTACGAGGTGGAACGCATTCTGGACTCCCGATACCGCAGGGGAAAGCTGCAGTATCTCATAGACTGGAAGGGGTATGGGCCGGAGGACCGTTCCTGGGAACCAGCGGCCAACGTCCACGCGCCTGCCTGCCTCCGAGAGTTTCATGCGGCGTACCCCAACAAACCGGGTCCGGACCCTCAGTTGAGGGGGGGGGCTGGGAGGGGGGATGGTGTGATGGCCTGGGATTCCGAGTCTGAGAGTGAACTGGAGGAATCCCAGCCGGCACAGGAGTCCCCGCCTCCAGGGCCGGCTGAACTGGGGCAAGGCCTAGATGCTGAGGAGCCTGCACTTGTGCCAGATCCTCAGGGGCAGGCACCAGGTGAGACCATTCTGGCCCCAGAGGTGCTGGAGGACTCAGTGGCTACAGGTGAGCCTCCCCCGGGGCCCAGTAACCCTTCAGCCTCTCCTGAACTGCAGAGGCTTAGGGCAGAGAGGCGAAGGGAACTGGTCTCTCCCAGGAGGAGTGCTCGCCTTAAGGCCAGGAGAGGCGGGGCTCCTGGGGGCCGGGACCGCCCCCGGCCTTAGAAGAAGATAAAGGTCAGGCAGCCCGGTCCCAGGTTGCGGGAGCAACGTCGTTGTGGAGTACCTGCTTTACCTAGACCTAGATCTGCACTCCCGGTGTGCCTGTTCCTCGCCCGGCTTCCTGCTCCTGACTCTCCGGTGTTCCTGTTCCTCGCCCGGCTGCCCGCTGCTGACCCACCAGTGTTCCTGTTCCCCGCCTGGCTCCCTGCTTCTGCTCTACCAGTGTTCCTGTTACCCGCCTGGCTTCCTGCTGCTGCCCTACCAGCGTTCCTGCTCCCCCGCCCGGCTCCCTGTTTCGGACCTCGCGTCTCATCTAGTGATCATCTACCCTGCTAGTGACTCTGGACTGAACTTCGGATACGGTATTAGTACCTTTCCCCCCCGGGAGCAGCACACACATTGAGATTGCAGAGTTTTGAGAAATTAAAAGATAAAGTGTGAGACTGGCTACATTACTATCAAATTAGAGAAGTTTTTAATATGGACAAGAAAGTAGGCTTCCAGGTGGAAAAATCGAAATTAGAAACAGAACTGTTAGAACCTAAAGCTAAGGTACTCTCGAGAATGTATAACTTGCTGTTAAAATGGAACACTCAGGATGAAACGGTCAAATCAGCTATGATTAAATGGGCGCAAGACATTGGTCATAATATTATGTTTGCTGACTGGGAACGGTTATGGACCACCGGTGTGAGGTTTACGGCATGTAATGCCTTAAAAGAAAATATTATGAAAATGATATATAGGTGGTACATGACCCCAGTCAAGCTTGCAAAAGTATATCATTTGCCTGATAATAAATGTTGGAAATGTAAGGAAACTGAAGGAACATTCTTTCACCTCTGGTGGACGTGCCCAAGGGTTAAGGCCTTCTGGGAAATGATCTATAATGAACTAAAAAAGGTATTTAAATATACCTTCCTTAAGAAACCAGAGGCCTTCCTTTTGGGCATTGTCGGCCAAATGGTGCCAAAGAAGGACAGAACTTTCTTTATGTATGCGGCAACAGCAGCAAGAATACTTATTGCAAAGTACTGGAAGACACAAGATTTGCCCACTCTGGAAGAATGGCAGATGCAAGTGATAGACTACATGGAATTGGCAGAAATGACTGGCAGAATCCGAGACCTGGGAGAAGAGTTAGTGGAAGAGGACTGGAAGAAGTTCAAAGACTACTTGCAAAAACATTGTAAAATCTTGGAATGTTAAAATGTTGGAATGCTAAAATGATGCAAGATATAAAGACAATGTGGCATCAGTGACATAGGTAAAAGGAGTATGTAACAAATGTTTTAAAAGACAAGGGTGGAAAAATTAGATTACACTGTGTCAAATGTAAACAAAAGGATATAAAGGGGAAAAAATGGAGACACAATGGGTTGAAATGTATAATATAGACCAAGATTTGAAAGAGGGTAAGATATTGCTGAACATGATTGTGTAAAAAGGAACACAGAAAAGGGAGATGTGAGGAGGTCAGGAAGAAGGGTTATGAAAATAATAAGTAAAAAATTGGATTTTTATGTTTTTTTTCTTATGTTTTTTTTTATCTCTTACCTTTTTATGTCTTTTACTGTATTTTTATGTTTTGTTTTGAGTGTGATAATGTTGTTTCTTCTTTGGTTTGATTGGAAGGTTTGTTTTATTGTTTAAAACTTCAATAAATATCTAAAAAAAAAAAAGTCACCGGCATCTGTAACACCTGATCTACACCTGATCTACATCGGCCCCTTCGACTCACCCCAGACGCTCCAGCCTTGTTGGAAGGAACCCAAGACGCCCGATGACTGCGAAACGCCCTGCTAAACGTCACCCCCGGGAAGCTGGTGTTTTCTACGCACGGCTGAAGAATCCAGCATGGATTGAAAAGGGGACATTTTCCTTTCTTTCCTTTTGCATAACTGAACTTTATAGAAGGTTGAAGGGCCCCTGGATAGCTTTACACCACCCCTGCAGAGAAGGGTATTTGTGTGGGACGTTCAATCAGGGAAATTACGCCCCAGCCCACTTTCACCTGGCAGAGCTCCACCCAGAGCCTCCAGAACTTAACTGAAGCCCCCTTTGAACCACAGCACCGACTTGGTAATGACCCTGTGCACAAATGGAATGAATCATCATTTACAACCTCAATCATTCCATCACCGCCAGTGACAATCTGCAATTGTACGTTCCCAGCCCAAACCGTTACACCTGAGTCCACTTTATATCCCTACGAGGAATGGTCACTCTGGGGAGCAGGACACAAGCCAAGGAGCGGGGGGGGGGGGGTAGATGTTCCCCAGGGTGGGTGTCTGCCCGTCCCCCCACCCTAATCTAGGAAGGAAGAGCACCTTGTACTTCAGGGAGCTCCTTCAACAGTTTACTGATGTAGAGTCGACTGATTTTGGTCACTGCCTAAATTTAACGCCTAATTCTGTGCCACATCTAGGATTTAAGAAGAAGGAAAAATTGTATCTTATTAAAAAGAAACTAGGGGTGCTCTCAGACTGTTGCTTTTTCTGCATAGGATTTAATCACATGCCAGCAAATTCAGGTTGCACAAGTAAAGCAAATTTGCAGCTCTGGCACAAACGACTCGCTTCCCCAAGAGACTGGACTTTTTGTGGTAAGGGAAGTGATAAGAGCGAGCCCTGGAAAATGTGTGGCAACGTGTGCTTGACACAAGGTCACCTAACCAACCTGCAAACCAATCAGGATGAAGGCTCAATAAACAGGTTGCCTGGGAAGCAGCATCTCTTTACTAACCTATTTGGTCAGACAAACTGCATCCTGGCCATTCTTAGCCCTGTCTTCCAGCACCTGCTATAAAGGTTGGAGACACCACCATATGTGGAGGGGCAAATATGGCATCTACGTTTGGCCCGATGGAGACATGCAGCAGTTTGGTACTGGTATGCAGCAGCCTCCCATTGTACTTGAAGCTCCTTGATTGGGCTGAGGCACAGGCCAGCAGAATATCCGCTCTGCTCTGCGCCCCCGCCCTGCCAGGAATCTGTGGTATGAGGGAAGCGCAGATATTGCATGCTAATCCCAGATAGGGGACTGGGAGGGAGAAGGCAGGAAGTCATTCAGAACCCCCAGCGTTTGGTGTCCAAGGTTGCAGAGATTCTTAGCAGAGATTCTCATCTTCCCTGCCCTCTGTTTATGGCACATTTCCTTCCAGGGTTACAATTAAATTGAGAATGGATAGTGGAGGACAACATGGGCTATAGAGCAACCAAGCTAAAGTTTCATTAACAGGCAGTTTATTGTGCTCACATAAAAGGTGAAAACAAAGAAATCAACTAACACATGGACAGAGAGCAGTACCTTAAATTAACATCTGACTCCCACATGAATGTGCTACTCTTACTCCCACTCCCGTTTTCAACTGTTCTCATCTAGTGCACAAAGCTGGTGAATTATTGTGCAGTATCAAAAGCCCATGTTCTGTGGTGAGGCATCCATCTTGAAATGGGCTTGAAGAAAGCAGTGGCTAAGGCGTGGCAGTGAAACTGTTGTAAGAGTGTATTCTCTTGCTATGGTGAAAGAGGAGGGAAGTGCCTGCTGGACTGAGGTGATCTCAGGCTGCAGAAGTGACAAGAAATTGCTCTAGCTAAAAATGTAAAACTGAAGAGCTTTGGAAAGTGACATTAATTAATTTAATGTCCCCAAGAACAATGGGGTGTAGAAAAACCATACTGTGCCTTCTGAGCAGAAGAGAAATGATCTGGGAAATCTGTCTATCTGCCCCCCTGCAATCCTCCCCTCCAACACCCTACATGTGGATGCAACTGAGCTGCAATGAAATGCTGGGCTGCTGAGTGAAGAGCAGGAGAGAAGCTTCTGGAGTCCAGCTTCTGGGGAAGCCCAGGCATCGTGCGCTGGGCAGACATACCCACCTTTCTCTGACCCCCTGCCTATATTGACCGTGGAGCTTCCCAGCCTTACTCAGCCCTCTCAGCTCCCCTTGAACGCTGCTTGACAGGTAGGCAGGCCCCAGGAGGCATTCCCCACCCAGCACAGCATAAATTTAAACTGCGCAGGTTCTGCTTTGAGCACTATTCTTCTCAACTACTCAAAATTCAGCCCCCTTCAGCCACTATTCTGCTCTTGAGTGTAGAATGGGTCTCCTCCTCTTGTCTGTCTGCTTCAGAATCCCTCAAAATCCAAAATGAGAGCAGAGTCAGGATCTAAACTGAGCTAAACAGACAGGGCAGTGATGTTACAGGCTATTCAATGGGCTTTGGGATTTTCTGCCAGATTATGCCCACTAGCGTCCTTTCCTACAACAAATTAGGGAGGCAAAAGGCAACACTTGGATAATCTTAAGTTCCACCACCAAGAATTCTGTTCCATCTGTTCTGGGTTTGAGTTCCCTTCCTGCTGCCGTGCATTTCAATGATTGGGAGAGGAAGAGCAGACTGAAAGGCAAGGTCACTACAAAATGGCAAAGGAATAGGCAACTGTGAGAAGAGGTATCAGCCCCACCTTGAACATGGAGGGCTGACCACACTATCGTCTGTGGGAAGCAGCATTTAATTGCTTTCACTCTCCCCAAAAGGGAAAGAAAAGCCATGGATCCCTTTGAAAAGCAGCTATGGTCCCCAAAATGGGGGTCAAGGAAGGGTGTCCAGATGTTGACTAGCCTGGCAAGCAGACCAACAACCACAGCAGTCAGAGAGGGTCGCCGCCACTCAAGTTGTTCCGGCTTTTCTTGCGCTTTGTCTTGGCTGACGGAGAGGAGAAATCCAGAGATTCGAGACGAAAGGGACGTGGCTGGGGCATCTCCACCGTTTGGGCAGGGGGAATAGGAGCCAGGCTGGAAGTCAGGATGGAGGTATTGTTGTTCAGCAAAGGGGGAGAATTATGGGAAGCTGCAAAGGACAAAAATACAGACACAGACACACACACACACACACACAGAGAGAGAGAGAGAGAGAGAGAGAGAGAGAGAGAGAGAGAGAACATTGAGATACTTGGTCTAATTTCAACAAGAAACACTACATCTCCCTGGAGAAACCTATACATCACTTAGCATAAATATTTTTTAATACTCGGGGCTGCAGTCCCACCTCGCTCCACTCACCAACCCATTTGCCAATCCTGCAACTTCCCTCTCTTCACCTCACCTCCCCTTGCCCATCCCCTCCTCACAGCTCACCTGAACCCCCTTCAGAGGGTGGTTTTCTGACACACCTCCTCTTCCCCTCCATTAAACCTCGCTGCAGCCATGTTTAATGGATGGGGGAAGGTGCTTCACAGAGCGGTTTGGCAAATAGGTTAAACAGATCGCCCGGACTTCCGGTGGGGCGCGGACCTGTAGCAGGCGAGGGTTTTTTCCGGAGAGAAAAGCCCTTGCTTTTTTGACCGTAATTAGGGGGTTTTAGGGCGAAAAACCCCCCTGAGGACCTTCTGGAGGGTGTCTGGAGGTCAAGGCTCCCGGCGGTGCCAGAAGCTGCCCGTCCGGTCGCCAGGTAGCCCCCCGAAAAGGGGGTGAAGAGTGCGACGAACGCGCAGCGGGCAATCGGGCAGCCATCATAGCAGCGGTCAACTAGCGAAGCCCCGAGCCTGCAGGGGAAAGGCGCTCCATTCTCGATACTAAGGAATTCGGATTCATAACAGCTAAGCTGCATGATTGGAAAGTCAAAACAACAAGGAAGTTCCGAATTATGAGAGAAGAATCCGAGTTCAGCGGTTGTTTGACATCGTAAAGAAAAGACGCAGCGCTTCATGCAAAGTCTAAAGAGAAAGTAAGTTGCCGCCAGCGGTTACTGTTTCCGTCTCCCCTGTAGCTGGCTGAATTATTTTGTTTCTGTTAAAGAAGAGCAAAAGGGGAGCAGAGGACTCTGAGATAAAATAAAGATCCCAGTGGGCATTATTTTTGTAATAACAGAATTTGGAGAGGTTTATTTGCTGTGTGTTTCCACAACTAAATAACAACGCAAAGAAGAAGTCTCGGCGCCATTTTAACGCGGAGCTAAGAAGACTCTCCGTCTCTGCCTTTGATGCGATAATAAGGGACCTTAAAAGACTTTAAAAGACTCTAAAGATATTCAGACAGAGAGACGAGCGTTACGGACCTGTTTTGCTTTCTTCTTCACTCAGATAGGATTTTTTTGGGGGGGCTATTTTTTCCTTCTTCTTGCTTTTCTCCCCAATAAGATTAAAAAAACGAGAATAACAGCTGAAGAAGGGTAGTCGTTACTACTATTCAAGAACCCTCCTCCTGAGGTTGATAGGCTTTGACTCCCCCTAATGGACTGTGACAAACACTGCACCTTAATGTTGAAATTGGTGGTGGATTAACCTGAATTCTGTGAAAATACTGATTAAGGTCTGGTGTGAGAGAACTTCTCCTTCTAGTGACTGAGTTCTTTGAGTTAACCAACATAAAAATATATTTATAAGGGACAAACAAAACTAATAGAGACAATATAGACAATACAGTTACTTTACATTATACCCACCCTGGGACTCAATTTGGAACATATTTGAAATTATAGCTGACTCTCTCTTCTTTATAGTTTTGATATTATCTCCTGGATTTCATTTTGAACTTTTTGAACTTTTTTTGAATTGTCTCTGACCATTCAAATTAGACTTTGAACTTGTATCTTTGGAAAGACTAGAAAACCATTGTGTTAGGGAAACAACGTTCTGGATGGATTAGCCCGAATAGGGGCAAGAAGACTACAAAAGAAACTCTCAGAGGCGACGAATTACAAACCTCCCTTATTGAACTGGGGGGGGGGGGGACAGAAAATAATTAACGATATATACTTGGGGACTAAGAGTTAAAGTAGTTGCGATTGGTATAAAAACTTATCTTTTTTTCAGGTTGTCTTTCTATATACTTTTGCTTTGGTGATATCTTAACAATAACTAATTAAGATTGTAGCAACATCTATACAATAAGCTGTGCAAATATCTGATAATGTCGTATACACAGAAAAAAGGAGCTGAGGGGGGGACCCCAACAGATAGGAGAGCTTCTAAGCAAGAAACAGAATTCAGAACAGAAATATTGAAGATGTTTGCAGAAATAAAACAAAGTGAGAAAAATTTAGAGACAAAATTAGAACAGGTCGATAATAAAATTGGAAAGATGGACAGAAAGATTGAGGAGACAGTCAGTGAATTGAGAGGACAGATTAAAGAGGTGGCAAGGAGAGTAGATGAGGGGTTAAAGAAGTCTAAACAGGAAATGAGAGAGATGAAGCGGGAAGAAGAAAAGATGAAAAATGAGATTGCGGACTTAAATAAAGTACAGGAAGAATTAAAAGACTCAATTGCAATGAACGAACTGAAACAGAGAGAAGTGAATCTGAGACTGAGACAAATACCGGAAACCCAAAACGAAAATATAAAAGGAAGATTGATAAAAGAAATTGCGCAGTGGATGGAACTAGCGGAGGAAGAAGTTGCGAATACAATACAAAATGCATATAGAATGAAAATCAAAACAAACAGGCTAAAGAAGTTTCCAGGCGACTGTGTAATAACGTTTAAAGATAGAGAAATGAGGAATCTGATTTTGCAAAAGAATAGAGAGAAGAGATTATATATTGATGGGAACTATATAATCATATTTAAAGATATTCCAATAAGGTTGCTGAAACGAAGAGAAGCTTACAAACCACTGGTGCAATTACTCAAGAAAAATAAGATTGATTTCAGATGGGAATTCCCCGAAGGAGTCTCTTTCTTTTACAAAGGAGTAAAGAGAAGACTAACAAGCCCGGAGGAAATTGGAAAATTTACAAGAAGATATAAAGAATTACTACAAGGAGAAGAAGAGATTAAAGGAGCAGAAGGAGGAGTAAGGCTAAGAGAGGATTTGGAAACAGGAGGAGAAGAAGAACAGACTGGGAAAGATTCAGAAGAAGAGGGAGAAGAAGAAGAAGAGGAAGAGACAGAAAACCTATAAATAAATCAGAACTCCAATAGTGGAAAGAGGAATGACGTTAAAACTTTGGAATTGGAATGTTAATGGAATGAATAATAAGAAGAAACGAAACGGAATTGAACACATCCTAAAAAAGAAGAACTTGGACATCATATGCCTACAAGAAACGCATGTGGCCAAAAAACATAGGAAAGTTCTAATTAATAAAAGGTTAGGGAATGAATTTATATCCTCGGACAAAGAGAAAAAAAGAGGCGTGGTCTTATATATCAAAAACAAAATTGAATCTCACCAACTATTTAAGGATGAAGAAGGGAGAATGATTGCGGTTCGAATAAATTGGCAAGGGGAAATAATGATAATTGTTGGGATATACGCACCAAATGGGAATAAGACAGAATTTTTTAGATCGCTCGAAGAAAAACTACTTGAATACATGGACCAGAAAATTATAGTAATGGGAGATATGAACGGCGTGGTTTCACTAGAACTGGACAGATTAAGGAAAACCAAGAACAAAGAAGGGAAATTACCCAAAACCTTTTTTATGATGATGAAGAACTATAATTTGGTTGACATCTGGAGGCTCAGGAACCCATTGGAGAAGCAGTTCACCTATCACTCAGAACCGAATCAATCGTTCTCAAGAATAGATCAAATATGGGTCTCAAACGAGTTAACTCCGAGAATTAAAAAAATTGAAATACAGGCGAAGGTGCTTTCAGACCACAACCCAATAGAAATGGAACTCAAAGGCTTGGAAGAGCGAACCTTCAGGTGGAGATTGAATGATAATTTATGGGATGATCAAAAGTTCGTGGAAAAATCACAAAAAAGTCTAACAGAATTCTTTAGGAATAATATGGACAAAGGGACAAGGACAAGTGTGGTGTGGGATGCAAGTAAGGCGGTGATGCGGGGCCTCCTTATCCAGCAAAACGCAAGGAAAAGACATAATAGAGAGAAATGGACTAAGGAGATTCTTAGTCAGATTATGGACTACGAACAAAAACTGATTAAAAAACCCAATAATGAAAAGATAAGACAGGAAATAAAGATTCTTCAAACCCAATTTGCGATGACAACAAATAAAGAAGTTGAATGGAACATTAAGAGATTAAAACAAAAAAATTTCGAGTTTGCCAATAAACCAGGAAAATGGCTTGCTTGGCAAGTTAAGAAAAGGAAAGAACAAAACACAATTAGCAAAATTGAGTTTAATGGAGAAGAAACAACAGAACCGAAGGTAATTAGAAGAGCTTTTGTGGACTACTACAAACAACTGTATAGGAATAAAGAAAGGAACAACAAGAAGAAAATAGAGAGGTATTTGAAAGATAAAATGATGAGGAAGATCCCAACGGATGAAAAAGAACAGCTGAACGCCCCAATAGGTAAAGAAGAGGTAGAAGAAGCCATAAAAGAGTTAAAAAGAGGGAAAGCACCAGGACCAGACGGGTTTACTTCGAGTTACTACAAGGAAATGAAGGATTCCCTGATGGTCCCATTGACCAAAGTAATGAATAACATCTTAATAGAAAAGGACATCCCTGGAACATGGAAAGAGGCTTTTATTACAATAATTCCAAAACAAGATTCGGATTTAACACAAGTTAAGAACTATAGACCCATCTCGTTATTAAATATAGATTATAAGATCTTCGCGGGAATTCTTGCAAAGAGGTTAAAGAAAATACTGATAAAGATCATACATAAAGACCAACAAGGTTTCCTACCGGGCAGACAAATAAAAAATAATATAAGAAATATAGTTAACGTTATAGAATATCTGTCCGATAGATGTGATAAACCAGCATCCTTAATATTTGTGGATGCGGAAAAAGCTTTCGATAACGTCATTTGGGAATTTATGTTAAAAAATCTGAAGTTCATGGAAGTGGGCCAAGAATTCTATAACGGTATTGAAGCAATCTATACAGATCAGAAAGCAAGATTGATAGTAAATAACACCATCACCGAAGATATAAAAATAAGTAAAGGCACAAGGCAGGGCTGTCCACTCTCGCCATTATTATTTATTGTGGTTCTAGAAGTTCTATTAAATGCAATTAGGCAAAATAAGCAAATCAAAGGGGTTATGTTGGGGGTAAACGAATACAAAATTAAGGCCTTCGCAGATGACGTGGTGTTGACTGTGGAAGAACCGACAGACAGCATAAAAGAAATCCTAAATGAGATGGAACAATTTGGAGATTTGGCAGGATTCAGATTGAATAAGAGAAAGACTAAAATGATAGTAAAAAATATGGACCGAGATAAAACTGAACTACTACAACAAAGAACGGAGATTGAAGTAGTAAAGAGGATCAAGTATTTAGGAATTTGGCTTTCCGATAAGAACATAGATTTATATCAAAATAATTATATCCCGGTTTGGAAAGGCGTAAAAAGAGACTTAGAGATCTGGGCCAGAATGAAATTATCATTCTGGGGAAGAATATCGATGGTAAAAATGATGATACTTCCCAAACTGCTATTCTTATTCCAAACTATACCCATAATTAAAGGTACAAAAATTTTTAAAGAGTGGCAAAAGGCAATTTCGAGATATGTCTGGGAAGGGAAGAAGCCTAGAATTAAATTTAAGTTATTAACGGACTTAAAAGAAAGAGGCGGCTTCGCCCTTCCAGACATGAGACTCTACTACGAAGCAGCATGCCTGTGCTGGATAAAAGAATGGGTAAAGTTGGAAGACAGGGAATTATTAGATCTCGAAGGTTTTAACAACAAAGCTGGGTGGCATGCGTATCTATGGAGCGATAAGAAGAGGGTAGAAAAAGGCTTTACAAATCATATTTTCAGAGGTGCTTTATTAGAGGTCTGGGAGAGATACAAAAATATATTAGAACCAAAAATTCCCCATTGGTTATCCCCGTTAGAGATGATGTGTATAAAGAAAGTAAATATGAGAGAGAAGTGGGGAAATTATGGAGAAATGGTTTGCAATGAAGGAGGGAAGTGGAAACTTAAACCCTATGACCAAATTAAGGCTTTAACCTATGATTGGTTACACTATTTTCAGATAAATGAAATGTTTAAAAAGGAGTTGAAGGAAAGGAATTATGTAGTGAAAGAATCAATCTTTCAAAAAGAGATAATAAATAATGAGCATAAAAATCTGTCAAAAATGTATAAAATATTGCTGGAGTGGTATATGAAGGATGAGGAGGTGAAGGCGGTGATGGTTCAATGGGAAAGAGATTTTGGTTATAATGTTCATTCAGAGGATTGGGAAAGGCTCTGGAAAGAGAATATAAAATTCACAGCTTGCACGTTACTGAGGGAAAACATGATGAAAATGCTCTACAGATGGTATCTGTCACCTATGAAATTAGCAAAGATGTACAAGGTGGACAACAAATGCTGGAAATGTAAAGATAAAGAAGGGACCTTCTTCCACCAGTGGTGGGAGTGTAAAAAAGTTAAATGCTTCTGGGAAGAGATTTATAACGAGCTGAAAAAGATGTTGAAGTACACCTTCGTGAAAAAACCAGAAGCATTCTTATTAGGTATTGTTGGGAAGGATGTGAGAAGAAGGGACTGTAAACTTTTTCAATATGCGGTGACAGCTGCCAGAATCGTGCTAGCTCAGATGTGGAAACAGGAGGAAGTTCCAACAGTAGAGGAGTGGAGAGCAAAATTGATAGAATACGCCGAACTGGATAAATTAACAGGGAAAATTAGATATACTAAAGATCAAAAATTTATAAAGGATTGGGAGAAATTTGTGTGTTATCTGGAAATTAACTATGGTGTTAAAACAACGCTAGCGGGATTTAAAGAGGCTTTGTAAAGCACTAATAAATATTGCTTAGCAGAGAGGATGAAGAAGGGAGGGATAAGTGGCAATATGGAAGATAGATGAAATGTGTATTAAAAGGATAACCACGATCGATCGTCAGCGACGCTGAAGGAAGTCAAAAAACGGATATGATGGTTGTATAATGAATGTATTTCCTCTTCTTGGAAATGTTTTATATATGTTCTTTTTTCTTTTTCTTTTTTGTTAATTTTTCTTTTTTCTTTTGAAAACCTTAATAAACATATTTAAAAAAAAAAAAAGGTTAAACAGATCGCCCAGTCCACTTGCCCTCACCTCCTGACAGCCACATGAACTACATCATCAACAGCCTTACATTGTTATGTATATAGGAAGATTTTGAGGCTATGCTTTTTAAAGATTTTGAGACATGCTTAAAAAAACCAAAACCCTGTACATTGCCTATTGTGTATGTGTGCATATTAGATACTTGTATAATAACAGAGGATGTTGATGATACGGAATAGGTACAGTGACATACTAACACCACAGTCCTAACCATGTTTACTCAGAAGCAAGTCCTATTAACTTCAGTTAAATGACTGTAGGACTGCAGCATAAGGCCTGACCTTGTGTAGTACAGTGCCATCCAGGAAACTATTAAGCAGTAAGTCCCTAGTTTCAGTCTTGTCACTGGGCCTTTACAGACTGTTGTTTGGGTGGGATTCAATCACATGATGCCAAATTCACACTGAAACTAATTCCAATTTGGTGCTTTTGCACAACAGAACTACTGCAAAATCAGATTATAACAATAAGGAAAGTGATGGGGAAACAGCAATTACTTGATGCAAGGCCATCTCTTTGCAACCAGATCAGGATGAATGCTCAATAACCAGGTTGTTTGGAAGTGAGGATTGTCATGGACTTGCTGGTAGGTGCGTCAGTCCCTCCCTCAGTCATTTGCAAAACAGAGATAATAATACTTCCTGGCCTATCATCCTGGGTTGTTGTAGAGCACGGGTGGGGAGAAACCTCTTTGGCCAGATCCTTATCATGATTGGTCTCATGGGACTAATTTGACAAGTGGGTACAGCCTGTCAATTACATGGCACCACAGCAATGCCATCTGCAAGGTGCTACTGAATTAGAGAGGGAAAATCCCTTTTAGCAAGAGCAGAAGATTCCATCAACAGGAGGGGGGAAAAGAGAGAGACTGAGATTTTAGCATTTTGAAGGTACTCCCTTTTTTTACAGTGGGCATTTGCAGAGCAGGCTCTCAACATTATCCACATAAAAAGGAAGTAGAGGGTAGAGAGTGGAGGGGGGGCAAAGGCTACTGAGAAAGGAGTCTGCTGATTGTGTGCTGCTGCAAAGTATTTTGCAGCCTTGGTGGACCTGAACTGCATGGACACTCTAGTGCACAGGGCCAATCCTTCCAAAGGTTTGCCTGCTCAGCTGCTACAACCTTGAACTTTAGAAGTCTAGTAGAGGGGGAAAGGAGCAGCTGGGACTCCTCCTGCCCACTGCCAATGCTTGCAAAAGGCACCTTTCTTTCTCCCTTCCCTGTCACTTGATGGGGAGGAGGGGAAGAAATTATGTTTTGGCTTGCAAGCTCATGTTCCCTGTTGGGAATAGGCAGTTGCAGCCAAGGCAGAACTGAACTCTGCCCTTGCACTCTTGTGTTGACAGGTGGTTCTGGTGCAGACAAAACTGGACCCCCTGGTGAGCCAAGATCCTCCCACAAGTAGGAGTGTTCCTGCCTCTGTTGTCAGGAATACTAAAATAATATTTCAGAAACCTTTTGGACACCTTAAGAGTACTGTACAAATGTTGAGTATTCTGTAGAAGTCAGGCAAACCTTTTGAAAAAAAAAGGAAAGAACACATGAAGGGCTTTACCTAGACTCTTCATGGGGTCAGCACTGAGAATCTGGCTTGCTCGTTTTGAGCGAAAATAGTTACTGGCAATATTCTCACTATCACTCTTGCTCAGCATCACTTTATAGCGGTCTTCTTCCTGCTGGGAACATAACCAAGCAGTCATCAGTTTATCATCATTTAACCTAAAGAGGTCACTACTGTTCACATTTTACGCATGAGGGAAACTGAGGCTGAAACCTGACATGTCAGCCCCCCTTTTAACCTGCTGAACTACACTTACTTCTCTGTCTAGTTTCCACACTGGTGTCCAAAAACTAGGTTACAAGCCATGGAAAAAAATAATCTAATCCAGACCAAGTTATCCATGGGGTATAAATGAGAGGGTTGAGAGCTTACTTAATGTATCCTATGAAAAGCCATTGTGTGTAGAAGAGACTAACTTCTCATTTAATTTCTGGGGGAGTAACAGCACTGTGGAATGTATGCACTCTGGTTAAACATGAAAAATCGGAAAATATTGTTGCATGCCACCCGACTCTGAGCAGTGTGAGATTCCAGGGATTCAAGGAGTTTACCCAGAGTTTGTGTATCTTTTGGAATGAGGTGCAGCACAGACTGTGGTGTCCTATTTACACATATCTACAACCTGAGCCTACAATGGAGGAGTTCACAGCATTAACACAGCAAGAGGGTCTGGCTTCACCATGACCATGATTGCTCCCAGTTGGTCGGTCTGAGCTTTCCACACTGACTTGGGGACTGATTTATATATTGTACTCTAAATTAAAGAATGCAGGAGATAGGGCCAATTCCTTGCTGCTGCTGCTGCTGCCGCTGCTACTGCACCTTTGCCTTGGCTGCTGGAAGAAGGCAGGAGCTAAACCCTGCCTGCACTCAAGCCCCCACCCCTAATATCTTCCTCCAGTGACCAAGCAGTGGGGCGTTAGTTTCACTCTTTCCCCTCATTATGAAGGCAATGTGTGAACCAGCTTGGAGATCAACAGAATCCCCTGAAGTTTTACCTTCAGCGCAGACTCCCAGCTGTCATGCCAGTGAAGCACGCTGGATCATTTATTATGTGTACATTGTGTAACATTCTCAGTATTGCCCAAGGACCCTTCCTTAGCTTACCAGTGCTGCTGCATCCCCATTCTCCGATGATGAGCTCTTCCTGCCTGCTTTGGTCTGTGACAATGATGAAACTGCTATGGAAAAGAAGAGTAAGGGTGGCTCTCAGCCTCAGTGGTGGCTCATTTCTCTGCTAGTTTCATGTCACCTGGGGCCAGGATCCAATATGTGCATAGACTTACAAAGGCCTATTTAACAGCTTGCTTTCTAAACGTTTTCAAAGCGGGGATGCAATAAATTCCATCCGTTCATTAGTCAACAACAGTTGCTGTTGCTTAATTGGTGGAAGCCAATCAGAGGGCAAATGTTGATTGGTTGGTCAGGACTCATATTTTGACCTGAGGCTTGAGCAGTTTAGTCTCTTTCTCACAAACCCTCTATTGATCATTATCATCATCATCATCATCCACCCTTTCTCCCAAAGGAGCCCTGGGCAGCAAGGAACATTTAAGGCATCATTTTTGAAAAAATGCAAACATTAATTGTGGGTGGGTGTGATTATTGGGATCACAACAGGCAGGCAGGACTCTCCAGGACTCTTGAGGAAAATGCTTCATTTGAAGCTGCTATTTGCATTGGGAGGAAATCTCCATTAGCACCAATAGGGATTTTCTCATATATAGCTGTAGTCATGTACACACTTACCTGTGAGCAAAAGAATGAGGCTTAATGCTGAGTAGGCACGTGTGGGGTTTTTCAGCTGGAGAAGCAACACCTCACTGCATTCTGCAGTTCTTAAGTTGTTCTCTCTCCAGCTGGTTTCCATACCAGAACTGAGCTGGGCAGAGAGAAAAACTCTTAAAGGAACAAAGCGTAGTGGTGGAAGGGGTCACATTTTGCTCCCCTACTCTGAGAAGTCCATTTTGAACGCAGTAAGTAGATCCACACACACCCCACACACATCTTGCTTAGCTCCAAGTCCATGAGCCTGAAGCTTGTTCCCGATTTCACTGTGCATGAAGGTGAGATGTGAAAAGTATTTTAAATAGTCCCAGAGTGACCATGAAGGAAATAAGATACCCAAGAAGTCCTTAACAAGTGAGTGAAACCTACATGAAAATCCTGGGAGACCATTTTTGCTCCATTTTGTATGAATGGGCAACCAGAGCAATGCAACATGGTAATTCCGAGTTGTTCTTCTTACCTGCAGGGAGGCTGGTCTTTTGAGTTACAGGCTCTGGGATTTTCCAGCAGCCTGATTCTTCATCCCACATGGACTCCCGTTTGATTTTATCAAAGTTGCTGTAATTACAGTCCCGCCGTATGAGGGGTTGCACCTGGTCTAGCAGCTGTTGATAAAGGAGGAGCTCCCGCTCTTGGCGGCGGATGGTGGCCAAATAATCAATCTTCTCCATTTCAAATTCGGACTGAAGGTCTTTGATTTCAGTCTCAGCAACCCTCAGCTGGGAAGAAAGCAGCCAGTTATGGGAATAAGAACTAAGTAAAATGTTGGGATCCAGAGTCCTTACCTGAGCCTATCATAGGGCTGGCTCACACCTGCATGAGCATCACCTGAGGAGCTTGCACTTGATGATGGGCACGGAACTAGCTCAGTTGAAAATCATAATATAACTACAGAACTTTTTTTTTTAAAAAAACAACTTTTTATTTATTGTTAACAAAACAAAAAGTGAAAACATAACAAAAAGAAATACGACAAAGAATCAACAATATCAGTCATAAACCTCATCTCGCTCTCAGGCCGAGGGAGCCGGTGTTTGTCTACAGACAGCTTTCCGGGTCATGTGGTCAGCATAAACCGCTTCTGGCGTGATGGAAGCCAGATGGAAATGCCGTTTCCGTGACAGATGGCCATCCAACCTCTACTTAAAAACCTCCAAGGAAGGAGAGTCCACCACCTCCCAAGGGAGACCATTCCACTGTCAAACAGCTCTTACTGTCAGAAAGTTCTTCCTGGTGTTTAGTTGGAATCTCCTTTTTTGTAACTTGAAGCCATTGGTTTGGGTCCTACCCTCCAGAGCAGGAGAAAACAAGCTTGTTCCATCTTCCATGTGACAGCCCTTTAGATAATGGAAGATAGCTATCATCTCTCCTCTGAGACTCCTCTTCTTCAGGCTAAATATCCCCAACTCCCTCAGCCATTCCTCATAAGGCTTGGTTTCCAGGCCCTTGATCAACTTGGTTGCCCTTCTCTGCACACGTTTCAGCTTGTCAACGTCTTTCTTAAATTGTGACACCCAGAACAGGACACAGTATTCCAGGTGGGGTCTGACTAAGGCAGAATAGAGTGGGACTTTTACTTCCCTTGGCGCATAAAGGTGTATAAGTGCACAGTGTACAGTTAACACTGTGATGTATACTGATACTATTTTATCAACAGAAGTGCCCTACTTCCCTTGACTAGAACACTATACATTATTATTATTATTATTATTATTACAGTGGTACCCCGCAAGACGAACGCCTCGCAAGACGGAAAACCCGCTAGACGAAAGGGTTTTCCGTTTTGGAGGCGCTTCGCAAAACGAATTTCCCTATGGGCTTGCTTCGCAAGACGAAAGCCCATAGGGAAATCTCCGGGGACCTCTTTTAAATGCTAGCGGTGGGGAGCAAAGCCTTCCCCCCCCCCGGCCTTCAGAAGAGGTCCAGGAAGGCTGGCGGGGGCCGAAAGGCTTTGCTCCCCAGCGCCAGCATTTTAAAAGCAGTCCGGGATAGCAGGGAAGCGCTTCCCGCTATCCCGGACGGCTTTTGAAGGCAGGAGAGGTCTGCGAAGCCTGGGCGCGCTGATGTCAGCGCGCGCAGGCTTCGGCATGCGGGCAAGTCTCCGCCAGCAGCGGCAGCGCTGCCGCTGCTGGC
Source organism: Podarcis liolepis (assembly GCF_965112155.1). Classification (NCBI taxonomy): domain Eukaryota; kingdom Metazoa; phylum Chordata; class Lepidosauria; order Squamata; family Lacertidae; genus Podarcis; species Podarcis liolepis. Next base: position 1,582,312 of record NC_139571.1, read on the forward strand.
GGAGCGCTCCGCGAAGCTTGGGCGCGCTGATGTCAGCGCGCGCAGGCTTCGGCATGCCGGCAAGTCTCTGCCAGCAGCGGCAGTGCTGCCGCTGCTGGCGGAGCGGTCCGCGAAGCCTGGGCGCGCTGATGTCAGCGCGTGCAGGCTTCGGCATGCGGGCAGAGGTCCGCGAAGCCTTGGCCGGACAGCTTTTGAAGGCAGGCGGGGGGAGCAAAGATTTCGCCCCCGCCAGCCTTCAGAAGAGGTCCAGGACCTCTTCTGAAGGCTGGCGGGGGGCAAAAGTCTTTGTCCCCCCTGCCTGCCTTCCCAGGGGCTTTTAAATCGCCCTGGACAGCGGAGAAGTCCTCCGCTGTCCCGGGGCGATTTTAAAATGCCGCCCGCCAGCATTTTAAGATCGCCCCGGACAGCGGAGAAGCCCTCCGCTGTCCCGGGGTTTTTTAAAATGCTGGGGGTGGGAAGAAAAGCCCTTGTCCCCCCCCCCCAGCCTTCAGAAGAGGTCGGGGGACAGACTGTCCCCGGACCTGGTCTGAAGTCGGTTTCCCTAGGAACGCATTAATTGATTTTCAATGCATTCCTATAGGAAACCGTGCATCGCAAGACGAAAAACTCGCAAGAAGAAGAAACTTGCGGAACGAATTAATTTCGTCTTGCGAGGCACCACTGTATTATGATGTCACCCTTCATCTGTAGATCTCAGGAAGGTTCACAACAAAAAATGCAAGATAAAAAACACAAAATACATAATAAAGACAAGAACTAAACCAATAATCCCCTCCCCCCCACTCCTACAACACATTTAAAGGGCTATGGGATATTAATTAGCCAAAGTGCTAGTTGAAGAGGAACGTTTTTGCCTGTGCGTAAAGGTGTATAATGAAGGTGGCAACCAAACCTCCTTACGGAGAGCATTCCACAAATGGGGAGCCACTGCAGAAAAGGAACATTCTTACCGAAACTCTCATGGAGGAGGCCCATGAAGAAGGGCCTCAGGGGATGATCTCAGAGTCCAGGTAGGGCACTTCTGTTGATACAGTCTAAAACTGTGGGGAAAGCTAAACCTGTTGCAAATTCCCTTTTCTATACAACTATTTCTGGTAAAGGAGCTCTGCCCTCATTTCCATAAGACCTCTCTGGTTTTCTCCTCTCTCCCCACCACCCTTTCTCCTCTTAAAAAATCAAACTAAATGTAGATACAAAATAAAATGGTGGTGATACTACTAACACTACTTATATTAGTATGAAAAGCAATGCTTTAAAGCAATGCTTCTCAAGCTAGAAAATTGCTGAAGGTCTTGGTGGACAACTTAATCATTTTTCTGCCTGTTACAACAATTGCAATGCGCTGTGTGAGGTGTTGTATGCTTTTTGAATTTTATGGAATTTAAGTTGTAAAACAATAGAATGTAAGAAGCATTGCTGGACTGCCAAATAGGCAGAGTTGGCACTGGCCTCGGGGTCCACGCCTTTCAGGGATCCCACAACAAGGGATTAAAATTATATTGATTTGATCTTGAAAGAATTTGAATTTGGAAGAGAAACCTGCATTGACTCAGAAACCGAGCCCACCATCTGCAAGATTTCAACTGCCTAGGGGCCTCCACAGGGTTTAATCTGGCACTGGTAAGAACTTAAAGAAACAATAAATATACCATTAAAATCAATGACTACTGAACATGGACAAGGCACAGACAACCTGAATGAAGCTTGTAGACAACTGGTGGTCCATGCACCATAGTTTGGGAACCCCTGCTTTAAAGGTCATGGTGAGAAGGACCGTTACTGCACAATGCCCTTGCGTATCTAAATGTGGTGTGGATAGCTGTCCTTACCCACCACTGTACAAGACTTCAGAGGGGAAAGGAATCACCTTTTCCTTCATCTTCTCCAACAATTTGCTTTTGGCTCGCACTTCTTCCTGGATGGAATCATAGACGTTGAGCAGGACCCAGTCACTGCTGTCCTCATCTGATTTCTGCAAAGCTGCCAGCAGCTGCTTCTTCCGCTCATCGGCAATTTTTTTCCGCCGTTTATGCTTTTCCTTCAGGTCTTTGTTCTTGGCCTGTTCACCTCCCACCACCTGCTGCTCCAGCATCTGCAGTCTAAGAGGGTCGGAGGCAATGTCTTAGCTCTAAGCACAGCTTGCCCAACTTTCTATATTCAGTCTCTCCCACCTCCATTTTGCCACTAACTTGTCTGCTGAGGATCCCTGAAACTTGGAACCCCTGAACTTTGCAAAAGATTATTGGGTGCTGGCCAGTCCTGTTCAGCTTCCCAGCTGCTCCCCTTAGGCTGTGCAGATATGAAGCAAATTCTTCCCCTCAAGCCATTCTGGGCGCTAGATTTTCCTCCTCACAGAGTTACAATTCCCAGCAACCTTTAAAAAACACAGTGCCCAGAATTCTTTGAAGAAAAGAATGCTTTGTATGTGCCTTATATTCCTTATAGTGTGGGAATATATGAAGACAAACTGTAAGCAATTAAAAATGTTAGTAGGATTGACATAAACATGAGCAGTAAGAAATAACGGTAGTAAAAATGATAAATTTGTAAATAGGTTTGAACTGGTTATGCAGTATGATTATGATATAAAATAAGGAACCGCAAGGGGGAGGGGAGGGAAGTCAAATAAATGTAGGTTAAATTTGTTTAGATTTAATTATTGTTGTTGAAACATTGTAAAATGGAAAAATTAAAAGGGGGAAAAATAAAGCTATAGTGTGTAAGTCTAAACTGAGACTGTGCCAGAGATGGGTGGGGTAGAAATTAATTTATTATTATTATTATTATTATTATTATTATTATTATTATTATTATTATTTCCAACACATTGTAGGAGAATACTGGTGATAATGGGCAGGCTATTTTGCAGTTTTAGGGAAACTTCCCACTATTTCTGATTTTGTGACTGAGAAACCTCAATAAATCTGTCAAAAAAACCCCAAAACAGAGTTTGAGAACCAATGTTCTAGTGCACTGAAGAAAATAAATACCTCCAAAAGGGAAAATAATTTTTCATGCCCGGCAGAGCCTGCACATTCAAAGGTTGTTGGAACTGAAGCAGGAAGTGGGGTCAGTAGGGAGACAGACTTCAAAGGCTGGCCGGAGAGGCAGCTGAAACAAGATCCTCTGGACCACAGCTGGTTGCTGAGAAGCTGAGCCAAGGGAGGCTGAGAAGGAAAACATGGTGGAAAAGCCAGCGGGGACAAAGGAGGAGCAACTGAGGAGCCACTGTCTTGAGGGAGGAAGAAGTTGCCATTCAGGTCACAGACCTTCTACCTTCTGAACAACAGAATCCTCCACAGACATTGCCTTGGCATGCCAAGTCAAGGTGTGGGGAGAGAAACTGTGTTGGCCACCAGGCAATGGCTTTTCCCACCTGCCTTGCCTCCCCCCCCCCCCAGGCCAAGGAGCCTTTCCCAGACCATGACTTGTAAGACAAGCAGAAGCAGAGGCAAAGAGAGGAGTTCAGGGCTTTTATTTTTTAATAATTTTATAAGTTGTGCGTCTTTGTTTCTCAGTTTGATCCTTTTACATGGTTTTGTATGTATTGTGTTATTTTATGCATTGTGGCTTGCTGTTATTATTATTATTGATTATAGTTTAGCAATTATTTATTGTAATTGTTAATAATTAAACAGAAATTCACTCTTATTTACTGACATTTAATTTTATTGTGCACTATTATATTCTAATGGATTACTTTATATGATGTAAGTTGTTTATTTTAAAGTTAGGTTTTTATTATGACTTTTTTGTATTGGAGGAGGTGCATGATCTTTTGTTCTTTCTTCAGCTTGTAAATTGACTTGTGCATAGATATAGAAAGGGGGCATACACATTAAAAATGAAATGAAATGAAGGTGCATGCGGGGACTCCACTCCCCCAACACGGAAGGAAAATGGAACAGTGTCTGCTTCAGGCCTCGAGGGCCCACACGGGAGCCTCTCTGGATCGGAGCAAATGAGCAAGTCCAGCAAACATTGCACCCCTCAATGGTCTGTCTATTCCTCACACCAACCTGGCAAGTACTTGCTGCTGGTTCACTGCCACTGGGAGTTCCTCAGCCACATCAGTCCCAGGTGTCCCCGGTCTGACAGCTTTCTCCAAATTCTGGGCCACAGAAGGAACAGGCGGCTCAGTTGTGTTGGACTCCTGCGTGTAAGGGGAAATGGGAGGCAGCCATTCTGAATATGCATGATATCCACATTGAGGGATGGACTGAAGCTGATTCACATACAAGTTTCCAAAATTCAACATCCTATATTTTGCCTGTCTCCCAGAAGGGACTGGGAGAAAGGAAACAAAGACTGGTCCATCCACAGGACACACAGTCTGAAGTCTGAGGTCAAGGCTTGCTGGAGCATTGTGCACCCAGCGCTTGGTTACTACTGCTGTTGGTTTTGCTGCTGCCATACTTCAGTCCCAGCCAACCCAGCTGTTGTGCAAGGTTCTGGGAGAGGAAAGGGAGAGGAAACCGTTTGCTCCCTGGACATGCCCTGAAGTTGCTGGGCAACAGTGAAATGCTTCTATTATCAACCAGCAGAGAAACTGAGCTGCTGACTTCACAATGCACACTGCAGTGTAGGAATCTCAACTAAAGCATGTTTACCCAGAATTAGTCTCGCTTATTTCAGTGGGATTTATTCCTGAGCAAAGCCTGGGTGTAATCCTATACCACTTACTGGAGACCTTAGTGGGACTCACTTCTAAATAAACACACATGTGCTTGAAGGACTCATCCACACTTCCATTTGTCCTATGATTTCTAGGTATGGGTCACAGAGATCCTTTTTTTGTCCCACCACTTTCCCCAGGAAAACCCGCTGCTTACTGTAGAATTGGAACAAACAATTGGTTTTTCTGAGGATTGATGTTTGTTCAGCAGTAAACAACGGGTTTTCCTGGGGAAAACCTCTGAGACCCATGCCTAGAAATCGTGGGAGAAGCAGACATCTGGATGAGCCCTTAGTCTGGTTTTCAAAACTGTTTTAATCCAGGAGAATACCTATTAACTTCAAGTATAATTCCTTACTCGAAGTTATCTCATGGAACTAAATATATAAAAGTACTGACTTTAATCATTTGTTACATTGGACACAGTTCATTAAATTCACATGAATCCCATAATTAAGCACCACGAAGGGTGCTTAAAGCATCAGCGAAAGGAGGCATTCTGGTGGCAGCAGTCGGGGGGGGGGCAGACGCACATTTCTGTTTCACTTCACTTCACAGGATGGGCCACCACTGGGTCCCTCTAATAACTTGGAGTTGGTATAATGGATTAGAGTAGTCCTTGAAAACTTATACTAAAATAAATTGGTTTGTCTTTAAGATGCCACTGCTGTGTCTGAGTACACCACAACACAGCATATATTCAAGCAGGGCTAACCTGTAAGATATAATGGTTGAGAAGTGGTTTGTGACTAAAAGACTACTCTGCTGTGAACCTGCTAAAAAGCTTTTGGGAAGTCACTATCCGCCCTTGCTGACCTAATTTACCTGGCTCTTGTAAGAATTACACCAAGGGCTATGTTTCAATGTCATGATAATCCACAGTTTATTGTGACTGTAATCAGAATAGGCAGGCCTTGGGCTTGGACGCTCCCCTCCCCTCTCTTCTCCCACCTATGCTGTAGCTGCAAAGAGAAATTTAGAAGCATTCACATCTGGGGGTTTTATTTATTAAGCACAGCTTATTGCATAAAGAACACAATAAATATTAACAAACCTACTTAAAAATTTGGTTTAAGAAGTTGGCTTGCTTCACAAGCCCATAGCTAAGAATAACCATGGTTTAGGGTTGGGCATGATGCTAAACTGCAGTCAGTCAAAGACAGAAGCAGAAGTGGCCAGTCTCTTTGCAGCTGCTCCTAAAGAGGGGGAAAGGAAGGGGAGGAGGGTGTACCTAAGTCGACAAAAAGTCATGGTTTCTATCATGATACCTAAATGCAGTGATATAAATGGTATATTATTAAATGGCTATTATTATTAAATCCAAATCGCCTCCAACTGAAACACACTCCAGTCTCCGGTGACAGAGCTACTCTGCATGGCCATCGGTGGTTCACATTACACAGACCCTGTGTCATTTTAGAAGTATTTGTATGCGTGGCCATCATTTCATCTGTTGAGGGAAGTTCACCTTCCTGGGTACCTTGGCTGACACTTCAGTTTCTTTAGCAAGGCCTGGAGGCAAAGAAGCTTGGTCAGCAATGGCTTCAACTGTCTGGGTGGTTTCTAGAGAAAATAAAGGAAATGCAGAGAAAAAATGAGTTTTATCCTGAAGCTCTGTTAAGCTTGAGAGAGGCAGTAGTTTTTAACTGAGAGTGATGCAATTTTATACATTTATATATTGACTTCTAAAATATCTACTTTGCCTTCCATACAATACTGTGGGCACTTTCAATAACTAAGACAACAGAATAATAAATAGAGCAATAATAATAACAAAGCCTTAAAACATTCTAAAAGGCAACAACAGCAATCACGATTTCTTTAAAGAACCAGTCTCTTCCTCGTCATATTGCACAGAAGTTGCCTCAAAAGAGGGTCCTCAGGTTAAAAGGTATAAATGAATACCATCAGCTGTCGATTTCCAACTGGCGGGTAGGAAACAGACACACCTTATTGGTAGATTCTCCTGCAGATTGACTATTGACCATTAAAGAATTAGCCCAGCCCCTAAAACTTTTATCTTGAATATTGCAGGCTGGAGGAACAAATTAGCTGACTCAGATTTTAAAAGGTACCGACACACATTTGTCATAGTCTGTCTGCAGGAGATTTGGCTCCTGGAGACAAACTCTCTAAAGCTCCAGGGCTTTAGGACATGGGAGCAACCTGCCCAGAAAATTTCCTTGCTCAGGCGTGGAAGTGGCAGTTCAGCTATTCAGAAATCTGTCACTGTAGATGCAGAGATCGAAGAGATAGAGGACCAGGTGCTAACCATCCGGGCTCACAAGCTGCGTCCGTTGATTTGTATCACCCTCAGACATGACAGCAGAGATTTGGCAAAGGATAGGAGAGTGTTGGACAGAGTCTCTACTGGATATCCTAACTACCTTCTTACTGTATGTGGGGATTTTAACGCCAGAATGGGGAATGACCTTACTCATAAGTAAGGCCCTGGGCTCAAACAAGAGGATGTCTTGAGCATTTCCTGTTCCTCAAATGATAAGACTGTCAACAAATCAGGCCAGGAGCTTTTTCCTTTAATTTAAAAATATCAGCTGGTGGAGCAGCTGGCTCTGAGCACCATCTCTGGGACCAAAGAAGCGTCAAAATAGTACATCCTAATCCTATTCAAGAGTGCAGCCTACAGTCTCCTTGTTTGCATCATTTGTTATTTTACTTTTACTACTTTGCATAATTTAACCTGAAACTTAATAACCTGAAATTATTAAACATAATCTAACTGCTGGTCATAGAGATGTGCAAGGACACCCCACCCCTTCCAACTCAAAGGAACATTATTCAGCCGCTCTTCTGGCTTCATGGCTATACCTGCTTCCTTTTGGAGGTTCTCATCTAAAGTATGGAACTTCATGTCATAAGCATTCCTCAAGGCGCTGATATCCTCCTCCAGCCGGACACGAGACTCTTGTTCAGCTTCGTAGTCAGCCTTCAGCCGCGCCAGCCTCTCCTCATACTCCTGAAAAGGTCAAGGAAAACAGCTGAGGGATCCTGGTGTGGCACATTCCAACTCTAGAGAATATTTGTTGAGGGAGGACACACAGTGGTTTCGCTCATTTATATTTTCAAGAGAATTGAAAACTTTAGATTTTTAAGAAACTTAGCCTTAAAGTAAACTTTGCTAAGCATATTTAACTAGAAGGAAATACCATGGATATCATTAGAGGTTTGTTCATTATTATTTTTTTCAAATAGCTGTGCTTAGGACCACAGCTAAAATCAGAAGGTCAAACTCTGGCAATCAAGTAGTCAGGAGAAAAGATCTTTTCACTTGTGATGACCTATCTGTGGACTGCTCTCCCAAAGAGGGTCCACCTGGCACTGTCACTCGTTTCTCGGGTGTTTTCTCAATGATGCTGATACACACACATACGCATATAGGTTGGTTGGTTAGTTAGTAAGTTATTAAAATAATGATAAACCCTTCATTATCCAATTCCAGGGTGGTTTATAAAATACACTAAAGCAGCATATACTAAAACAACAGTATCTCAAAACATTGGTACAATAACCACAGCAGAAAAATATAAAGGCATATTACCAAAAGCTAGGTACTAAACTCAGCAAATTCTTGACAAAAGATAAATATTTAATAGATGATGGAACATAATTTAAACCATAATATGTGTGGTTCAGCTAATTAGAAAAGTTACCTGGCAAGTTTGTGCAAGGAAGACTGTACTGGAATCCCACCCGTCCCTATTGCCAGAAGACATGGTTGCACCAACTTACTTCTCGAATTAGCTGCTTCTCTTTTTCAATATCTGCCAGGGATTCAGGAGAGGGCTCTGGCTTCGCCTCAGGCTGAGCAGCCTCAGGAGGCAGCATGTGAGACAACTCCACTAAGGAAGGAGAAAGGACATAACTGAGAAGATGGCACACCTAGAAAGCTTGGAAATTGGGCCTGGGAGCAAAGCTCACTTTTCCCTGACCACCCAAAGGAATTCATTTCCAAATAGTTTGATATAGTTTATATTGACCACAAATAAATTAAGAGCCTTCCAAAACCCTGGAATGTTCTGTTTCTTTTGTTATTTAACAATGGGAAATATACACTGGTGAGTCTGTTGTTGCGGCCAATCTTGATTTCATACCCTTTGTAGGTCACCTAGCCTGGTGAGAGGACCCCTCCCCTCTGAACTGCACTTCGGCCAGGATCCTGAGGGGTCTCTGAAGTGCAACAAGACCTGTACCAGCAGCTGGCACTTCCAAGAGGCGAGGGAACAGACGGACCATCAGACTGACCACCAATGCTCTCTCTGACATTTCTATTTTACTGTTCTCAACCTCCTCAGGAGGAGAGCCAGCGGTGTGTCATTTCCCCCTCTCTGAAGCACACCTGGAGCGCAGCAGCAAGACCAGCACTAGAAATGTTATTGTCAGTTAACTTTCGTTTTTGTTTTGTATTTATGCATTTATGTATGTCGAGATTAGTTTTTTCTTTGTTATACTGAATTTATTCTGTGTTTGTTAAATTGTTGGATATTTGTTATTTTTAATTTACTGACTTGTTTTGTATTACATATTTGTATTTCCATGTACTCTATCAATGTCCTGAATGTTTGCCATAGGCCGCTTTGGGTACAGCTCATTGTGGAAAAGCGACATATAGGTAAGTAAAACCAATCAATCACTGTGTGAAATCACAATTTTCCGAGCACTTAAACCAGGGGCAAAACTAGGCTTTCTTTCATCTGCGTCAAGGACTCAGTCTAGCACCCCCTTGTGCATATATTATAGTAGAAACTGTGATAATGATCAGACAGAGAGTACGGTAAGTCCTGTTGAACTCAGTGGGACTTACTTCTGAATAAAAATGCTTAAGATTGCAGTATAAGACTGTACAATCTTTACACAGTGCCCTCTTTACATACAAGTAAGTTGTCCTCTAGATACAGACACATTCAAAACACACACACACAGAGAGAAAACATATTACAAGCAAACAATACTTCAAAGTGCTTATCTTGTGAATTTGCCATTTATATTGTCTAATCATGACAAAAGCTCCTGTTTCCGAAAGATACAGGAGGTGGTGTTCTGATCTCTTTACCACTTTTAATTGATCTCTGAGATGCTGAGGGGAGCAAAAGTAGAAGGAAGGATATTCCAGGGGGTTGGCTGGGTGCCTTCCAATCTGCAGTGATTCCCTTTAACAGCAGAACAAGAAACAAAACTTCCCTTTTCAACTTTGCTCGGAGGGCAGCCTTCTCCACCCTTTCCTTCGCCAGGATTTCTGTCTCACACAATTGCAAAAACAGACGGGGGGGGGGGGATCCTTACTTTTGCCTCCCAAGGTTTTCCTGCTTCCCCTTACTAATAAGCATCCTCGGAAAGATGAGGATGAGAGCTGCCTAGGTAGAATGCTTTTAGACTCGAGCCAAGGAGGCCGAAATCTTCAAAGTGGGCAGAATTGAACTTCCACAACAACTTCACAAGCTTATTGAAAAAATCTGGGAAAGAGAAGAGATCCCAGCAGACTTTAGGGATGCCAAAATTATCAATCTCTTTAAAAATGTGACAGAACTGATTGTGGAAACTATCGAGGCATCTCTCTATTAGCTGCGGCCGGCAAAATTCTTGCATGGATCTTAGCAAACTATCTCGTAACAATATCCAAGGTGACTCTTCCTGAATCCCAAAATAGTTTTCGACCTTCTAGGGCAACAGTGAACATGATTTTCACCACTCGACAGCTTCAAGAAATATGCAGAGACAAAACCAATGGTGTTTATTGACCTGACTAAGGCTTTCGACACAGTAAATCATAATGCCCTGTGAACTGTCCTGAAAATTGGCCGTCCAGATAAATTTGTAAACGTCATTTGGCTCCTCCATGATAATATGACAGCAACAATCGCAGATAACAATGGCTCTCAAAGTGAACCATTCACAGTGGGATCAGGTGTTAAACAGGGTTGTGTTATTGCCCCAACTCTATTAATTATTTTCATTGCCATGATCCTACACTTTGTCAAAGGGAAACTCCCCACCGGAGTAGAAATCATATACCGAACAGATGGAAAGCTCTTCAATCTGAGCAGGCTGAAAGCAAAGAGTAAGGTTACCGTAACTTCCGTTATAGAGCTTCAGTATGCTGAAGACAACGTAGTGTGCGCACGCTCAGAGGATGACCTACAAACCATCCTAAATATCTTTACAGAAGCTTACGAAAAGCTTGGCCTATCACTCAACATCCAAAAAACCAAAGTGCTGCACCAACAAGTACAAAATAACCCCTCTGCAGCGCCACAAATCCAACTCAGTGGTGTAACATTGGAAAATGTCGATCACTTCTCCTACCTAGGCAGTTATCTTTCCACAAGGGCCAACACTGATGCCAAAATCCAGCATCACCTGAGCTCTGCAAGTGCGGCTTTCTCCTGATTGAAGTGCAGAGTGTTTGAGGACCGGGACATTCACAGGGAAACCAAAATGCTTGTTTACAAAGCTATTGTATTACCAACATTACTATATGATTGTGAAACATGGACCACTTATAAATGCCATCTCCAACTCCTTGAAAGATTCCATCAATGGTGTCTCCAAAAACTTTTACACGTCACTTGGGAAGACAGGCGAACTAATATCAGTGTACTGGAAGAAGCAAAGATCACCAGAGTTGTTGAAGCAACGATTCTTCAACATCAACTTCGTTGGACTGGTCATGTTGTGCGGATGCCTGATGATCGTCTTCCAAAGCAACTACTCTATCCCAAACTTAAAAATGGAAAGCGTAATGCTGGTGGTCAACAAAAGAGGTTTAAAGACTGTGTCAAGGCAAATCTAAAAAAATGTAGTATAAACACTGACAACTGGGAAACACTGGCCTGCGAGTGCTCCAAAGGTGTCATGGGCTTTGAAGACACTCGAACTCAGGATGCAAGGGAGAAACGTACTAAGAAGAAGGCACGCTTGGCAAATCCACACCGTGATCAACTCCTGCCCAGAAACCAATGTCCCCACTGTAGAAGGACGTGTGGATCCAGAATTGGCCTCCACAGTCACTTACGGACTCACTGTTAAAACCATGTTCATGGAAGACAATCTTACTCGGCTAGGAGGGATCACCAAAGAGCAGTCGGAGGAATCTCACACAGCCTGGGAGTCTCCATGGTGCCCTCTGGAGGTTTAATCCAGGGTAAAACCTGGTGAGCCCCCCCCCCTTACAAACCTGCTTAAACTGCAGTATGGGAGTTTCGGAGGAAATGCCATTCTTCCTAATGATAGCAAATGCCATCGCAATTACAACAAGAGATTGTAGCTGTGCCACCATCAAGGACACCTTTTTAAAGAAATTGTTTTCATTAAAGTTTTTTGGGTTACAGAAGTACATACATCATCTCTATTTTCAGATCATAAAGTCCTTTTTACAGATCGGTTATATCTGATGTGAGACTTTGAAGGTGTAAGGTTGGGGGAGAAGATAGGTGTGGGGGGAGAGCAGGGGAAGAGAAAGGGGCGTAGTAAATATTTATTATTTTACAAGGTGTATGTGTGAGGTTTTTGTGTCAGGGTCACATGAGTAGGTTCTTTTCCTGTCCACTTACTAGTTTTCATCAAGGACACCTTTGGGTTAGTGCCCATCAGCAATGAAATTCCTAGTGTCAATGTTGTGTTGTAAAAATTATTTATTTTGTATTTCAGAATACTTCAAACGATAATACTTAGAAACCTAGCACTCCTAGCTCTCCCAAGACAGCATGTAATACTCCTTTAACATTTTAAACATTATTTTTGAAGTGGGAAACTCTTATAGCAATGCTCTGTCATTTTATGACAATTTTGTTCCTTTTTGCACCTAGACTTATTAATTAAAAATGATATTAAAATGCAACATTTTTTGAACAAAAAACAAGAACAGGCTCCTATCACATAATGACAGATGGAGTCTATTTGCCTGGCCAGGGTTGCCCAACCTCAGTCAACCTCTGTGAGCACAGTCTGTGGTCAGGGGTAACAATAACAGGAAGGCTGCATGGCTCCTGCTCCCAGGCGTTCACTCTCCATTTTCTGTAGTGATATAGTTCCAGGAGGCCAGCACCACACGCTTTATCTAAATGTGTGGATTGCTGAGGCCTGGTCTAGCACCTTGGGATGCTTCTTGTCCTGGCTATTGTTCCACTCTTCCTTCCTTCCTATCAGAGTCTCTCCCCCCCCCACCCTTTATATTTAAAATAATACTGCATATCCACACTTCCACTTCTTTGTACATCTCTGGTGAGAATCATGCCAACACCAAGTTAGTCAGCTGGTCCATTCTAACCCACTACTGCCTCCTTCAACTTATCTCTCTGGCTTCTTGGATGGGGGTTGAATATATTCTTGCAAAAGTTGGGTGTCTGCGCAGGAGCTAGATTCCTGGGGGTTCCAGGCACTCACCCAGCGCCTGTCTCCCTTGGAGTCCAAATCTTTCAGCATGGTCATCTCAAGAGAGGCTCGTTTCCCACCGCAGTCCAACACCGGGCTTCAGTTAGCCTGCCCAAAAGGAATCTCTCTCTTTTGGTTCTCTTTCTTCTTCCCAGCACACCTTGCTCGTCACCTTTTCCTGTCACCTACCTTGGCAAAGGTCCAAACCCCAGTCAAACCTCAGGGCAGGGGGGGGGAGGGCAGTTCTCTTCTATTGCCAATGGTCCTCAGTGGCCCTGTATTGTTTCTTAATGGCCCTCGCTTGGCCAGGTTGTTTTGCATAGGCTAGCTTAGGAATTCCTCTTCAGCTTGTATTTCTCCCTTCACATTGCAAATAATCAAAATTCCACCATTTATTAAATTCTAGGGTTTCTGGGGGTCCCCCCAAATGTATAACACCACCCCCCTTTTAGAAAAAGGGACAGCTTTCCATAGCTGTGCAGAAGAAATAACAGAAATGTTACTAGCAGCATTCAGTTCAATACATCATAGCACAGGGACATGTTTGAAAACACAATAACAGCTCCTCTCCAAATGATCTCCAGCTGCACTGGAATTCTCCAGGCCTTTTCCTTCCTCTTGTCCAGACATAGGCAAACTCAGCCCTCCAGATGTTTTGACCTGCAACTCCCACGATCCCTAGCTAACAGGACCAGTGGTCAGAGATGATGGGAATTGTAGTCCCAAAACACCTGGAGGGCCGAGTTGGCCTATGCCTACTCTTGGGATACATTCAGCCTCCCAGTGCCACTTACCCAGTCACCCACACTGGGCAGCCAAGATGATGTGTTTCCATGACATATTCTAGCCAGGATGTCTGCCTCAGTATCACAGCTGCCTCATCCAAAGACCCTCCTTCCTTCATCATTATCATCATTACTTATCAGAACATTCCTAAACACCATTAGCAGTTTTAATCATCACTGAACAAGCTACTTTAACCAAAACACTTACTACCACCCCCTCGCAAGCAGCAGCAGCATGCAAGGAAACAAAGAAAAACACATTACAGTACTGTATTTCAGGATGATTGCTGAACTTCGTCCCAAGAGTGGAAGCTCCGCCCCCTTGCTGCAGCAGCCTGCCTGGGGTATCCACAGAGCTCTTAATTCTAGTAGCTTACACAGCTACACAGAAGTCCTGGTCTTGCAATTTCCACATAAAGTTATCAATCCAAGCCAATCTTAAAGATCATTAAACAGTTCTCAGTACAAGAAGGTGATAAAAATCACAGGTCCAGTCTTTCTAGAGACTTCCTGTTTCATTTCTGCCTCCCTGCTGCTTGTGGCTCAGAGGCCCCAAACTCCTCCAGCCCCCCTTCAAGACACAGGTCTCAGCAATACAACGTTTTAAGTGCAATATGCAATGTAACACTAGACGGCAATGGAAAATTCAATGTATTTTTAAAAACACTTTTTAAAAAAGCGTTTTTTTAATATGTGTGTAGATTCCAGCACAATTTTAGGATCTCTGCTGCTTCCTCTCTGGCAAAGGGGGAATCCCCTTTTCCATTTCTCCTCCCTGGGGCCCAGTTTACTTCATCCCCTGCCCCAAACTCCAAATCAAAATGCTGCCACCAGGCTTTACCTGGGGCACTTTCTGCAGAATCTCCAGGCCCACCCCATCCACATGGGTGGCCAGAACCCCACCCCCTTTCCTTACTCATGGGGCTAAACAAAGACGTGTAACTTCCCCAGTCACTTTCTTCCCTCAAACCCACTGGACTCTGGGTGATCCTGGCTGCTGCCCCCAGCATTAAGACAGGTCCCCCCAACCCTTGCAGACCATCTTGGGGCATCCAAGAGGTAAAACCACTGGCAATTATTATCTCACACACTTCTGCAGCACACAAGCCTATTGCTGCTCCTGGGCACCCTCTTCCTCTCGGGGAAATTCCGGAGAAACCAACTCAGGAGGAGCCAACTGCTCCCCTGGCAGTGAGCGGACGCAAGCCTGGAGTTGCTCCTTGGTGTTTTCCTCCACTGAAGAAAGCGCCATTTCCCCTTGTGCACAGACAATCGACATCTTCCTTTCCCATAGGTGCTGGCTTCTCCCCCAACTCCTCAGGAACAGTTTCCCCTCTTTCTGGCACCTCCGCAGGCACGGGTTCCTCTGGCAGGCTCTCCGGCCCCTCCATTTCCTCCTCTTCCACAGAAGGCTTCCAGGGGTCAGGCAGCTCAGGTGGCCTGCCTTTCTCCTCTGAGGCATTTTCTTTCTCCACTGCTGGAGCTCCGGGAGTAGGAGAGAGATCAACTAGCAGCTCCTCCTCCGCTCCAGCCACCTTGGCACCTTTTTCTTCTGCCAGTGGCGCCTGGCATGGAGTCACACTTTGCTCTCCAAGGAGATTTCTTTCCCACTCTATTCTCATTTCAATGAACCACTGCATCTGCTGCCCATGATGCTGCGTTCGGTGCTCCTCCATCAGCTTGAGGAATACTGCTATTCCTCCCTTCATTTTGACTTCAGGAGCATGGTCTCCCAGGCCTTCTCTCCAGGAAACACGGCTCCCACTTCTTACACCAGTGTAACAAAAGCTGGGTGTCACCCCCACTCTCTGCTGAGTGGTATTCCTGAGGGGGTTCCAGCGTGCCCCTAGGGCCTCTGCTCCTTTGGAGAATTGAAAATGCAGCGGAGACTGCTCTAGCTTTAAGAAGTACAATTTATTCCCATATTTACACCTTCAGTCTGCATGGAGGGAGTCCAGATCTTACAGCATGGTCATCTTAAGAGAGGTTTGTTCCCGACAGCAGAGCAGCCCTGGAGTCCAAGGCATCTCCCCTTCTTCCCAGCACATCTTGCTCAATACATTCTTTTCCTGTCACCTCACACCCACTTACGCTGGCAACCTTAAAAATCCCCAGCCTTCAAAATCAGGGCAAGGGGAGAGGACAGTTCTCTTGATTTGCCAATTGCCCTCTGTAGCCCTGTATTGTTTCTTAATGGCCCTAGCTTGGCCTGGTCCTTTGCTTCATAGGTTAGCTCAGGAATTCCTCTGCAACTTGTATTTCTCCCTTCACAGCCCAAACAATAAAAACCCCATTTATTAAATTCTAGGGTTTAGAGGGTCCCCCCCAAAAAACTTATAGCAATATACCTGCAAAGCATGCACTCTACTAACTGAGGCACCTTAAAAGCCACTCTAGCAAACTTCTCAAGATCTCTGCCTATAAAGGGGTCATCCTGAGCCAGAATGGCAGAAGCCCTCTGAGGTCTTTTTCTCAGATCTTTTGAACTGGAGTTGCCAGATGCTCCTGCATGCAAACCATTTGCTCTACCACTGAGCTTATGCCCCTAAGGTATGCAGGTGTTTTCAGATGCATATCAATGGGCTTCATTGTCTCCTGAGACAGATGGATGTCAGCAATACAATCAGGGCAATGATCAAGCCTGTGATCATATTGTCCCTTTATTTATATCTCTGTTGTTGTTGTTGTTATTCTTTTTTTAAAAAAAAAATATTTATTACTTTTAAAAATTACAGAAAAGGAAAAGAAAAGAAACAAAAGAGAAAGAACAAAGAAAGAAAAGAACAACACAATATATAACAATACAATATATAACAGTACAAAACACAACCTAATCATAGAATCATAGAGTTGGAAGAGACCACAAGGGCCATCGAGTCCAACCCCCTGCCAAGCAGGAAAATAGTTTAATTTAGTTTAATGTGATTAGTTTAATCACATTAAACTAAACTAAACAAAACCCTAACCCTAAACAAAACAAAACAATAACCATTTAAAAACATAAATCACACCCTTTCCATACTCTATTTTTCATTCCCTTGTTTCCTCTACTTCCTCTCACCTCCCTTTTTGTATTCCACTTCTATTAATTGTTTCAGCAAACCCTTTCCAACTTTCTCTATTTTCTGTCATATTATAAATATCTTAACATATTTTTTATCATTAAAAACTAAGTACTCATATATCCTTAACTCCTTATAACATTTCTACTAAGGCCATAAAATTTCTTTCCACCATTCATTAAATTTTGCAATATTTCTATATATGAACTTTAAAATCTCTAATCTTCATCCACCATCTCCTCTCCCTGGTTTTGGATTCTGCCAGTCCTTTCCGTCAAATCCATATAGTCCATCAACCTGGAGATCTTATGTCCGAGGCTCTTAAGTCTTTTCCAGGTCCCTTCTGCGGGTCTTCTTCATATTCTTTAGTGCCAAAAAGCAAATCTCGAGAAAACTCCAACCTAGCAATACTTTTATTCCTTCCGGACAAGTCAGCCAAATTTCCATAGTTGAAGCTGAGGTCTATAAGATATTTCATGACATGTTTCAATATTCCTCCAGATCCCAAGGCCCCCAAAACTCCAGTCTCCTCCAAACCCAAGTCCATGTCCCAAAAGTCAGTTAATCCCTGCATAGAAGGATCTTTCCAACTTTCCTTCTTCCGTCCAAGCCGGGATCCAATCTTCAAAATCTGGCTTTTTCTAGATTCAATTGTAAAAGGCCTCAACTTGTAGTCCTCAATTTGCTTCTGTATGGCTGAAGAACCCACTTGTATTACTTTAGGCTCAGCAACCACAGCTTTCTCTTTCTCCTCCGCAATCTGTCCAACCAAAGTAGTTTCTTGTGCCAAATCCTGAATTGTTCCTGTATTGATGCTCACTTTTTGACTCCAATTAGTCACTTTTTGGTCCAAATTGTCAATTTAAAAAGAAGTGTCATCTGTCTTCTTATGGAGCTGTTCCAGCGAATAGCTTATCTTACATAATACCGTCACAATGGTTTCTCCTATCAACATTTTGAGTGGTCCAAGGTCAATCTCTGGTTCTCACACTTACTTATCATACAGCTGGTGCAGTCCTGTGACAGTTTCAAAAACTCCCTCTAGAGGGAAACAGTCTCCACTTGTATCAATCCTTTCGAGCACAATTCAAACCATAAAAATAGTTTCACTTTCCAGTTACTTTTCCTCTTTTTTAAACGCAGAAGAGGACAATGGAAACAGTATCTTTCTCTTATATAACTAGTTGTCAAAAATGTTCTGTTCACAGTCAATGAACTCTCCCAAAATTTCCCTTTTTCTGGCAGCCCTTTTCCAGGTTCGGAGCAGTGATAATTTGATTTTTCACTCCCTCCTGCAGGCTCGCTAAGTCCAAAATCCCCCCCTTCTCCTGCTTCCAGGGGGGGGGGGTTGTAACTTTAACCGATGAAAATTCAATCCTTTGCCAAAATCTTCCAAAGACTTTAGCTTATAACATCTGTGCTTCAATCTATTTACAAAAAAGGGGAAGGCGGACTTCCTGTTTAAAACCTTCCCCGTTTCGGTGCCAAATTAAATTATTTGAAGATCCAATTTTGTGTTCTACTCACGGGTAGTTGTTTAAAGTCCAATTGTCCACAGGAAAAAGTCAGCGCTCTCCGGCAACAGCAATGCGGCTTCACTCCGCGAAAAAAGCAGTCGATTCGAAGCACTGCGCCACTCACCCCACGTCGCTCAGGATCCCCGAAATCGGGTTTCCCCGCGAGTAGGGCAAAGGTGCCAGCCGAATCCCAAGTTCACAAGCTTCTCCCGCTTGTGATTTCAGTGGGTCTCCGCCTTCGCTGTGGCGGTCAGACCCTGGTTTTCGCGGAGCTAGTTCCTCCCGATCAGAGGAGCTCCGCCATTGCCGGAGGCGCCAACCTGGAGGTCCTGTTGTTGTTGTTATTCTTTTTTTTCCCCCAAAAGATATTTATTAAAAGTTTTTAAGATATAACAAGAAAAATAAAAAATAAACATACAAAATAAAAAACAGTTAAAAACACACATTAATTTTCAATAACATATCTTCCATACACTTATTTCCTCGGACCTCCTCATACCTCCCTTCTTTGTATTCCAGTTCGATTTGTTAGTTCAGCAAATCCTTACCATTAAACTTTTACCCATTTATAATTTTTTTTCATGTCTCTTAAAGCATTACAGCTGGAAACCGCTTAGTTTCTATCCAACATCCTTCTAACATTCATTAATTTTACAATGTTTCTGTAAGTAGTCTTTGAATTTCTTCCAGTCTTCTTTCACCGATTCTTCTCCCTGGTCTCGGATTCTGCCAGTCATTTCTGCCAATTCCATGTAGTCAATCACCTTCATCTGCCATTCTTCCAGGGTGGGTAGATCTTGTGTCTTCCAATACTTTGCAATAAGTATTCTTGCTGCTGTTGTTGCATACATAAAAAATATTCTGTCCTTCTTTGGCACCAATTGGCCGACAATGCCCAGGAGAAAGGCCTCTGGTTTCTTCAGGAAGGTATATTTAAATACCTTTCTCAGTTCATTATATATCATTTCCCAGAAAGCCTTAATCTTTGGGCACGTCCACCAAAGGTGAAAGAATGTACCTTCCGTTTCTTTACATTTCCAACATTTGTTATCGGGCAAATGATACATTTTTGCGAGCTTGACTGGGGTCATGTACCACCTGTATATCATTTTCATAATATTCTCTCTTAAGGCATTACATGCCGTAAACTTCATACCTGTGGTCCATAACTTCATACCTGTGGTCTATAACAATTGGACTTGATTTGTTTACAAGAAACACATGTAACAAGGTTACACAGGAAACTATTGACTAATAAGAGATTGGGACAGGAGTTTATTTCATCTGACAAAGTTAAAAAAAGAGGAGTTGTGTCAGGACTGGTCGTTGTCCTCTTCAGATCACCACACAAACGCTTCTTGTTCTTTTATAAAACTTTTTATTGCGTATTAACAAAACATTCTTATAAACAGTTCTTAACTATTATTCCTCAGAGTCACTTCTTTCAGATACCTTCTGAGCTCTGCTTCTCCATGACCAGCCACTCTCAAAATGGCGAAGGCGCCTTTCCCTTCGCTTTCCCGCTCTTTTTTCTAACCTCCTGGCTAGAGCTGGCCTGTATCTCCCCTCCTCCCAATCTGAGCTAGAACTGAACCCTTGCCTTTCCTGTGAACAACCGGTCCCTCCCTGTTGTTCCTCTTGCTCCCTTCTATTAGATTCACTGCTCTCCTCCCCCCCTTGGGGAATGCTTTCTCCCTCTGATAAACTGAAAACCTCTAATTCTTCCCTGACATCACCCCCTCCCCTAAGCCCCCCTTCCTCCTCCTCGCTCTCCTCTGTTTCTGGAGGACCGAACCCTATGAACTCCTCTTCCTCGCTATCTGTCTCTTCAAAAATTTCTTGAAGATGCCAGTTCTGGGGTTTTGGCTTGTGGGGATATTTTCTATGAAATTCTCGCTGCAATTCCGGAACGTTAATTTTTTCTGCTGGTTCCCATGAGTTCTCAGACTCATCTAACCCTTTCCATGCAACCAAATACTGTAATTTCCTCCTACTTATTCTCGAGTCTAATATCTCTTCCACTTCGGTCTCTTCTTCCCCCATCATGGTGGGGAAAGGAGGTGGTTCCCTTGAGATTTGATACTTATGTGCTGGTACAAACACTGACAATAAAGATCTATGAAATACAGGGTGTATTCTCATATTTTCAGGCAAATGAAGCTTGAAAGCGACTGGGTTAATTTGAGCCTTTACTTGGAAAGGTCCCAATCTCCTTGGTTCTAGCTTTTTACACTTCCCTCGTATTGGTAGTCCCTTGTAGACAGCCATACCCAGCTCCCTACTTGGATTTCTTCCCCAACTCGCCGGTGCCTATCTGCAGCTTTTTTGTAAGCCTCTTTAGCTTCTTCCAAATCCTCTTTCAATATCTCATGCATGCACCTCAACTCCTCTATCATTTGTTCTGCTGCTGGTACTGCTAACTGCTCCTCTTGACCTGGGAATGCCCTTGGGTGCAAGCCATAGTTTGCCACAAATGGGGCTCTGCCCGTAGACACATGCATTGCATTATTATACGCAAACTCTGCTAGACTCAACTTCTCTAACCACCCGCTCTGCTGATAACCAGCATAACACCTCAGATATTGTTGTAGTGTTGCATTCGTTCTTTCAGCTTCCCCATTGGTTTGCGGGTGTCTCGCTGACGTGAGGCTTAGCTCCACATCTAGTAACTGCATTAACCTCTTCCAAAATTGTGATGTAAATTGGGCCCCTCTATCTGAAATGATTTGTGATGGCATACCATGCAACCTAAAAATATTATCTAAAAACATCTTTGCAGTTTCCTGTGCGGTCGGAATTTTGGTACATGGTATGAAATGTGCCATCTTGGTTAGCATGTCAACCACTACAAAGATCACTGTTTGCCTGTGCGATGACGGTAGATCCGTTATAAAATCCACAGACACCACATCCCAAGGCCTTCCCGGCGTGGGCATAGGTTGCAACAACCCTGCGGGAGCTGCTCTGGGTGCCTTGGCTCATTGACATACTTCACAACCTCTTACATATTGTGTTACTTCCTCCCTCAACTTTGGCCACCAGAACTGCCGTGTGATCTGATACAGGGTCTTTTCTCTACCAAAATGTCCTGCAGTCGGGTTATCATGATGTTGCCTCAACACTTTACCTCTTAATTCACCTGCAGGTACATACAGCACCCCTCTCCTGTACAACAATCCATCTTTTTCTTTGAAACCTTCCTCTTCCCCTTTACCATTTCTCAGTTCCTCCATTTTCTTTTGTGCAAGCTCATCTGTTACTGTCAATTGCTGGAATTCCCTGCCATCCACTACTACGGCTGCACACCCCCACTGATCCGATCTCAGCATTTCTCGCAACTTGGGAGGTGCTTCCCCTTCCATATACTCAGGTTTGCGCGATAGCGCGTCTGCACGAATGTTTTGATGCCCAGGTATGTACTCAATCCTAAAATTAAACCCAGCAAAAAACTCTGCCCACCTAATTTGCCTTTGGTTTAGCTGTCTAGCAGTTCTCCAATACTCTAAATTCTTATGATCTGTTTGTACCACCACCTGATGTGATGCCCCTTCCAAAAAATGTCTCCACACTTTAAAGGCAGCGTGCACAGCTAAAAGTTCCTTATCAAATATGGTGTAGTTTTGTTCTGATTGATTTAATTTTCTAGAGCAGTGTTTCCCAACCGGTGTTCCGCGGCACACTAGTGTGCCGTGAGACACCGGCTGGTGTGCCGTGGGAGGGAGGCGGGCGAGTCGGGCGGCGAGAGGCGGCGGCGGCGAGGATCCGCGTCGAGCCGGGGGCGGCTCCGCGGTGCTGGTGCCGAGCGGCGGGGCAGCGCGCACAAAAGGGAGGAGCGCGAGACAGCGGAGGAGGAGGAGGCCGGCATGTCCGGGCAGCAGCAGCAGCAGCAGCAGCAGCAACTCCCGGCGACGGCTCCTCCTCCGCCCGCTATCGCCGCCACCACCACAACAGCCGCTGCCGCCTCAGCTGCCGCCGTCCCTCAGTCCCTCGCTCTGCTGCCTCCTCCCACCCCGGCAAGGGGAAGGGAAAAAACGTTCACTTTTGTGCGTCCCTCCTGGCGTGACGCTGCGCGCTGACGTCACGGGGCGGGGCTTTAATGGTGGTGTGCCGCGAGATTTTTTCCCGGTAAACAGGTGTGCCGTTGCCCAAAAACATTTGGGAAACACTGTTCTAGAGTAGAATGCACAGGGTCTCCAGTCCCCTTCCTTGTCCTGTTGCAGCAGAATGGCCCCAATAGCCCTGTCAGAGGCATCAGTTTCTACCTTTATACGCTTACTTGGATCTAGGTGCATAAGATATTTTTCTGAAGCAAACACCACCTTTAATTTATCAAAGGCCTTCTGTGCTTCCTCAGTCCATCTGAATGGCCCCTTGCCTCTTAGACAATCAGTTAGTGGCGCTGTGATTTTGGAGTAATTACCTATGAATTTACGATAGAAATTAGCAAATCCTAAAAACCTCTGTAGATCTTTCTTAGTTTTAGGTGCCTCCCATTCCACCACTGCCTGAACTTTACTGGGGTCCATGTGCACCCCTTTGTGGGAAATGCAATATCCCAGGAAATCCACCTTTTGTGTGTGGAATTTACACTTCTCTAACTTCACATATAACCTGTTGGTCCTCAATCTCTCTAACACCTGTGTGACATGTTTTACGTGTTCCTCCATACTTTCACTATATATTAAGAGGTCATCTAAATAAGAGACACAGAACTGATCCAGTATACCTGCTAAGACGTGATTGATGAAGGTTTGAAATACCCCTGAGCCATTTTGCAAGCCAAAAGGCATTACCAAGAATTCAAATGCACCATACTTAGTACAAAAACTGGTTTTCCACTCATCCCCTTCTCTGACCCTTATCAGATTATATGCTCCTCGTAGATCAAGCTTGGTAAAGACTTTGGCTGACCTTACTCTCTCTAAGAGGTCATCTATACGTGGCAGTGGGCACACACGAGGCTTCATTTGACTGTTAAGGATTCTGAAGTCACATACTAATCTTGGTGCCCCTTTCTCACCTTTCTTTTTGACAAAAAAGACAGGAGCACCCCCAGAGGCCGTAGACTCTCTAATAAAACCTCTCTGCAAATTCTTTTGCAGGAACTCCCTCAATGCTGCAGATTCTACTTCCGACATGGCATATATCTTGCTTGGTGGCAACTGTGCCCCAGGGACTAGATCTATCTTGCAATCATAGGGCCTATGTGGTGGAAGTTTATCTGCTTCTTTTTCACAAAAAACATCCTGATAAGCCATATATTGTGATGGAATCTCACTTTCATTCCCCATCAACTTCCCTTCTACCTCTGTTCCCATTACTTCCACCGAGATTTTTCCCTTTTGCCCCAAACAATGTGTCATACAATATATCGAACCAAAAACCAAAGATCTTTGATGCCAGGCAATTACCGGATTATGACGATTGAGCCAACTCATGCCCAGCACCATTGGGTGCCCAGCTAGTTTGGTCACATGAAATGCCCTGGTCTCTGAGTGATGACCCATATCCATTCTCATTGGTGGAGTCTCATAAGTCACTTCTCCTGAAAGTAGTGGTCTGCCGTCGATTGTTTTCACTCACAGTGGGGAACTCAAAGGTAACAAAGCGATTTTGTGTTCCTGTACCAATTTCTGGTCTATGAAATCTGCTGACGCTCCTGAGTCTAACAATGCCTCTACCTGGACGCTGTGTCCATTGGGTAGTTGTAGTTGCACCTTCACCGTTAGCCCTGGGATAGGTGGTTCCGCGTGAGAGCCTTCTATTGCTTCTCCACCCGGCTGCAAGCTCCCATTTCCAGCCGGGGACATTCGTTTCCCTGATGCAGTTCCTCTGGGCAATTGTCGTGTCTCATGTCTGCTCCAGATAGAGACTCCCATCCTTTACGATTGTGACATTGTCGTGCTAGATGCCCTGGTTTTCCACAGACAAAGCAACGCCTTGCATCTCTTCCTTTCCCTGCATTTCCTCTTACCATGGAAGAGGTAGTAACTGGGAGGGGTCTGGCTGCTCCTAATTCCATGGGCTCTGGCCGCTCTCGTCCTGTCACGTTGCCCGCTCTGCTCTCTGTACTTTCGATATTATTTTCCCGCCACCGTGGTCTCCATTGTTCCTTCTTTTCACTAGCCCTCCGTTCCACGCGTAGGCTCAATTGCAGGCACGTTCGGACCAGAGAGTCCAAGGAACTAGGTTCTGGCATTTGGGCCAATTGGTCTAAAATCTCATTATTCAGTCCTTCCCTAAAAAGGGCTGCAACTGTTGGGGAATTCAGATCCCATTTTAATTTCTGCACCAGCAAACTAAAGTTGGACCAATAAACTCCCACAGTGTCTTTTCCTTGTCTCATTCTCAACAGCTGCCTAGCTGTGGTTGTTTCATGCGCAGGGTCTAAGAAAATTGTGTCTAGATACTGCAGAAAAATTTGTAGATTTCCTAGGGCGACATCCCTCCGAGATATGAGGGGTATAACACAGTCCTTAGCCCTCCCTTCCAAGAAATTAATCACATAAGCAACCTTCTCTTGCTCAGATTGAAATTCTTTATCCTTTATCTCAATTATGTAAGAAATTTCTGTCTTGAAAGCCATGTATTCAGAGCTTTCTCCCTTGAAGCTACGTGGACGTACAGTAAATGTTTTACTCACTCTGTTTCCCTGCGTCGCTTGCAACATGGTTCTATGTTCTCCCAGTGCTGCCGATAGTACGTCGACTTGACTTTTCAACTGTAAGTTCTGTTGCCATAAGTCCTGTAATGTTAGCTGGAGCCCTGGGGTTTCTCCTTGCCCAACTGGCGCCACAGCTCCCTCCATTTTGGTTTCTCCTTCTTTACTTATAGTGAAGAGGCGCAGAGCAGAAGGTATTCTGTCAGGACTGGTCGTTGTCCTCTTCAGATCACCACACAAACGCTTCTTGTTCTTTTATAAAACTTTTTATTGCGTATTAACAAAACATTCTTATAAACAGTTCTTAACTATTATTCCTCAGAGTCACTTCTTTCAGATACCTTCTGAGCTCTGCTTCTCCATGACCAGCCACTCTCAAAATGGCGAAGGCGCCTTTCCCTTCGCTTTCCCGCTCTTTTTTCTAACCTCCTGGCTAGAGCTGGCCTGGATCTCCCCTCCTCCCAATCTGAGCTAGAACTGAACCCTTGCCTTTCCTGTGAACAACCGGTCCCTCCCTGTTGTTCCTCTTGCTCCCTTCTATTAGATTCACTGCTCTCCTCCCCCCCTTGGGGAATGCTTTCTCCCTCTGATAAACTGGAAACTTCTAACTCTTCCCTGACAAGTTGTGATTTATGCAAAGGAGAGACTATCACCGAAATTTATTTTTAAAGATGACCAAGGAAGATTCCTGGCAATTGAAATTCAAGTTCAAGGAGAGAAATTTTTGATAGTAGGAATTTACGCACCGAATGAGGGGAAAGCTGAATTCTTTAAAAAGTTGCATGAGACCTTATTGGATTATTTGGATTACAATCTGATCTTAATGGGGGGCATGAATGGAGTAGTATCTACAAATATGGATAAGGCACAAAGACAGGTAGTCACCAAGGATGGTAGATTACCAAAAACATTTTTCGAGATGACAGACAACTTGGATTTAGTCGATATTTGGAGAACAAAGAATCCCTTGGGAAGAGAGGGAACTTTCTTTTCTGAAGCCAAGATGACATGGACTAGAATTGACCAAATATGGATAACTAGAGGAATGGCACCAAAGATAAGGAAAATAGAAATCTGCCCAAAAACTTGCTCCGACCACAACGCTGTAAGGATGGAGATGAAACAAATAACAACCGGATCCTTCAGATGGAGGATGAATGACACCTTATTTAGAGATGAAGAAGTGTATAAAAAGGCCCAAAAAACCTTGAGAGACTATTTCGAAATAAATATGAACACCAATGTAGAAAAAAGAGTAATCTGGGACGCAAGCAAAGCTGTTATGAGAGGGTTTCTGATACAGCAGAATGCTATAAAGAAGAGAAGTCAAAATGAGAAGAAAGATAAAATTCTGGAGAAAATAAAAGAAAATGAGAAGAAATTGAGAGCAAAACCAAAGTCCCAGGAGATTTTGAGAGAAATAAAATTATATCAAGTACAATATATGGAAATAATGAATCAGGAAATAGAATGGAAAATTAAACAAATGAGACAAAAAACATTTGAATCAGCCAACAAATGTGGGAAATTGCTGGCCTGGCAATTGAAAAAGAGACAAAAATTAAACACCATTACAAACTTAGAAGTGGAAGGAAAGAGTATACATAACCCAACTGAGATTAGAGACTGTTTCCAGAGGTATTTTAAAAAATTACAGTGGTACCCCGCAAGACGAATGCCTCGCAAGACGGAAAACCCGCAAGACGAAAGGGTTTTCTGTTTTGGAGGCGCTTCGCAAGACGAACTTCCCTATGGGCTTGCTTCACAAGACGAAAACCCATAGGGAAATCCCGGCTGGAGAGGTGACGCGCGCCTATGGCAGGAGCCCGCCAGCATTTTAAAATCTCCCCGGGACAGCAGAGACTTCTCTGCTGTCCCGGGGAGATTTTAAAATGCTGGGGGTTGGCAGCGAAGCGTTCGCTCCCGACCCCCAGCATTTTTAAATTTCCCCGGGACAGCGGAGGCTTCGCTCCCGCCCGCCAGCATTTTAAAATCGCCCCGGGACAGCAGGGGCTTTTAAAATGCTGGCGGTCGGCAGCAAAGCCCTCCTGTCCCCGGAGCTTGCGGGGCGGGAGGTGGGAAGAAGGGCTTTTCTTCCCACCACCAGCCTTCAGAACAGCCTTCTGAAGGCTGGGGGTGGGAAGAAAAGCCCTTGCCCCCCCCCAGCCTTCAGAAGAGGTCGGGGGACAGACTGTCCCTGGACCTGGTCTGAAGGCGGTTTCCCTAGGAACGCATTAATTGATTTTCAATGCATTCCTATGGGAAACCGTGCTTCGCAAGACGAAAAACTCGCAAGAAGAAAAAATTTGCGGAACGAATTAATTTCGTCTTGCGAGGCACCACTGTATATACACAAGAGCCACAGAAAGAGATGGACATAGACCAATTTTTGAAGACAAATGGATTACAAAAAATCTCTCAAGAAAGCAAGTTAATGCTGAACCATAAAATATCTGAACAGGAGGTAGAAGGTGCCATTCAAAACATGCAATTGGGCAAATCTCCAGGACCGGATGGGCTGACTTCTAGATATTATAGATCTTTGAAAGAGTGGTTATTGCAACCTTTGAAAGAAGTCTGCAATGAAATACTGGAAGGGAAAAGGGCACCAGTTGTGGAAAGAGGCGTACATCACACTTATACCGAAAACAGAGACTGAAAAGACTCAGCTCAAGAACTACCGCCCTATATCGTTACTTAATGTGGATTATAAAATTTTTGCAGACATTTTGGCCAAGAGATTGAAAAAAGTATTGATGGAAGAGATCCATAAAGACCAAGCGGGCTTTCTCCCAGGAAGACACATGTCTGATAATTTGAGGAATATAATAGATACTTTGGAAAAACTAGAAGTGAATATAAACACTAAAGCAGTTTTGATATTTGTGGACGCGGAGAAAGCTTTTGACAACATCTCTTGGAGTTTCATGAAGAAGAACCTACATGGGATGGGGGTAGGCCAAGGCTTTGAAAATGGTATAGGTGCAATATACTCTGAACAAAAGGCTAAATTAATTGTAAACAATGTGGTTACGGAAGAATTTAAAATAGAAAAGGGGACACGACAGGGGTGCCCAATCTCCCCACTGCTTTTCATATCGGTCCTGGAGGTCCTGCTAAACATGATTAGAAGAGACCGGTTGGTTAAAGGTATACAGGTCGGAGCTAAACAATATAAACTGAGAGCATTTGCAGATGACTTAGTACTGACGTTACAGGAGCCAGAATCTAGTACTAAAAGGGTTTTAGAACTAATTCAGGAATTTGGTCAAGTGGCTGGTTTTAAACTGAATAAGTTAAAAACCAAGGTTTTAGAGAAAAATTTAACACCGATTGAAAGAGATAGGTTTCAGAATGAGACAGGATTGACTGTGGTAAAGAAAGTGAAATATTTGGGGATTAACATGACAGCCAAAAATGGGAATTTATTTAAAGATAATTATGAAAAATGTTGGACTGAAGTGAAAAAAGATTTAGAAACTTGGTCAAATTTGAAGCTTTCACTGTTGGGCCGAATTGCTGTGATAAAAATGAATGTATTGCCGAGAATGTTGTTTTTATTTCAGACATTGCAAATTGTGGACAAGATGGATTGTTTTAAGAGGTGGCAGAGAGATATCTCTAGATTTGTCTGGCAGGGCAAGAAGCCCAGAATAAAATTTAAGATACTGACAGATGCAAAGGAAAGGGGTGGATTTGCCCTGCCAGACCTTAAACTTTATTATGAATCAGCAGCATTTTGCTGGTTGAAAGAATGGCTACTTCTTGAAAACACAGACATTTTGGATTTAGAAGGTTTTAACAATGTATTTGGTTGGCATGCATATTTATGGTATGATAAGGTCAAAGCTCATAAAGTATTTAAAAATCATATTGTCAGGAAAGCTTTGTTTAATGTTTGGATACGATATAAGGATTTGTTGGAAAATAAAACCCCAAGGTGGCTGTCACCAATGGAAGCAAAAGCTTTGAAAAAGCTCAATATGGAGGCCAAATGGCCGACATACTGGGAAATTTTGGAACAAGACGGAGATAGATTGAAATTGCAGAGTTTTGAGAAATTAAAAAACAAAGTGAGAGACTGGCTTCATTATTATCAGATAATGGAGACATATAATTTGGATAAGAAAATTGGCTTCCAGGTGGAAAAGTCAAAATTAGAAACAGAACTGTTAGAACCCAAAACTAAGAATTTGTCAAGAATGTATAATTTGCTGTTGAAATGGAATACTCAGGATGAAACGGTGAAATCTGTTATGATTAAATGGGCACAGGATGTTGGACGATAATATTATGTTTGCTGACTGGGAACAGTTATTCTTAACCTGTCCTTCACTTTAAGGTCCCAGGGTGGGGTACTACATTAAAACAGTTAAAAACAACTTACAATCATAAAAATAAAGTGGCCCTTAAAATACACAGGTGTCAGAAGTCAGGGTAAAAGAGGTGCGTCTTAAGCATTCACTGGAATCTGTATAATGAAGGTACCAGACACCGCTCTGTGGGGAGATGCACAGCTAGGGTCTCTCCTGGCCCAGCCCCCCTCAGTCTTTGAGAGAAAAGGAACCACCAAGAGGGTCCCCTCTGCCAATCTTAGCACCCAATAGGGTCTATAGGAAAGAAAGCAGATATAGTGGGTAGATAATGGCTTGAATTTTTAAAAATGAAGTATTGCCTTTTAGGAAATGGTCCTGAAATATTGCTGAAAGGGTCAGGTATCCTGTGATCATTGTGGGGGGAGGGAGAATTGCACTTACCCTTCATCTGAGACTGTGCACACTAACCTATTTGTAGCACCAACATGTACCTCAGTCTGGAATTGTTCATGCACATCCTCAACATGCTGTTTTCAGTCCAGACTGTTTCTAAACCCTGACATCCACAAGGGTGAGTACAGTTACTTAACATGCATTTGAAAACCTTTCCCTTGGTGAAGCTATCCATGCCTCTTCCTCCCTGCATATGCCCCAGGTTAAGGAAAATGGAAGTGGTGACTGCAGTCTACCCTCAAAGTCACTGGGCAACTGTAGGTACAACCTGGCTGGCATCACCTACGTCAGTTTTTATCTTTTTTCAAATGTATGTACTGTGCAATTACACAGAATCAATCTGCAATGAGCTTTTTTCTTTTAATGAAACCATTTTCTCAATAAGTGCATTTCTATGCACTATGAGAAAGAAAACTCTGATCCTAAACCTCTGCTGCCTTGCAGAATATATTTGGAAGAAGAAAAGCCCAAGGAGTAAACCCTACACAAATCCAGAGTACAGTCTTAAGACAGCGGGATGGCGCCTTGTACGCCTCCTCCCAGCAACTCCTGCAGCCAAGCTGGTGTCAAACATTTCTCTGCTTTCCTCTGGACCATCCCAAGTGGGGTGTTTTGCCATCTGGGCAGCCCAGGACCTCCATAAACGCTGCCCAGGCTTATGCCCTGGGAAGATCACTTCTGTGCTACTAATACAGTGGTTTGACATCACCCCCAGACACACACTCTGTTGCCTGTCAAGACAGATGGATGCCAACAACAGATGGGGGGGGGGAGGAATGTGCAATAGATTAGTTTGTGTGTGCCGTGTGTCAAAAAATCCCAAGGATTCAGTTTCCATTGATTCTTGAATATGTTGTGTGTACACAGACTAATTGTTGAGAAGGGGGCACCACCTAAGATTAGAAGAATAGCTGCTGTTGTCACTACTGGTGGACAGAGGTTTTCCCCAATGATTGAGGCACAGAACATAAGCAATTCCATTTCAGTAAGTGGTGAAGCAGCTACATGAAGGGATCCTACCTTGCAAATGGCTTATGTTCATCTGCTCAGCCAAGATGGCTCTCAGCTTCTTGATTTCCTCTTGGTATTCCCTCAGCAGAGCATCCTTGGGATCCTCATTGATGCGGGGTTTGTTCCGTATGTTCTTGGCTCGGTGGGCATAGCGCAAGGTGCTGAGAGTCTCGTCGTAATTGTTGTCCGCAGGAGACAAGCAGGCTACCATGAGTGTCTTGGTGTTGCCTCCAAGCGAGTCCTGCAGCACCCGAGTCAGCTTGGAGTCTCGGTAGGGCACATGCCTGCACCTCCCGTCTGCCAGGGCTGAGATGACGTTGCCCAGTGCCGAGAGGGAGAGGTTGATTTTGGTGGCCTCTTTGAGGCGTTCGCCAACAGCTCCCGTTTTGGACTGCCTCTCGCTCCCAGCCAAGTCCACTAGGTTGAGCTTTGCAGCCCTCAGGTGATCTTGCCCCCTCTCATCTGCAAGGAAAAGAGTCTGGGCTGAGCTGAGTTCTTGAAAGAAGGGAACAATCCTGAATTGTCTAGAGTATACCAGACCTGAAGGGCCTTGTGCTGCACCATCAGCTGCTTGCTGTGATCAAGTGTCTTGGGACAGCCCTACTTGACATCATCAGACAGCAATGAGTTCTACAGATTATCACAGAATTGTGGAGCTGAACCCCAAGGGTCATCTAGTCTAGGGTTGCCATATGTCCGGATTTCTCCAGATATGTCCTTGTTTTACGGTTTAAAATTTCTGCCCAGGTGGATTTTAAAAATTATGCAAAATGTCCGGGGGGGGGGGGGGTTGTTGTGGCCCTCGTCCACGCACTCCATAAGGCTGCTGGCAGCGGCTGCTCTGGGACTAAGAAAGGACACACGGTGCCTGGTGGAGGCGCTGCTGCTGCTTTGGAAACCTGGGCTTTATCACAGGCAGGGGCTGAAATTGCTGGGGAGCCACTTACAAGCAGCAGCAGCAGTGAGTGAGCAGGCAAGCAGGCAAGCGCGGTGGGACAGGGCTTTTGAGATCAAGCGTTCGAAGTCCAAAGCCTTGCTTGCTGGGAAACATGCCTGTGCTGGGCACGGGTGGAACTACCTTTATTGAAGGAAAAGAAATCAGAGAGGAGGAAGGGAAGAGTGTCACCCCCACATGCCCCCCCTTTCCCATGTGTGTGCTCAGGGACTGAATCGGATACTAACCCCACCACAGCTTGGTTCGAAAGTCGACAGGCAAGCCCTGCATATCTGGGGGGAGGGGGTGTCTGACCTCCAAAGCTATGCCTTCAAAGTTGCCAGAGAGGATTTAAAATGCAGGTTGGCCACTGTGAAAACTGTTGAACACTTATTGTCTTATACTGGGGGTGGGGGTGGGGGGAGACCGGAAGGTGGCTGGGCAAGAGCTGGGGGCCCTTTGGAGAGACCGGAGGAGAGCATGTTCTATGCAAATAGGCAGAAAGGGAAGGCCCCAAATGCTGGCCACTGACAGGCAATGCACGCCGTGGCCACACTGTGAAGGGAGAGAGAGGCTTCCTTATGCCGCTCTAGGCAAATGTATCCTCTTATTTGCTTTTCAAAATATGGCAACCCTAATCTAGTCCAACTTCCTGCAATGCAGGAATTTCAGCTAAAGTATCCACGGCAAATGGCCATCCAACCTCTGCTTAAAAACCTCCAATAAAGGAAAGTCCAACACTTTCCAAGGGAGTCAGTTCCACTGTCAAACAGCTCTTAAAACTTCATTTCAAGCAGAACTGCAAGTAGCTTTGCTTCACCCACGGAGAAACAGACACCGCTGCCACCCGGCACCCTAACTCCAGGTGCACCAGTAGAGCACAGGCAACCTCTGCCGTGCCTGAGGCAGACCAAAATTGTTGAGCTTTTCTGGGGAAATCAAAGTTGTTGAGCTTCTGTGCTCCAGCCCCTGTCTTCTCATTCACATCCTCAACACAGGAATTTCCAGCTTTTACCTACGACATAGATCTCCATGTTGATGGTGAAGATGGAATGGGAACGGGAGGAGTCCTTGTTCATCAGGGTGTAGCCCACGGCACGGTTTCTCCAGCCCATCTCCATGATGCGCTCACACTGGGAGATGCTGTGCACTGTGTGCAGCGACAGGCCTTTCACGTAGACCCCTTTCTCTGGATGCTCCTTCAGCTGCAAGGAGGGCCGTTACAGCAAGTTACAGTAAAAGCTGCAGAAAGACACTTGAACTAGGAAATGACCAGAAGCTTGAGGGCCACTGCTATAGAAGGAGAAAGCTCCTATGCACTGACAGTGGCACTCTACCCCAAAGAACAAACCCCACAGAGGTGATGGGTTCCTAAATCTTTCCCCATCACCTACAAGCAAGATGGGCCACATCTTGCTCTGCCCATTCATACACTGGTGTGCTTTCCCAGATGGATTGCATCCGCTTATACACCTCTGGCAAACTGCATTTTTGGAACAAGAATTGCAAATGTAGGTCTTGTATTTACCAGTAATACAACAGAACTGGGGGAGGACTATCATACAGCAGAAGGTCCAGTCCCGAGTGTCTGCTGAAAGAATCTGGGTAATTGAAAGGCTGGGGAAGATCTGAGGCCTTGAAGAGCGCCTGCCATTTAGAGTAGAAAATACGAAGATAGTCTGGCTCATTGTAAGGCAGGGTCATCTGTTTATGTGTGGCATTCATGGACATGACAGAATGTACACGGCCATTAGCGGATGCAACACTCCCACCCCCAAACTGATCTATCTCTAGCATCTCCTGTCGTGAAGGAGTGATTCTGTAAGCAAGGCAGATGTTAACAATTAGTCCCCAAAGTGGGAGCAGGTGACAGGGCTGCCAGCATTCCTCAGCCCCTATAGATCTTTGTGTTAACCTGCTGAGGGAGGGGGAGAGAACATGCCATAGATTAGACTGCCATGTGGTGTCTGTAGCTGGTGCCAGAGAAGACGCCAATAAAGCCTGATAACCTGTGCCTACGTGTACGTTTTTAGAAGCTTGCAGGGAGGACTTCGGAAAGTGACCTTCTCCTTGACATGGTGGCATAGTGGCACATTTGAACAGGAGCTTTGGAGCTTCAGCACCTTGAATGTGAATGGCAAGCGGCTGTTTAGACGGCAGAAAGTGTTCATCAATTCCAGGGGAAATGGCAGAAGAGCGCGCTTGTCTGTTTGGTGAGAAGCAGGCAGGGGGCCAGCTAGTTAATAGCTGAATGACCCTAGAGAGGCGGAGATGTAAAGGAGGAATATGGTCGGGTGTCAAGACCTAGAGTGGTTTGGAGCGAGGGAGACTCCTCTCCAGAAAGATCCTTCAGGGGGAGAAATAATTTTGTTTATTGGGACAAGCATATGTTCCCCCCATATACTGAAGGGCAGGGTTTAGTCATATTTTGCACTCTCTGAAGCTACATGTGAGGACTTTCTTGTTCCTGTAAGCCACTGGATAAGAATTCTGCTGCAGTGTTGGTGGAAAACATGAAACTGAATCGCCAGTAAAGTTCTTACGAAGGGGAGGAGTGGGAGAAACAGAAGCTTTGATGATAATAATAACAGGAAACCCCCTAGGCTGGAAGGTTTCAATCTTGTCTCGGAGTGGCCTGGTTTTTTTTTTTTTTGTAAACAGCCAGGACATCTTAAGAAAGACTGTAGCTTTTTGCAAGACAGAGAATGGCAGACAGGTTGCGTCTCAAGAGCAGCACAGCTGAGGAAGCTTCGTGGGAGGAGGAAGGAAGGCCAAGGGAACAATCTATAGCAGCCCCTCCCACTCCCCAGAATCAAGCTTCAATAGGAAATGGTTCATCAGAAGAGGCGCAAATGGGGTTCAACAGACTGTGAGAATGGCATTAATTGACCCACATCAATCTAGATGGGCTCAGGTGCAATTCAGTGAGGAAATTAAAATTAATAACGTATTAATAGTAGAGTTAAGGGATACGGGGCTGATATTTCCTCCGTATACAAGGGGTTATTATAGCCTGGCCAAATTTTAGAAGGCAGAGTTGATTGTAACTCCCTATGGGGGCCAAGCAGTAAAAACCAGTCTAGCCCAGGTGGATTGTGAATACAAAGATTTTACAAGGTCCTTACCAGTTTTAGTACATGAAAAGGATGTTTACACCTTTGCCTTATAGGCAATGATCTTGCTTTTAAGACAGCATTTAGCTCAGCTGTTGCCTGACCCTAAACGGTTAACCTTTGGTGAATCGTCTAGCCCAGGGGCCAGCAAACTTTTAAAGCAGGGGGCCGGTCCACTGTCCCTCAGACCTTGTGGGGGGCCGGACTATATATATTTTTTTGGGGGGGGGAATGAACGAATTCCTATGACCCACAATAACCCAGAGATGCATTTTAAATAAAAGGACACATTCTACTCATGTAAAAACATGCTGATTCCTGGACCGTCCATCGGCTGGATTTAGAAGGCGATTGGGCCGGATCCAGCCCCCGGGCCTTAGTTTGCCTACCCATGGTCTAGCCAATGTGTTGAGGAGTCTGTCACTGGAAATGTAAATCAGTTTGATTAAGCTTGTGAGTCAGCAGAAATTTCCTTGGCAAAGTCTGGTGAGAATATCGTGATTTCTCCTTCACCACTTCATGATATTGAATTTAAGAAAGAACTGCTTAAGGATCCAACTTTAGAATTATACAGAAGTGTGGGGGTGCCTAGGTCTGGCGCTGAACCAAGAGTAGTTTCATCTGGGAGGAAGGGTTACTTTATAGCTGGTTCCTTCCAAAGAAATCGGCCCCAGAGTGTGAACTGAGAAGACAGTTGTTAGGACCCAAACATACAGAAAGACTGTTTTACATCTGGCTCACAAATCTGCCTTTTCAGGACACTTGGAGTTCAAGCGTACACTAGGAAAGGTTACTAGGGAATTTTATTGGCCTGATGTGTTTGGAGATGTTAAGTTATATGTCAGGTCTTGTGATGTATGCCAACGAGTGGGACATGACGGAGGTCATAAGCATTTCCCATTACAGCCCAGTGGTATTACTGGGGAACCATTCACTAAAACTGGAATAGTTATTATTGGCCGAATGCCACAAGCCACTCCTCCATTTGAAATTAAGATTTAGTATGCAATCTAGCATGGGTTGTTTTGTCAGACTGTCAGATCTTGGAGTTTGATGGTAATACTTAGGGTTTTAGCCGCCTCCTTTGTTTGAATCCCCAGGAGAAAGTCTAAAAATTCAGCATGAAGCAACAAAATCAAATTTCCTGATTGGCTTGAGAACTGTGCTCTTTGCTCTAAATCAGAGGTCAGCAAACTTTTTCAGGAGGGCTGGTCCACTGTCCCTCATACCTTGTGGGGGGCCGGGCTATATTTTGAAGAAGAAAAAATGAACGAAATCCTATGCCCCACCAATAACCCAGAGATGCATTTTAAATAAAAGGGCACATTCTACTCATGTAAA
Source organism: Podarcis liolepis (assembly GCF_965112155.1). Taxonomy (NCBI): domain Eukaryota; kingdom Metazoa; phylum Chordata; class Lepidosauria; order Squamata; family Lacertidae; genus Podarcis; species Podarcis liolepis. The sequence goes on from NC_139571.1 coordinate 1,618,568, forward strand.
ACACGCTTATTCCCTGACTGTCCGTGGGCCGGATTTAGAAGGCGATTGGGCCAGATCCAGCCCCCGGGCCTTAGTTTGCCTACCCATTCTCTAAATCACCACGTCCGTCAGGCTCTACCCAAGTCGCCAGTCTGTTGCATGGCCCACCAGAGGCACCACCTCCTGCTCCAAGCAGGCTCCACCCCCATCACCAATATAAGGCAACCTCTTGGCACCCATGTTCTGGGGAAGGGCTGTGGCTCAGGGGATGAGTGCACATTTAGCATCCAAAAGTTCCCAAGTACAAACTCCAGATAGGGCTGGAAAATACTTCAGACTGAAACCCTGGAGAATCTTTCCCAGTTTCAGTAGACAGTGTTGAGTTGACGGACTAATGGTCTGATTTGATATAAGACCCTAAAAGTTCCTACTTATTCTACTGCTTATTCAGATGCTGAACAAAAGGGAAGCGGGAGCAATGGAAAAAATACGAGCAAAGAGCCGCATCACTGAGGGTCCTGGAATAAGAAGGGTTCTGGTGATGATGGTGACCAGGAAAGAGGGATGGATTTCACATACCAAGTTAACCTACCAAATTTTTCAATTCAGGTTTCTAATTTTCTCTGAATAAATGTTCTTTACGTTCCTGACAATTCATTGTGTGGGCTTTATTTTTCTCACAGCGAACTGTCAGAATTCTGCTTTCTGGATTTTTGTTTTGTTTTTTGACTTACTTCAAACTAAGTTGCTAGTCTGGTGTCCTCACCTCCAGTTTTTGTTTGGTGTTTGGCCCAAGGAGGTCTCTGATGTCTTCGTTATAGATCTCCAGGTAAGAAGCCCTTACCAAGAACTTGGAGTTTTCGGCACACTGTAAAAAAACCCGAAGCAAAAACAAGAATAGGCTTCTTAAGTTTCCAAGCTGATTTATACTCTGTCAGGATTGTCTGCTGGGAGGACGGGGTTCTTGATGGCATGATGACTGTGTCCTCCCTCCAGTATTAGAGGCAATGCCTCTGAATATCAGTTGCTGGGAAAGCGCTGTGGCACTCATGTCCTGTTTGCAGGCTTCCCATAGGCACCTGGTTATCCACTGGGAGAATCGGACGCTGGACTATGATGGGGCTTTGGTCAGATCCAGAATGGCCCTTCTTACATGCTCATGACTGTATTTTGAACATCTGAAACATGCTTGGAGCAGGTTCTCACTGTCTGGTCTGTACCACTTCAGATGGAAAGTGGGAGAGAATGCCCCATCATAACGGAAATTCTTGCTCTATCTACTCTAGCTACACAAAGGGAACCCAATGTTTCTACTCCGCTAGTGAAACCATTTGAATATGACCAAGATGCGGAGACTTCTGCTCATGGTTCTTAGGAGAGAAACCAATTTCAAGCCCACATCTGTACTCAAGACAAGCCACGTTCTAGCTTGTTTCCTCCCTGGCCAGGGGCACACTGAGGAGTTGGTTAAGAGTGCAGGCCCAGAGGGGGTGCAAAAACTGCATGGCTGATGACATGCTGTGCAGCAGGCACCTCCTCTGCAAGCCCAAACCACACCAACCTTTCAGCTTTTCACAGTGCAGAGAGCCTGTGATTGTCTGGATGCCAAGGAGGTGAGGGTCTGGGAAGAGAAGAGAAGAGGCCAGTCTTCAAGCGGGAAGAGGTGTGTGGGATGCTGCAGGAAAAGGAGTGGCAAGGCTGGCTGCTACTTTTCAAGGGAAAGCAACACTTTAAACAGCTGCCCAGCAGAAACTGAAGGCAGGGGCAAAAGTAGGCTTTATTTCACCTGGACCAAAGACCCAGTTTGGTGCCTCCCCCCCATGTGCATTTGCATACACACACACAGGCTGGGAGCCTCAATGGTGCTCCTCTGGAGACTTCACCGGGGCAAAAAACCTGGCTAGCCCCCCCCCCCAGCTACGGCTCCGATTGAAGGGGGTGGGTGTTTTATTTGGGTGGAGGTATAAATGATGGTGATGAGCACCTGTGGATTCCTGACCATCAGAGTGGGAAGGCTGCTTCAGGCAGCTGATATTGGGTGTCATGGAAGGGGCAGCAAATTTTTAAAGATTTTGATCTATTATCACGGTATTTTTATGGACTAGGAGCAGGAAAGGTGCTTTTTGGCTTTTCTGCCTCAGGTGCTAGAAGAAACTGGTCAGCCTTGGCTACTATGCACCTTGATGTGGGGTGTGGCGTCACTGGCCACTCCTCGGGCATTAAAATGACTTAAGCCAGCTCTGGATAATTGGTTGAGAATACATTGTTTGCATATCTGGACAGCAGACCGCAAGGCTCAGGTTCAGCATTTCCCACATTTTGGTTTGCAGCATTATAGGAGAAGTCAGAAAGATAATAGTTTGTGAGGTGGATATGTCATAAAGAAGCCATAGATCCAATTCCTGCCAATTCTCAAAAGTTCAGAAGAGAAACATGATTTCATAAAATAGATATTCATCAAGTTGGTGCTTGTTCAGACTAATTAACTGGGAGCAAAGTTGTGTGGCCCTCACCTGTTCTGAATCCCTTCCTATCCTTCACCTTTGCAAAGAAACTGTGGACACTTAAACGCTGCAGCTTCTTCAATTCTTAGAATCTAAGTGCCTTACCTTGGTTCAGAAGGGACTGCTGCTTCACAATTAGTATTGCTTCTAATTTCCTTATGAATACTGCACAATTATATTCCATTTATTTAGTCACTACTTGTAGATCAGATTAAAACAGCAAACCTAAAATTATATACTCGGTCCAACTGAATTCACATTGGATAAACATGTTTAAAGATTACAATTCTGGAAGAAACTTACAATGAACTCATTGGGATCTACTTAGGTGTTTAGGTTCTGAGTGACAGCACAGTGTGGTTGCTGTTGTTTTCAATAATTGCACACCATTAAAAAAACAACAGAAAACTTTTATGTGCTTAATTCTTGTTTATCTGACTGCTGGTTAAGGCCCAGGAGGACAGCTGGTATTTCCTAAATCCACCATCCTAAACGCCCAATGTTCTTTGGAAATTAGATTATATATTTCTGCCAAATCTCATGCGCCTTTCTATGTCTTTCTGCACCTGTGGCTCACATCTATGTGCCTTAAGCCAGCTTTTGCCAACCTGGCACCCTCCAGATGTTTTGGACTACAACTCCTGGCCTTGCCTTGCCTCACCCTCACTCCAGAAGCTTCAAGTATTTGGGTTGCATTTGTTTTTCTCCGGGGGACCGGTGCCAGTACAGTGCTCCCTGCCCCCCATGTCCTGGCACAGTAAGGAGCAGGAGAGGAGCAAACTGCTTGTGCACATTAGATCATGGTTCAAAATAAGTTATTTTTAAACAATGTGTTTGAACCAGGCCAGCATCTCTCTACTGCACCTGAAGGCAATAGGTTGTACGTCACAGAAAACTACAGTGGTGCCTCGCAAGACGAAATTAATTCGTTCCGCAATTCTCTTCGTCTTGCGGGTTTTTCGTCTTGCGATGCATGGTTTCCCATAGGAATGCATTGAAAATCAATTAATGCGTTCCTAGGGAAACCACCTTCAGGCCAGGTCCGGGGACAGTCTGTCCCCGGACCTCTTCTGAAGGCTGGGGGGGGGGGACAAGGGCTTTTCTTCCCACCCCCAGCATTTTAAAAAGCCCTGGGACAGCGGAGGACTTCTCCGCTGTGCGGGGCTATCTTAAAATGCTGGCGGGCGGCATTTTAAATCGCCCCGGACAGCGGAGGACTTCTCCGCTGTCCGGGGCGATTTAAAAGCCCCTGGGAAGGCAGGCAGGGGGGACAAAGACTTTCGCCCCCTGCCCGCCTTCAGAAGGTGTTCCCGCCCCCTGCCCCACTTCGGAACAGCTTTCCGAAGTGGGGCGGATGGGACAGGTGTCCCGGCCCCCCGCCCCACTTCGGAAAGCTGTTCCGAAGTGGGGCGGCGGCGGCAGGTGTCCCCGGCCCCCCGCCCCACTTCGGAAAGCTGTTCCGAAGTGGGGCGGCGGCGGCAGGTGTCCCCGGCCCCCCGCCCCACTTCGGAAAGCTGTTCCGAAGTGGGGCGGCGGCGGCAGGTGTCCCCGGCCCCCCGCCCCACTTCGGAAAGCTGTTCCGAAGTGGGGCGGCGGCGGCAGGTGTCCCCGGCCCCCCGCCCCACTTCGGAAAGCTGTTCCGAAGTGGGGCGGCGGCGGCAGGTGTCCCCGGCCCCCCGCCCCACTTCGGAAAGCTGTTCCGAAGTGGGGCGGCGGCGGCAGGTGTCCCCGGCCCCCCGCCCCACTTCTGAAAGCTGTTCCGAAGTGGGGCGGCGGCGGCAGGTGTCCCCGGCCCCCCGCCCCACTTCGGAAAGCTGTTCCGAAGTGGGGCGGCGGCGGCAGGTGTCCCCGGCCCCCCGCCCCACTTCGGAAAGCTGTTCCGAAGTGGGGCGGCGGCGGCAGGTGTCCCCGGCCCCCCGCCCCACTTCGGAAAGCTGTTCCGAAGTGGGGCGGCGGCGGCAGGTGTCCCCGGCCCCCCGCCCCACTTCGGAAAGCTGTTCCGAAGTGGGGCGGCGGCGGCAGGTGTCCCCGGCCCCCCGCCCCACTTCGGAAAGCTGTTCCGAAGTGGGGCGGCGGCGGCAGGTGTCCCCGCCCCCCCGCCCCACTTCAGAAAGCTGTTCCGAAGTGGGGCGGCGGCGGCAGGTGTCCCCGCCCCCCTTCGGAACATCGTTCCGAAGTGGGGCGGCTGGGGCAGCTGTTCCCGCCCGACCTCCCCACTTCGGAACATCGTTCCGAAGTGGGGCGGCTGGGGCAGCTGTTCCCGCCCCCCTCCCCCCTTCGGAACATCGTTCCGAAGTGGGGCGGCTGGGGCAGCTGTTCCCGCCCCCCTCCCCCCTTCGGAACATCGTTCCGAAGTGGGGCGGATGGGGCAGCTGTTCCCGCCCCCCTCCCCCCTTCGGAACATCGTTCCGAAGTGGGGCGGCTGGGGCAGCTGTTCCCGCCCCCCTCCCCCCTTCGGAACATCGTTCCGAAGTGGGGCGGATGGGGCAGCTGTTCCCGCCCCCCTCCCCCCTTCGGAACATCGTTCCGAAGTGGGGCGGATGGGGCAGCTGTCCCCGCCCCCCTCCCCCCTTCGGAACATCGTTCCGAAGTGGGGCGGCTGGGGCAGCTGTTCCCGCCCGACCTCCCCACTTCGGAACATCGTTCCGAAGTGGGGCGGCTGGGGCAGCTGTTCCCGCCCCCCTCCCCCCTTCGGAACATCGTTCCGAAGTGGGGCGGCTGGGGCAGCTGTTCCCGCCCCCCTCCCCCCTTCGGAACATCGTTCCGAAGTGGGGCGGATGGGGCAGCTGTTCCCGCCCCACCTCCCCCCTTCGGAACATCGTTCCGAAGTGGGGCGGATGGGGCAGCTGTTCCCGCCCCACCTCCCCCCTTCGGAACATCGTTCCGAAGTGGGGCGGATGGGGCAGCTGTTCCCGCCCCCCGATTCGGAACAGCGTTTTAAAATGCTGTGGGTCGGCAGCGCTTCGCTCCCGACCCCCAGCATTTTAAAATCTCCCCGGGACAGAGACTTCTCTGCTGTCCCTTGGAGATTTTAAAATGCTGGGGGTCGGCAGCGAACGCTTCGCTCCCGCCCGCCAGCATTTTAAGATCGCCCGGGGCAGGCGGGGGGAGGCAGGCGGGGGGGGGAGCAAAGACTTTTGCCCCCCGCCGTCCTTCAGAAGAGGTCCTCTTCTGAAGGCCGGCTGTGGGCGAAAGTCTTTGCTCCCGACCGCCAGCATTTCCCTATGGGCTTTCGTCTTGCGATGCAAGCCCATAGGGAAATTCGTCTTGCGAAGCGCCTCCAAAACAGAAAACCCTTTCGTCTTGCGGGTTTTCCGTCTTGCGAGGCATTCGTCTTGCGGGGTACCACTGTATTATTTTCTGCCCACAGGATTCGCTGCCTGAAGCAGCTTCCCAACTCTGCCTAGTGGTATGGCTGGTCATAACTCTTGCTGGTTAACTGGAGTCACATACAGGTCACTGAATTTCTCTATGGAATGAAGTACTCCACCAGCAAGGAAAAAACCACCTTACAATTATTTACATGATCACATTTCCCAGGCAGAAAGAAAGACAAGTCAAGAACCACCGATCTTGCTATGGTAGGGTTACCAGACATCCCCGTTTCCCGGGGACAGTCCCCAGATTTACGAATAAGTCCCTGGACAAATTCCATCCCCGGAATGTCCCTGGATTTCATCTAATGTCCCCGGGAAATGCAGCAGCGGCAGTCTCAGAAGCCTGGAGCAGTTGGCTTCAGGAGCTGCTTGGAAGTCCCCATATGATGGTGGTGCAGGGGCACAAAGATGCAGCTTCCGGGCTGCCTCCATCTTCCCTGACCCCAGTAACTAAGCTGTGAAGGGAGGCTTCATGCTGCCTATTGGAGAAGCCTCCCACCTCCTACTTGCGTGCAAGCAGGAGGGGGCAGGGATCTCTCAGGCAAGGGGAAGCCTCCCTTCCCAGCTGAGAGATCTGGGCCCCCTCCTGCTTGCACGCAAGTAGGAATGGGATTGGGGCTGCTCCAATGGGAAGGGAGGAATCGTGCTGCCCAAGCCTCACTGCTGCTTTTGGCCCTCCTTCTCTGCCTTCCATGCCTGACCCACCGCACACTGCTTCACCACCACCACCACCATCACCACCGAAGAACCAACAACTCAGGGGCTGCCTAGGCTCATGGAGAAAGGAGACAGAAGCCTCAGAGGAAGGGGAAACGTGGCGGTTGAGGTAAAGGCCATCGCTGCAGCATCAACGTCCCAAACATGTAGTATTTATTTATTTAGTGTCCCCGGATTCATTGAAAAAAATCTGGTAACCTTATGCTAAGGGTTGCTGGCTGACTGACTTTCATTTCATATCAGTCTGTTTTATTTCAACACCTCTGCTCAGAAAACTCAACCAAAACATGACTTTGCTCTCAGGAGCAACCTGTGGCTCACACTCCATGTTCTTGCTCCCCTCGTGCAAAACGAGTCTCTCACCCACTTCCTGGTTCACAGCTTGCTTCCAAGCCAGAATCAAAATTCCATTAAAACTGATATTTGTTCTCTTTTGGAGGTAATCAATGCTGTGGGGCTCTGTGTTGCCTTATCTGTTGTGATGTCCCTGCTACCAATTTTAGATGTCTTTGGGGAGATTATGACTCGGCTAGCATTGGGGGAAGTCAGGGCGGGGCTTCTGGATTTTCTTAAGCCAGTCTTGGATTTAATAACTCACCTAGTAGCAGGAACACTGCAGGGAGCATTTCGATAAAAGTTTGTCATGTGCCCTCCTTTATTTGTCCCCTATACAAGTGTACCTTGCTTATCAGTTTTTCCAAGACAGCTAAGGTTCAAATTTTATCAAATCAAGTGTCCAAAGAGAGGCCCTCTAGATATCAGAATTGCTAATTGTGTAAACAAGCCCTTAGCCAGCTAGTCCATTGGACAATTTTAATCATATGTACCTGCACACTCTCAAATAAGTGTTCAAATGCTCTGGGAATTATGCCCTTCTGGGAAGATGGATCCAGAATCCCTTGCATGGTAAAAGACTTCCCACTTCCCGTCTGTCCATAGGCAAAGATGGTACCATTATAGCCTTCTGTAACACCCTGGAATTTAAACAGAAAATGAAGATTAATAATAACCATCAGCTTGGATTTGTGTTCTCAGTTCAGTGTCTACCCTTCCTCAAGAGATTTTGTTTGCAGGCAAACTAACCACAGGCATCAGCTTCTATTAAGATCCACTCAAATATTTAATTAGAATAAGCAAGCATCTCTGGGAGTGTTTCAAAAAGAATTGGATATGAGATAGCATGGATGTAGGGGCTCCATAGCCCAGGGCTTACAGAAGTTAAGAGTTACTGCTACTTGCAAATTCTGCGATGAATTCTGTGATGAATTCTGTGTAGGCAGAATAATCTTTCATACATATTGTCCTATAGATCAGCAGGGAACTTCAATTCCCATCATCCCTCATCACTTACTATGCTAATAATAGAGTGCAACAACATGTGGAAGACCAGAGACTCCCCACCCCAATAGATAACCATCAGTCTTCTACCATGCCACAGCTGAATTGCAATCTGATCTAACACAGGGCCCATCATCATCTACAGGAGAAAGAGGGGGGGGGGAGAGGAAATTGAAAAGTGTGTGTGATATATTATTATAACTACATACTGCACTCTTTCCTGAGGTATGTCCCTTTGAATTGGATTTACTTCTTGGTAGTCATAGAATCATAGCATTGTAGAGCTGGAAGGGACCCAAGGGGTCATCTAGTCCAACCCCCTGTAGTGCAGGAACCTCAACTCAAGCATTCCTGACAGATGGCTACCCAAACTCTGCTTAAAAACCTTCAATGAAGGAGACTGCATCACCTTCTGAGGTCATGCATCGACTTGCTCTGTAATTTTGTTTTGAGCAGGTTAACATGAAATGAGGGCCCCAAGTCTGAAAAAATTAAAGGCCATTGCTACAGATTTTTTCTGCTCCAGTACCTTAATTTCCCCCTGCTTTAAGTTACCCACTTCCCTAGGGTAAGCAAAGTATGAACGCACACACTTAAGTACAGTATGTGACATTTATATCACTGAGCTACAGATTTCCCAATAGGTAAAGGTAAAGGACCCAGGCAGCTTTCTGGATCTGCTTCTGGTGCAATGGAAACCACGACGGAAGCCAGAGCGCTTGAAAACGCAGTATCTGCAGCTGGTTGCACTCACCTCTATGAGGGGGTAGGCAATTTCATTATAGATTTGCTCTGTGTTGTGGCTCATGTTATACGCCCCATCAAAGGTGAACTGTTTGGGTGGGTCTTCTGATGCCATAGGGTTCTGGATAAAGCACTGGCCACAGGAGCTGTCCATGTTGACCACCACCTTGCAGCCCAGCTGCTTTTCACGCTCATTCAAAGGGCGGCAACGCACAATCACTTTCACCGCTTCTGAGGCCATCTTCAAGGCCCATGAACTTGGGCTTGGAGACTTGGTGTGGGGCTAGGGCACGTTACTTCCAGCACAGGAAGTAGGGCTTGTGCTCACTTCAATGGAGGGTCAAGAACAAGGCAGTAGAAAAAGGCAGCTTGAAGGCCAGCTGCTGTGCTGTCAGACAACTGGCCAAGGGTGAAGACTGTTTTGCCTGGCAAAGCAAGTAGTACAAAACAGGTAATTCCTTTTGGGTAAGATCAGTGCAGGGGGTGTGACCGTAACAGGGCAACATGTGCTACGCCAGGTGATGAATTTTCTAGGAAAATATGGGACACCTGAAGTGCCACAAGAGAAGTGCCAAGAATGTGTGCGGCCGAAGGCAGTACTATGCTAGGGCAGTGGGGTGGGAAGCCTGGCAGAAGAACAGGTGTTCTTCCTTGGTCTTGCTTTGGCAGGAGCAGCGAGGAGCAGCAGAGGCCTTTCCTCAGAACCTGGAATGTGAGTGTGACCTCACAAAGACCCTGCTAGGCAATGAAGGCTCCGCGCAACTGGGCATGGAAGCCCTTTTCTTGCTTCCCCCAAGGACTGGGTGTTGCTGAAGGGAACAGTGGGTGGGGAGACACGCATCTGCTTCACCTCTAATTCTGCCAGAGATGATCCATTAAGGGGGCTGTCAAGGCCTTTGGAGCTCCAGGCCCGGGCAGCCTGAGCAGCTGGGAACTGGCACAGCCCCAGGGGGCGCAGAGGGCGGGGAATGGGGGCAGCTGGCCTGGGAGGGGGCCTTTCTCCAGCACCGCTCAGGCCTGGCCCACGAGCGGAGCGGGGGGGGAGCAGCTGAGGGGCCCGGGAGCGCGGGGAGCCTCACCGCAGCCTTACGGGGGCTCACGCGAGCCTGAAGGCGGGATCCCGCTCCGCCGGCGCAGCCCCCTGCCTACCCGCCTCGGGGGTCGAGGGAGGGCGGAGCGGGGCTGGGCGGGGCCGGCATGGAGGGAGCCTCTCGCCGTCCCCTCCGAGCGGGCCTGGCCTGCGGGGCGCCGCTTCGCCGTCCAGCCCGCCCGCCCGCCGCCGCCGCCGGCTCCTGGCAGTGGCAGTGGCGGCGTCGGCGTTGCTCGGGCGACCGGCCGCGTCTCTGGGCGCGCGGCAGCCTCCGAGGCGGGGCGAGGAGCGCCGCAGTCCCGCCGGTGGCTTTGGCCCTCGCCCCACGGACGCAGACCCGGGCTAGGCAGGGAGCGGAGGCCCCTTCCCGGGGAATGGTGCGGCTGCTCCGGCGCCCCAGCGGGTTTTCATGCTGAAACTTTAAAAGCAGCTCAGGAAAACTGGCTTCCCGCCCCGAAATCCTTTCGCGGTGAACTCGGGGCTGCCGCGGGATGGTAAAAAACTGCGCTCAATCCTACGCACGACCAGAAAGCGCGACCCCTGAATTGCCCGGAGCATTAACACTTTCGCATTGGACTGGATCCAAAGGTGCGGGAAATTACGCACCAGGCGCGGCAATTCGCCGCCGTCTTCACTCAAAAATAGCATCTCCGCCGGCTTCTTCCAAGCATTTCTGCCCGACCTCCATAGTAAAGGATACAAAACGCCCAGAAATGTGGTGCTTTGTTTTTTACCTGCGTGTGCGTTTTAAACCTACAAATACATGCAGCCCCCCGCCCGCCTTTGGGATAAAGGATAGTTAAGATGCAGGAAAGAGAACCGGGTCGAGGAGAAGGACCCGGCTGGAGGCGGGCGCGGCCGGGAGTTGCCTCAGGGGACCGGCCAGGCAGCCCTTCTCTCGCTTCACTTGGCCGGGGGGGGGCAGCTGCTCCCCGCGGCCGAGGCCTCGCTTTCCTCCAACTCACTTCGCAGAAAAGCCGCTTGTTCCCAGCCCCCAGCCCCCCCCCCGAAGTGCCCGGCCTGCTCGGGGCCAGGCGGGCGGGCCGCTTTCTCGGACCGGAGATTCGCGCGTCAAGGGGACGACCCGGACCGCTGATTGCGCGGCACTTCCGGGCGGGGCACACGCGGCCGGAAGTGGGGGGGGGACCGCGTGCTCGCTCTTTCTCCGGAGGAGCCCGAAGCAGCCGCCGCCGCCGCCGCGATGGGTCGTCCGCGCAAGGTGAGGCCTGGGCCGGGGAGGGGAGTGAGGCGGGAGGGCGGGCGGGCGGCGGGGCGCGCGTCCGGGCCTTCACGAGGTCTCGCGTTCCTCCCTTGCAGACCAAGAACCAGAAGAAGGAGCGCGCGGCCGCCCAGCTGCGCGGCCAGGAGGAGTTCGGCTCCGTCCCGCACTCCTTCGTCTTCCACCGCGGCCGCGTGGGCAAGGCCCTGCAGCAGCTCATCCTGGATGTCCGCCGCGTGATGCAGCCCTACACGGCCTCCAGCCTCAAGGTGCGGCCAAGGGGAAGAAAGGGTCTTCCTAAGGGGGGCGGGTAGGAGAGGCCTCTGACAAAGGGGTTACGAGAGGAAATACAGAAATTGGGGCTTCTGACGGATTCTAAGGGGAATGTAGGCTACTAGATGGGGATGAGGAATTAAATCCACACATAAATGCCCAGAAAACAGTTTGGTTCTCTCTCTACATACATTTAAAAATGTGTGCTCTTGGACCATTTTTGTTCAGAACAATAAAACATTGCTCCAGTCAGCATAATCTTCTCCCTCTGACAGGCTGTCTAAATTCTGGATCATTTAGGGGGTGGGCTGTGTGGTTGTTTTAAAAAAATCTTGCAAACATTTTGCCAGTTATACAGATCTGTGTTTATGAAACCTGGATCACATAGTACCAAGCCATTTTGCATATTTAATGCAAAATGCTAGTCCTTGCGCTTGTTTAGTTTTGTTGCAAAAGTGTTCAAGGATGTAGTTGGGAATGGCTGGGGGGGGCAGGTAGGGTAAGAATACCAGAGGCTTTCCTGAGCACATGTTTGCTCAAAATGGATTTCTAAAACTCTAGTAACTTCAAAGCATTTTACTTCAACTAATTTAATTAAGTAATTTAAAGACAATTCTATGCCCTGGTTTTTGTCTGGCAGCACAGACAGCAGAGCCACACTGATTACAGGTCTTGACTTTTTCAGGTGCGCAAGAAGAACACTCTGAAAGACTTTGTGGCAGTGGCTGGACCTCTCGGGGTGACTCACTTCCTGGTGTTCACGAAAACCCCCACCAATATCAACCTTGTAAGTTAAGCAGTGAGAAGTTGCTGAGTGGTGGCAACAAGTGGTTCCGATATTGTTCTGCCCTGCTAGTCTTGTGTTTTGGTTCTGTTAGAACAGGCATACATAGGCAAACTCGGCCCTTGAGATGTTTTGAGATTACAATTCCCATCATCCCTGACCACTGGTCCTGTTAGCTAGAGATGATGGGAGTTTTAGTCCCAAAACATCTGGAGGCCCGAGTTTGCCTGTGCCTGTGCCAGAATGTGCAACTTGAATTCTTTCTCTCTATATTGATGCTTTTCAAACTCTTGTCTTCAAATTGATTTGTCTGTTGAGGACAATTTTGTGTTGTCATTGTGAAGCTTTTACTCATGGCAGGAGATTCTGGAGCATGTACTGGATTTTACAGTCAATTCCTATGGAGCAGTGACCAAGCTTCTTGGGCCTCGTTGCTGAGTGTGAACTGAGTACAGCCTCCTAGGACACACAAGTCCCCCTGCTTGCCCCGGACACTGATCACTCCCTGCAATATGTAGTCACAGAGCAGTCTTCCCCAACCTGATGCCATCCAGAAGGGCACCAGGTTGGGAAAGGCTACCATGAAGCAGTATGGCAAGGCAGAATTGTCAGAAAGGCTTGTCTGGTACTGACCCTCTCACTGAGGGAGTCCTGATAAGCTTCTGAAGAACTTTTATCATTCTCCAGAACCCTGCTTTGCAGGATGGACTGTTGTGAAAGCTCAGGTCCTCTTCCTCTTATACCCTCTGTTGGTTTTGTTGGCCCAATCGAAGTATCATTGTAACTCTGCCTGATGACCTGATGCAAATGATGACAATGTGTTTTGCTGAGTGAAACCTGTGATTCTCACTTCAAAGTAAACGCACTGATGCATCTGGATTTTGCAGAACACTAAAAGCAGAGTTTGAATTATGACAACCAATCTGCCTGTGGTAGAGGCTGCTCTGATTGATTTCTCTCTTCCTCAGAAATTCTTCCGTCTTCCTGGTGGGCCAACCTTGACCTTCAGAGTTGCTCAGGTACCAGTTGCTGGAAATAGTAGGGTAGGCTAGTTAGAATACAGCTGCCTCTGAAAGACCCTTTTATAGCTTGCTAAGGTTAGAAGGGTTTTTTGCTACCTGTTCTTTCTAGTAGGTTATTTATTTATATATCGCCCTTCATCTGTAGATCTTGGGGTGGTTCACAGCATAAAAATACAAGATTAAAACAAAATACATAATAAAAACAAGAACAAAAACCAAGCAAACCAATAACCACCCTCCCACTCCTCTTACAGACTGCTAATGTGGTGTGGTGTGAATCCTTGACCTAGGTGAATTATTTATCTGTACTTCAAGACAATCTAAATTTTGCAGCCTGTATCACTTATGTAAATTGCCTAATTTATCCTGGCCTTATCACTACTGAACATCATATTCAGCCACCCCTCTAGCTTCAGGGATTTCAGGAGTACAATTTCCTAGCATATATTTGCTGCTATGAGGTCTAGAAACCTTTTTTTTTTTTTAACGAAAGCTTGAGATGCTCATGAAGCTGAACCAGTACCAAGTCTACAGGCCTTCTGGAGATCAGGGTTTCCATCAAGGATGGGCACTCCAGATACTGCTGGAGTATAACTCCCATTATCCCTGACCTTTGGCTGTGCTGGCCAGGCCAGATGTGAGTTGTAGTCCAATAGTGGCCACAGGTTCCCCACCACTAGTTTACAGGGGGTGAGGAACTACCTTTTGGTGGTGGGGCACTACTGTGGTGTACTACCTCTTGGTAGTAGTGCAAGATTCTCTATTATCAATTATTATTTAATTAGATTTGTATACTGCCCTTCATCCGAAGATCCCAGGGTAGTTCACGAAAAAACAAAAACAAAATGAGAATACAAAGTACAAGAATACACCTCTGCTGCTGCCTCACTCATCTGTTTCACTTCAGTATTCGCTCATCAAAGATGTTGTGTCAACCCTGAAGCGGCACCGGATGCACGAGCAGCAGTTCACCCACCACCCACTCCTGGTCCTCAACAATTTTGGCCTTCAGGGCATGCACATCAAGGTCATGGCGACTATGTTCCAGAACATGTTCCCTTCCATCAATGTCCACAAGGTAGGTGTGTGCTGGCCTGGAGACTGTGGGAAGTCAGCTTGATGGTCCTGCTCTGCAAGAGTGGAACCTACTCCCTGGTGTGAGTTAGAGAGGTTAGTTTTATAGAGCATTCAGTCTGAAATGGCACCTCTGTGACAACAAAGCTAGTGACAGGATGACCTCATCCAGGATATATAGAGTGTGTTTGTGATTTAGACCTGTTTTCCATTCTGGAAAGGGATTGTGGAAATTAATGTACCGTATTTTTCGGCCCATAGGGCACACCTAGGTTTTTTGGGGGGGGGAGAAAAAAAATTATTTTCCCCCCAGGCGCAGGGCTGGGGCGGGGGAAGCCCGAGCTTCCCCCAACCCCAGCCCCCAGAACAGGCTGCTATTCGCAAGCCTAGGGAGCCTGGTGGGAAGTCGCACCGGTCTCCCCAGGCTTGTGGATATCTGCCCGAAGCCTGGGGCGCACTGAACTCAGCACGCCCCAGGCTTTGGGATGCAGGCTGCTATCCGCAAGCCTAGGGAGCCCGGCGGGAACTCCCGCGGGCTCCCAAGGCTTGCGGATAGCTTCCTGAAGCCTGGAGAGCGAGAGGGGTCGGTGTGCACTGACCCCTCTCGCTTTCCAGGCTTCAGCGAAAGGCTGCATTCGCCCCGTAGGATACACACACATTTCCCCTTCATTTTTGGAGGGGGGAAAGTGCGTCCTATGGAGCGAAAAATACGGTATATCTTTGTGTTGGAACTGCAGTGCATCTTGACGCCATTCTTGTGCAGTGGAAATCATTGTAGAGTTGGAAGGGGCCAACCCCCTGCCCTGCAGGAATCTCAACATGTCCCCCATCCAATCTGAAACCATACCAGACCCTACATAGCTTGGCAAATGTGCTAACAGTCTTTTTACTGCTCCATATGTGGTTGGGCTCCAGCTCCCACCAGTGCCAGCAGCAGGGCCAATGGGCTGGAATACTGTGAGCTGTAGTCCAGCTACATCTGGATGGCTGCAAGCGCCCCACCTCTGCCTAACTGGAACCTTCCTATGAATTGGAATTCCTTACCCCTTAAAAGGAAGCAAGGAACAGGGAAGTATCTGCTCACAAATGGTCCTCATAGCGCAATAAAAAGGTAAAGGGACCCCTGACCATTAGGTCCAGTCGCAGACGACTCTGGGGTTGCGGCGCTCATCTCGCTTTATTGGCCGAGGGAGCCGGCATACAGCTTCCGGGTCATGTGTTTGATACCAGAGGCACTTGAATTAAAACTGGAGGGATGTGTCACTTGCACTTAAAGAGATGCATATACATTTTCTTGGTCAGTTCTCAGGACAGTGGGCTAACCCCCCTCCCCGCATCATCCTGCCTTCAGTTCTATTTCTTCCCACCCCAGTCAGGACTGGGCTCATGCGGTGCTTCTGGGATTCCCTGTGTCTGTTAGCTGCGGGGTAGAGGGTGGGGAGGGAATCTCTAGAATATTGCAACTGCATTCCATTGAGGGATGGGGTTGAGTGCTGGATAGAAGACCTTCCTGCTCCAGTAGGCATAGAGCAGTTCAGAGTGACGACATCAGTATTGTGGCCGTTATTTTTTTTAAGGGACACCTCACCCCTTCTTGCCACCTTAGTTCTAATGGTGGAACAGATGCAAATGATGATAGCATACCTTTGACATGCTCTGTGATGGCGCTGGTGCATCTGTGCTTGGCTCCTTTTGGAGGTCCTTCTGCAGTTGGTGCTTCTAGCATTAAGCTGTGGCAAGTACAGCCTCTCTTCTTGAGACGGTTTGTGGGCAAATGAGGCAGAACGAGTCCTGAGCTGCTTGGGATTTTGTGCTTTGTTTCTGGATTCCCAAGGCCCTTCACTGGATAGCACTCACTTTATATGTAAATACCTAACACTCGTCACTAGTGGGGAAAGATTCCAGGGATATAAGAACAGGATGAAGCACAACCATGAGTTAGACTTACTCTGAATCAGCACTGTGTTTTGGGATATATTGCATTGGTAAGTCAGGGGTCCCTTTACCTTTCTAAGCTCAGTTACCGAAGTTGGATACCTAGAGCTGCTACAGCTAAGTTGTGCACTAGTAGAAGCTAGCACACTGAGTCCTGCTGGCAGAATGGGACTTCCTGTCTCTCCGCCCAGAAAGGTCAAGAGAAGCCCCAGGAGGAGGAGGAGAAGGAAGATCATTCCGTCTGCCGAGCAGAAATGCTTGTGCAGACAGAACGATTGCCTTAGCACAATGTTGAATTCCACCTCAAGAGTACTAGGGAAATTGGGTACTAGGCCTCCTGGGTTCTATAAAGGCTGTCACAGCTAGGGAATCTTCATTGCCACCTAAAGTACTTGTCAGATGAGGGACTTCATCATCATCATCATTTATTATTTATACCCCGCCCATCTGGCTGGGTTTCCCCAGCTACTCTGGGTTGCTTCCCAAAAAATATTAAAATACAGTGGTTTGTTAAACATTAAAAGCTTCAGCCTTCAGATGTCTTCTGAAAGTCTGGTAGTTCTTCTCTTTGACATCTGGTGGGAGGGTGTTCCACAGGGCGGGTGCCACTACCGAGAAGGCCCTCTTATGCCATATTGTGAGCCTTGGTTCTCATGCTGTTGTGTTCTCTTTTCTCCTACCCTGCCCCCCCCACCCACTGCCTGCCCTGCCCCAGGTAAACCTTAATGCCATCAAGCGTTGTGTACTGATCAACTATAACCCAGACACCCAGATCCTTGAATTCCGTCATTAGTAAGTATCTTCTGTTTCATGCTGTGCTCCTCCCCAGTGCTGAAGGATCAGATCTGAGCTCACAGTAACCTGCATCTGCAAGAGGGACATATTGCATGCATGGCCACTTTCATAAAATATTTTTAATTAGTCTGTGTTAGCAGTTCATTGTTTGTGTGCCAGTCCGCATTATGCATGCCAAACATTCATATTATTCAAAATAAAAAATTCCTTCCAGTAGCACCTTAAAGACCAACTAAGTTAGTTCTTGATATGAGCTTTCGTGTGCATGCACACTTCTTCAGATACACTGAAACAGAAGTTGCCAGACCCTTCTATATAGTGAGAAGGTGGGGAGGGGTATTACTCAGAAGGGTGGTGGGAATGGGAGATTGGCAGATAGCTGAGATGAGCCTGTTGACGACTCTTAAGGACTGCAATAGGTCTTACAGGAAAAGTCAAGGGGTGAGAAGGTGAAAATGGCTTAGTCATGTATAATGAGATAAGAATCCAATGTCTTTGTTCAGACCAGGTCTCTCCATGGTTTTAAGTTTGGTAATGAGTTGCAATTCAGCAGCTTCTCTTTCCAGTCTATTTCTGAAATTCCTTTCCAGTCTATTTCTGAAATTCATATTATTGTGCTCATTAAACCAAACACTGTTTTGCACTGGAAGGATGTACACTCAGGGAAGAAATACTTCTTTGTGGCTTTGGTTTGATGATAAAAGATAAAGCTCAGGGCAGCATACCAGGGGTACATCCTATTTTATCCTTGCAATGTAAAATAGTATAGACCAGGGGTCACCAACCCACATTTCAGATTTTGAAAGACTGCAGTTGGCACTAGTCACAAAATGGTACAGTATGGCTGCTGGGGGGGGGGGCATGGCATGGCACGGCACAAAATTAAGAGAGTAGCCACAGTGAAACGTTTCCTGTAATTGTATTTCTATATAAGAAAGGAAGACAGGAGTGCCTGGCGTCCTCTGGTCCATGGGGTCACGAAGAGTCGGACACGACTAAACGACCAAACAACAACAAATATAAGAAAGGGTTTAGCCTATTGAATTTCAGCCTGACACACAGCAATTAAAGGCGCAAGAATCCTGTTTGCCTCCAATGCCAACCATAAACCCAAGCCTAGGATTCCATCCTGCACCTACTTACAAATATTACTTCTGAGGAAAAATGTACACCATTTTTCTGTAAGTTAACTAGTTAGTGAATTCTTAATGCATGCCTAGTTTTAGCTTCTGCACAGCAGGAGGCATACCCAAGCCTCTTAGCAAAGTTTTCACATTTGTCTTTGGAGGGGAGGGGGATTTATTATCCTCCATCCACACTTGTTCTGTAGTAGTACTTGCAGAAAATAGCTTCTAGGTGTGCCTGATCTCAGATAAGCCACCACAGGAAAGATGCCTTCTGGGAGTTAGGAGGAAAAGAAAGGCAAACTAGGTGCACATGGTGAGAGTGTGGTCTGCTGGTGTGTGTCTGGTCTTAAGCTGCTTGGGAGCAGGAGTTTAAGGGATTGCTGTCTGGTGGTGTCACACTACTTTCTTTTCAAGGTGTTTTTTTTAAAAAAAATATTTTTAAGGTGATTTCAATTAAAGGTAATACAGTGATACAGGAAAAAAGAAGGAAAAGTGAGAGGGAGAGAACTAATAACAAAGATACGTATCAAAGTGAAAAGGGTTTTGAACCCTGGAAAATTTATCTAACCAACATTTTTTCTAGTATATTATGCCACCTGCCTTGGTGGGGCCCAGAGCAACTGGAAGACAGCAGGTCGTGGGGATACTTCCCTGGATAAAGTGAGGATCCAAGGAGTTTGCCCCTGAATCTAACAGCTAAATTTTCTAGATTGTATTCCACACCCCTAGCTGGAAGCCAAGCTTGTTTCCAGAGTTGTAAGAAGATTATGTCAGCTAATATAGGAGCAAGGCAGGGATAGCCCCTGCCCAGATGATAAGGTCAGCACATCACATTTCACATACTGACCCTTGCCAGAGGCCTCAGGCAGAATAGAGAAGAGTCTTTCCTAGGCCTGCATCCAAATAACCTTTAATTGGAGGCGCCAGTGACTAAATGTAGGACCTGGTACATGGCAGTGCATATCTGCTCTGCCTCCTCCACCCTTACCCACCAAGCACAACAGCAGTGGCTTGCTCCTCTTGCTTGATGGAATGCCTCCATACACCTCTCCTGCCCTTGGTGTTTTGCAGCAGTCTGAAAGTGGTGCCTGTAGGAATAAGCAAAGGGCTGAAGAAGATCATGCAGGAGAAGTTTCCTAACATGAGCCGTCTGGAGGACATCAGTGAACTATTGGTTAGGTGAGAAAAAGACCCTCCACCTCCCCATAAAGCTAAGCCCCCACTCCCACCCCATTCAAAGTGTAGGTTCATTTTGGGTCCTGGGGCAGGTTGAGCTGTTCTTAGCAGAGCTAGAGACTCAGTAGAGACTAATGGTTTGTGAATAAGGCAGGATGTAAGGAGGTTTGTGCATTTTGGGCCCTGTTTCATGATGCCCTTGCTCTTATTTTCTGTTCCTTTTTACTTCTTCGTGTATGTTTAAACTCCTGTGGAATGCCAAACCAGCTTGATTCTCATGCTCCCACTGATACCTCCTCTTCTTTATTGGTGCCCATTCTTGTTCCACCCCACTTCTTCCCTTGTGTGTCTCACCTTGCTTGGACTGTAAGCCTGAGGACGGTAAGGCTAGTGTCTTTTCTTGCCTTGTTTTATGTGCAGAGCTCCTCTGTTAGCAGCATGCCAGGAATAATAGTGTTTTCCTTCCCTCCCTGCAATGCAGAGACATCAATCTTTCTGAGAGTGAAGCTGAGCAAGATGGCAGTCACAACACCACAGAGCTGCCTCAGGCCTACGCTGGCCGGGGGAACATGAAGGCCCAACAGAGCGCTGTCCGCCTCACTGAGGTCAGGCCATGGAACTCTTGAGCTCACAGAATGGGAGTGGCTGGGGGGGGCAGCATAGAGCTGACCTCTGCTCTTCCAGCTGCTGTCTGCTTCAGCAGTGAAAGTCCTGATCATCCAAATTGGGATAGCCATGAGGGCTGCCAGGCTCCTGCGGGTGGTGGAGTGGTGGTGGTGAGGATATCTCTGACCTAATGAAGTCTCTGCCTCTTTTCCCAACAGATTGGCCCTCGAATGACCCTGCAACTGATCAAGGTGGAGGAAGGGTTAAGCCAGGGCAATGTGCTCTATCACAGCTTCAGTGAGTGTCTTCTCCCTTCATGGAGCCCTCCTCTCCTGAGCTTCTATGTGGAAAACAATACCCCCCCCACCCCCACAAACACACTTAAAAGGCTGTAGAATATTAATCAGCCAAAGGCCTGGTTGAAGAGGAATGTTTTTGCCTGGCCCCTAAAGGTGTATAATGAAGGTGCCAGGCAAACCTCCCTGGGGAGAGCATTCCACAAATGGAGCCACTGCAGAAAAGGCTCATTTTTGTGTCGCCGCCCTCCAGAGCTCTTGAGGAGGAGCCACACAAAGAAGGGCCTCCTCAGAGAATGATCTGGGGTTCTGGGGTGATTGATATGGTGAGAGGCGGTCCTTGAGGTATTGCAGCCATCATCATCATCATCATTTTATTTGTATGTCGCCTTTCCACAGTTAAAAACAATGCTCAGGGCGGCTGACAGCATGACAAGGTATACATAATTACAAAAGTCATAATAAATAAACCAAAATTACACAACCAAATGGAAAACAATTTCCACATAAATCAAAATCTAAAACTAAGAATACAGCATTAACATAACAGTTTAAAATGACATAGGTAAAAAAATAACAGCAATTTCAAAAACAAAAATGGAGCCCTCTCTGCCCAGCGGCAGCAGTCCTTTATGGAGCCCGTCAGGCCCCGCCCTGGGCCAGGTGGTGAGTGGCAGGACGGGGGCCCTCAGGTGCTGAGCAGGGGAGTCCTGAGCCATTTAAAGCTTTATACCCTTTTCCCTTATGGGGTATCCAAGAGCCCATATAGAGTCCTTACATAGGTTCCCTATTGGTAGGAGAAAATAACAGAGGCCAACCAGAGAATATTGAGAAGCAAAGCAGCTAGTAAGCTTGATCTTTATTGATCTGTTGCAACAGGGTACTCCCCTCACACGCAGGAGAGGAAGAGGACCCAGAACAATGGCGTGCAAGGCCTTATAAAGACTTTTGAAATTCCCATTCTCTAGATCAAGACCACCCCCCAGAAACATTATGCATACATCACAGAAGGGGTGTAACCTAAGACCACCCCTCAGATACATCCCACCTACATCACAGAAATTTAAATATTGTTTTTCTCCTGTTGTTGTTTATCTCCTGTCTAGCAGGTTACTTGATTGGATTTCCTGGGGAGCCTGGCCATTCTTTTGTAGTGGTAAAATACTTATTTCCTGGGCCAGGTCACAGGCTCACACCTTATTCAAACAGACATATCCTTGAGACAGGATTTGTGAGGAAAGAGACAATGGGGAGGCTTTTCCAGTTTAACCTTGCAGAGAAAGGATTTGGTCAGTTTAGGAATCAAAATGGTTCCAGGTTGGCTTTCCTGTGCTGATCTATGTATGTGCAGTTATGAACATTACTATATATCTAAGACCATAAAATTCCTATCACAATAGGTCAAAAACAGCATTTTGAATTTAAAGGTGGGGGGAAGTTAAAGTGAATAGCTAGGGGTGTACCCCAGTATTAAAGATATTGGACAATAAGTCTGTATAACTTCCAGCCATGTTCAACAGTGCATGAATAAATCTGCCCTTGCTGCCTCCTCAGAACAGCAAAAACAGGCTGTTGGGCATCCAAGCATGTTGCACTCAGGTTGGTGAGCCTGTTGTCAGCCATCGTCTTCAGTTGCTGAGTTGTGTTAGTGGTGCCACCGTCACTTTCTTAGATAAAAAGCACTTGTATGTGATACCTGCTCCCACTGGGTTCCCAGCTGCCCTCTAAGGGAGTAGATATTGAGTGGAACGCAATCACTCCATTGGTGAAGCATTGAAGCTTGCCGGATGGAAGGATCTCTCTCGGAGCCCGCCCACCCCAGTTCTGGGGTTTCTACCCTTCCCCACCTGCCAGTTGGGGAGAGAAGCCCCAGGTCCACCAGTGGGACTCATTAGGTTGGCTCCCGCTAAGCATAACTGCTTAATTGAATCTATCCCCATGTGTTTGTTTTATACTTGCTAATGTGTAGTGTCAACGTTCACAGCTGTTGGTTTTAATTTCTCACTCCTGCCCTCAGTTTATAAAACGGAGGAAGAGCTCCAGGTGGCCCTGGCCCGCAAAGAGGCGAGGCTGCAGCTGAAGGCTGAGCGGCGCCGCAAGCAGGAGGCAGATGTGGAACGCAAGCAGGAGCAGAAGCAGGCTCACAGGTGAGGGAGAGAAGAGCCAGAACCTTGCGTCCCACAAAGCTGCTGTCCCTACATGCACACATTCCAAAGTAGCATGCTGCTTTGCTTTGGGAGGACCGATATGTGCACTTGTGATTGTATTGTTGGTTTGCGGGCTGCAGGAAGAAGAGTCTGGAGGGGATAAAGAGGAAGAAGAAGCAGGCAGAGGGAAGTGACAGTGATGCGGAGGACCCTGGGATGCAAGAGGACCAGAAGGTGGATGAGCCGTCAGACGATGACATGGAGTATTATCGGCAGGAAGTAGGAGAAGAGCCGGATGAAGGTTGGTATCTAATTACATAAAAAAATTCCTTCCAGTAGCACCTTGAGACCAACTAAGTTTGATGCATGTATCTGAAGAAGTGTGCATGCGCACGAAAGCTCATACCAATAACAAACTTAGTTGGTCTCAAGGTGCTACTGGAAGGAATTTTTTTATTTTGTTTCGACTACGGCAGACCAACACGGCTACCTACCTGTAACTGGTATCTTAATTAGTAGTGCTTAAAAGACTTGGCGGCTAGGGACCCTCCTGGATGCAGCTGATGAAAACAGTTGTGCTTCTGAGCATGAGCTGAGACACCTGCAAGGTAAACGCTCAGGTGCATCTATCCAAGGGGAGAGGGAGGAGGGACACTGCATGGGTGAATGCTACCTCCTAGCTTCGTATGGACCACCAGTTATACCTGTGTTACATGTAATAGTCTGCTCAGAAGCAGCCACCGTCCCACCCTTTTACATGGGACCCTGTCCCAACTTTCTGACCCTGAGTGGTGTTCTTCCAGAGTGACCACATGCAGAGGAAGGGAAAATTTTATCAGCAATTTCCTAGTCCAGCAGGACAAGTTGCCACCTTTGAAAATTTCCCCTTTGTAATCTACAATGCTACAAGTTTTGTTTTTCTCTTCCAGCAGCTCTCTGTTTTTCTGAGGGCCCTGACATACCACTTGAAGACCAGTGGCCTAAAGAGCCTTTTGGACTTCAAGGCAGCGTAGAGGCTGCAGCTATCTTTATCTTCTCTCCTTGTGACCCTCCTTTAGATCTGTTTCCCCAAAGCGCTAAGAGGAAACGAAGGCCCAGTCAGTCCACCAGAGCTGGGAAAAGGCATAAATGCACCCATCCTGCTGGTGACCAGAGCCCAGCAGCATCTGCAGGGACCAGCAGCACCAAGGCAAGGAAGCAGAGGACCCCACGGCCCGTCCAGTGGAAGCAGCAGAAGTTGAGAGGCTTCTCTCCTCGACAGCACAAGGGGGCCCAGAGTCCGCAGCCGAGGGAGGCTGGTCAGCCCGCGGTGCAGCACAGAGTGTCACCAAAGACCAGGAGGAAGCGGCCCCAGGCCCCAGGGCAGCACCACACCCGGCGGCAGCCTGGCTCAAGGCCCTGGGGGCAGGGCAAGTCTGGACTGCGGCAGAAGCCAGTGCTCAAGGGGAAAGGAAGCTTCCGAAAGCCCGGACGTTCAGGGAAGAGGCCAGCCTAGAGCCCTGGGCCTCCCTCCCTTGGTTTTGTACAGCAGTTTGCAGGATACATACACCTACTGATTCACCGTGAGCTGCCTGCCTTTGTCTGACTGTCTCTGTGGGGCTTGCTCTTTCCCCATTGCTTTGCAAGGCACAAATATCTTTGAATCGCTACAGAATTGGCCAGCGGTGTCTGTCAGCTGGATATGGTGGCTGATAAGGCTTGTTTGCTGGCAAGGGGAAATGGAGCAGGGGGAAATCAGTTGTTGCTGGAATAGTGGGAGATTGAAGACAGCTGAAAAGTGTGGTGGCTGGTATCCACTGGAACTGGTGAGGCAGAAGGGAGAGAGGCCAACAGTAAGTGGAGCCCGACCCAAAAGTGGGCCGATCCCATTCATTTTGTTTTCTGCCTCTTCCTAGAAGGGCAACACTGATAATAAGGGGGGGGGGGGGACACACAGATTGGCATGCCGTTTTGCCCCCTGAACTGATTGTAAGTGAGAAGGCAGGTGCGGGGGCAGGCAGGCTGAGGTTGGTGAGGCAAGTGCATAGTTTGTCCTCTTGGGCCAGCCTGATTCCTTCACGCAGTATGTAGTGATGGCTGCCATTGCAAATGTCTTTTCAGGGAGGATAATTCTTAGCCAGCAAGCCTAGTAGTCACTGATACACATTACCTCCATTATCAAGTGTCAATATGCCTTTGAATAACTCTTGTTGGAGAGCAACAGTGGAGAGGGTGGCTGCATTTGTGTTTTGTCTCTGGGTTTCTCACAGGCACCCGACAACTGAGAACAGGATAGGTCTTTGGACTGATCGAACAGGCTCTTCTTAAGTTATTAACTGTGCAGCTTATTGAGGGTATAGTTCATAACTAATGAGACCCATTAAAGGAAATTGCTGCTTAGCCATGACCACTCTACAGATTCTTCATAGTTGTGTCCATGTTTGGAATTCCGAAAGCCTTGCCTTCTGAAATAATAGTAAGAGCAAGTATTCTAGTCCTCATGGGCAAGACAATTTTTAGAATAGTGATCTCTGTGGCTCATTTCAGGCATCAAGCTGAACCATGGTTAACACACTATGACTATGGCAGACCAACACGGCTACCTATCTGCAAATGGTTAACACAGCTTGGCATGATAATCTCTCATTGTTAAAGCAGTTGATTTAAGAGGTCCTTATTTAGGTTTCTCTGTCTTTTTGCCTGAGAGAACAAAACACCACTACAGCTGTTTCTCCCCCATCAGGAAAAAAACTTATGTGAGAGACAGATAAATGGAAATGATAAATGGAGCTCTCAAAGTGGCAATCACTAGCATCCTTAATAGTCTGCACCACATTTTGACTGTCAGAGGAATGCTCCATAGGAACTCAAATGTCCATCAAAAACTCTGGAGAACATTTCCTTTTATCTTAAGGTGGGTGTGGGACCTTTTGTCTGACAGGACTCTTTAGGCCTGAAATTTGCTTATAAAATACTAAGCAGCCATCTGTACATTGATCAAGAGAAATATATCTTATAGGAACTACATACCCTTCAATCTATCCCTCCATTTCTGTTTTGGTGACTGCTGAATTTAGGCTGTAAACATGTTTGAGAGGATCCACAAAGTGTCCAGTTTTCTGTCCTGTTTGAAAAGCTCTTTGCCAAATGTTTTCTTCAAGTCCATGTGTCTCACCTTTCGCCTTCGAGTCATAAGTTCGTTGGCATCTGTCTGTCTCAAGACAATGGAGTGTGCCTCCTGGGGCTAAGTCAAACCAC
The DNA here is from genome assembly GCF_965112155.1 of Podarcis liolepis. NCBI lineage: Eukaryota > Metazoa > Chordata > Lepidosauria > Squamata > Lacertidae > Podarcis > Podarcis liolepis. Next base: position 1,644,008 of record NC_139571.1, read on the forward strand.
TGGAGAATTACAGCGCCTGCTGTGGCTGCAGAGGCTGTTAACTGCTGCCTCCAGCTTTGGTTTTGCCGTGTTAGCAGCACTGAAGTGACCTTTCTGAGGCACAAGCCTGGGCAGTGTGGATGGAGGTCCTGGGTTGCCCAGACAACAAGACCACACTCTTGGCCCCACCGATGTGGTCCAAAGGAAAGGAAAACAGTACATTTGACACTAGGTTGGTTGCAGGAGTTGCCGGAAGGAGACATACAAGACACCATCCAACTGTCTTAGATACTCCACTCTAGATTTGTGTTATGTTTACTCCTTCGCCTTTTCTTATTCCAAAGATGTCCTGCCAAAAAAGTGGGTATGGGTTTCTCCTCCTCCTCCTGAAGCCTTTCTCATGAATAGGTAAAGATGTGAGGCAGTGGAGGTTTGGATCAGAATTTTACTTCTCCCATGTGGGCTACCTTCTCAGGTTGTTGAGCCCCATCCACCTCTCACTTCCATCTCCAGCACATGCAAAGGCCACCTTGACCATTGGACCCACTACTCAATACGCTGAAGGCTGTCTTCTCAGGCAGGGGAAGTCCCTATCTCCCCAAGCCGGCCAGTTGAAGCCATTTCTTGGGTGTTGCCACTTGCATACTGACAGCTTCAAGGAGTCACAGGTGAGAGCTGGAAACCAAAGGTGGACAAAGTACCCCAGAAGGAGCACGACATCTCCCCCACTAAAGGGACTACCCCTCCCCAACACCCCATAATTGGCATGACCCAGCTAACTTTAAACATGCCCAAATCAATGGAAATTGAAAACATTTTAACTCTTGACTGGATTGTGCCCAACCAGTTCTGCAGTTTGTATCAACTTACTCTGCTAAGGAGCCATGCAGGGCGCTGAAACTTACCAGGTATTATTTCTGACTTGTTAATCACTTGTTCCCAAAAGGTCTTTAAGCAATTTAGAAGACATCTACAGTGGTGCATCGCAAGACGAAATTAATCCGTTCCGCGAGTCTCTTTGTCTTGCGGTTTTTTCGTCTTGCAAAGCACGGCTATTAGCGGCTTTAAGAAAAAGGAAACAAACTCGCAAGACGTTTCGTCTTGCGAAGCAAGCCCATAGGGAAATTCGTCTTGCGGAACGACTCAAAAAACGGAAAACTCTTTCGTCTTGCAAGGCATTCGTCTTGCGAGGTACCACTGTATTCTAATGATTTCAAGCATACTTTGCACTTTGTGCTGTTGCTTTGCTTGGGTGGAATTGCCTTGTGCCTCCAGGGGCCAAGTCAAACGACCGAGAGTTAAGACCTGCATGAGTTCCCTAAGGTTACATTCCTTAAGCAGTTGGACTTTTGACCAAGTAGTACTTGATCTTTAAGTTTATAGGACCTTCTGACTATTTCTTCCCTCCTCCCAGTGAAGCAGACTTCTGTTTTTTTTCTTTTAAAAAATCCTTTCACCATAGAACATTTAATCAGAGACATACAGTAATAAAACATCCCACTCTCACCCAGAAGCTGATATTTGCATGCAAAATAATAACAAAAGTTCTTATCTCAGACTTATATTTGTATAGAAGGCGATAAATGGTTGAAGTTAACCAATACAGTCTTATGAGAGGAGTCCTCTAGTTTGGATTTTAGCCATGTACTGTATGTAATAAAGCTGTGCCATTGAAATACAAATGAGTCTTTGCTTCAGGCCTTGTGCCAATTTTCTTTTTAAAAATTTCACAAGTGCTATTTGCCATACTTCATTGTACCAATTTGTTAGAGAAGAACCTTCTAGGTTATTGTATTACCTCATTATTGTGAGCCTGGCTGTTAGTAGAACTTTTTAAAAGTTTAGACGTAAGTTTTATTTGGACAAATCCTTCCTCCCAGAACAGCCACCTCCCCAAAGGTCCACCACACCTGTTTGTAAGAACCAGATTCTGCAGCCTCTGGCGGTTTGTTGAGGGGCTTATATGGGGTAACTGCATAGGCAGGCATTTTTGCACTATTTTAAGTGCTACCTCTCACAGAGACATTTTTCCTCTACACTGAGATCCACACCCCTGTTTCCTGCATTTGCCTTAAACCATCTGTACCCAGTGCTTTTTAAAAAGAAAAAAGGTGCCAGTGCTCACCATGAAGTTGTTACAGTAAGTGCCAAACTTTTAACATTTTAAATAAAAAACGGTGCCAGTACTGCATACCCTTGAGTACCCCCAGAAAAGCAGCACTGGCATCCCGTGTCTATTGGCATTGACAGTTTAGACACTAGACCCTGTTCTACTTCTTTAGCAGAATCCCACAGTACAGTCATACCTCATGCTGCGTCCGCTTCAAGTTGCGTCTTTTCAAGCTGCGTCCCACAGCAACCCGGAAGTACCGGAATGGTTACTTCCAGGTTTCCCAGCATGCGCAGAAGCGCTAAATTGCACTGCGCACAGACACAGCACTTCTGGATGTGAACACTTCGAGTTGCATAAGCCGTATGAAGTCACCTTGAGTATGCACTCTTGCTTAAGAACATACTGTCTGTCTGACCTACCATTCTTTGTAATAAACCCAGTAATTGTAACCTGTTCAGCAGATGACAAGATTGGCCAGTGATGTACCAGTTGACAAGGCTCTATCTCCTGTTCTAAGGGGTGCGACAAATAACTTCAAACTTTTATCCTTATTTAATAAGGTTGTGAAGTGTTTAGCCACAAACCACACAACACGGGGAGTAACAAACTAAGCTGCAGTAATTGTGAGAAAACCTTTCAAGAGGGGATGGATGGATGATAAAAAAAAGTCAGGACTGCAGAGGGCCTGTTTCAAAACTCAGGCAAAGTAGTGATTTATGGAATATCAGAAAGATAACATCAGAAGCAACATGCTGAGCTTGGGTTACCACTAGCCAAAAAGTTAACAGGGCCTTAACCAACAGTTGTACTGGAGGCCTCCCACACCTAATCTGGAGTCCCTCCACCACCCCAGAGGGAGAAGAGTTGGGGGGAGGGATAAGAGGGAAAGCAGTTGGCCTCTGGCACTGCTAAGGCATGGTACCTATTTCCTGTTTGCCTGAAGCCTTTTGCTAAGCTAAGCAGCAAAAGTTGCACAAGGCTGTGCTGAGTGGGCAGCCTCCCACATCCGAAAGAAAGACAAGCCACAGGCCACAGAAGAGAAGTGTGACCAGGCTCCTTACACCAATACGGTCACTTTCTCGAGCAGCAATGCATTGCATGAAGATATTTCTCCAATGGGTCAGTGCCACCAGCAGTGCCTGTTTGCTGGTCAGCTTAATTTTTTAGAAAAAGGAAGGTAAGGGCCACTGTGTAGATGTGACTGCATAGCAAACTGCACCACCTTAAATTACTTTTGCATGGTTGTAAAAAGGTGCAGCTGGCATCTTGGCAGAAAAGATTAAAAACATGCAAAAAATGTAAAGTGGATCTTACATTGCATACTGGAATTAAAGGGATATTGTAAGATTGAGAGCCTTTTCTAAAGAGAACTGTAAGAGTCTGTTACTTACTCCTCTTAGTTTGGTCATTACTGGAGGAGGCTGCAGAGAGTCCAGAATGTGGCAGTAAGTCAGTAAATGGCATCAGCTGAGCAAGCCACACAAAGACACCTTCCTTTCGCTACACCTAATCCCACTCTGGATCAAACCCAGTGAAACAGTTCAACATTTACTTTAGAGGCCTGGGTCTTCATCTAAAACGGGGTTATTAACATAATAAAAATTAAACACTCTTGCATCAGAAAGCCTGTGTATTTAACAAATCACTCAGTAAAAAGAAACTCAGCTGTTAAAATGAAATTGGGTGACTCCAGCAACAATAGGGCTATTTTGATGAGGGACTGAGACACACCACAAGAGAGTGACTGAAAGGAACCTTTATTAGTGACTATTATTTCCAGTGAGGAGCAAAACTGGGCAATTTCCAAAGACAAATGCCGGACAGGAAGCCTCAGTTGGTGGAAGGTCTGGGGGTGGGAAGGGAAAAAAAGAGACATTAATATTTTAACAAGTGGACGACTGAAGATTTTGCATCCAATGCATCACCTGGAGAATCTGTTGCTCATATTTAAGAACAAAGCTGTTGCTAGGCCTCATGTTGTGAGAAAAGCTTGAAAATTTAAGGGCAACTTCAGCTATGGACTCGGAAACAGGATTTAATGGTGACTACTGTCTTTCCCCCTAAGTGCCGGTTGCTCTTCATTCCAACATGCTAAATGTGGCTGGCTCCAAAAGATGGCAAGGTGGGAAATTTGCTAGGCTGCCAAGTCCTGCCTCTTCCTCCTCCTCCTTTTTTTTGAGGGGGTAGGGGAGAATGCACTGAGGTGCTTTGTTCCCCCAATCACTGGTCCCAAGTGCTCCTGACTTTGCTTCCAACAAAATTGTCTGATTCAAAATTCCACTAAGGCTGAATTTTATGGCCAAAACTGAGGGCTATTTCTAAAAAACTAAAATAGTGAATCCGCATAGCACTGCACCACTTCAGACAGCAGGCAGGAGTTCTCACAAATGAATGTTCCTCCATACTAGAAGATAGATTTTGTGTAAATAGGCATCTTATCATGAGGGAGAATTCCATTTAAAATGGTACAGCTGAAAGACTAATATATAGAAACAGGTCTACTGTCTCAGTGAGAAGCAGGCTGAAGATTTATGTAAGAAACATAAATTTGCAGTAACAGCAGAATTTGAGGCTGTTTGACAGGCACACTGCTGAAAGGAATTAAATAGCCTACCCTATACCCTACATAAGGGACACGGGTGTAGCTGTGGGTTAAACCACAGAGCCTAGGACTTGCCGATCAGGTCGGCGGTTCGAATCCCCACAATGGGGTGAGCTCCCGTTGTTCGGTCCTAGCTCCTGCCCACCTAGCAGTTCGAAAGCACGTCAAAGTGCAAGTAGATAAATAGGTACCACTCCGGCAGGAAGGTAAACGGCGTTTCCGTTTGCTGCTCTGGTTCGCCAGAAGCGACTTAGTCCTGCTGGCCACATGACCCAGAAGCTGTACGTCAGCTCCCTTGGCCAATAAAGCGAGATGAGCGCCGCAACCCCAGAGTCGTTCAGGACTGGACCTAATGGTCAGGGGTCCCTTTACATTTATATAGAGTCCTACTTACTTGGCCCATTCCACATTTAGGATCAGGTGATCATAGCCAAAGCCAGATACCCCTGCAATGGCCCTAGCAGCATCTTCTCGGCGATGGAAGCTGATGAAGGCAAAGCCCTGAAGGTAAGCAACAGGAAAGATGAAAATAAGAGATAAGGAAGGTAATTTTTGCTTGTATCTATATTATTATTTATAATTAATTTATTATTAATCATTTGTATACCGCCCTTTACCTGCAGGTCTCAGGGCAGTTACAACATAAAAGCACAATATAAAAGCACAATGTCTTCCAGCACTCACCTGTTGCCACCTCTTTCCCCACTTTGAACCTACCAAGTTCAATCCCTCTTTCTCACCTTGGATTGGCCAGTGGTTTTGTCCTTGGCTAAGTAGATGCGGGATATGGACCCAAAAGGACGGAACAGTTCCTGCAGGTCAGTCTCTCGGGTGTCCTCGGACAGATTGGTGACTCGGATGGTGGCATTATCATCGGCTAAGATACAAGGAGAACTGTTGGATCAGGGTAGCAGAAACTGAAGGACTCTTAAATACCTGCCAGCTCAACTATCTTTAAAGCAGGCCTAGGCTTGTATGGCACAGAATATACACAGGACTAGACTGCTAGATGCCAACAGCTACTGCTGTCAGGACACGTCAGATTCAGTCCCTACCTCCCCTCAAAGGCAATCTACCTCTACGGTTAGGCTGCATGGACTCCCCTCTGCGCGTGGCTCCATCTCTCAGGCTGGGTGGGACATACTTCCCAGTCTTGCTTTGCTGGGCTTGAACAGGTTCTGGTTCTGCAGAAACAAAATGCAGTGTTAGGGAAACTCGGAGCACAACTCTCCTTCTCATCCCTGGCATAAGCCAGCCTATCTGTCTCTGCAGGAAGGGCTCACCCCATATCCTCTGCCTTTTTGCACCCCTCACCTCCTGGCAGCTTGTCCTTCTCGCCTGTGGAGAGCCCCAGCTGCTCTGCCAGCTCCTTCTGCATAGGTCCCAGGGTGTCCTTATATGGGCAGCGAGTGGTCCAATGATCCCCCTTGCAGATACGGCACGACACAATCTTCTGCCCTTTCAGCTTGTTCATGGGGTCCTCCTCCTCTTGGCAATTCAAGTCCTGGCAAAGGACACATCTGAGTGTGTGAGCAACTGAAAGTCTGCTTGTCTTCCCACCCACAAAACGATTAAGTTCCAACCAAGTGTCTCTTATCAGCAGTGTCTTGGCTGTGCCAGAAGTCTTAGGAATGTCAGAATGTTAACAGGCAACGGCAACAGCTCAGTGGCAGACACCTGCTTTGGAAGCAGGAGGTCCCATGTTTCACTTTCTCAAGGTAGGGATGGGAAGGATTGCTCCCTGAAACCCTGGAGAGCAGCTGCCACTCAAGGTGGACAATCCTGTGCTAAATGGCCCAGGGGGCTGACTCAGAACAAAGCAGCTTCCCGTGCCATTTCCCCCCAGAAACACAAGCACCACAACCCATCTTGAAACCTCTGCTCTTTATTTTCACCCCCTGCTTTCCTCATGCTGCCACTCACCTCCTTACTGGTGATGAAAGTCATGAACACATCATCGCTCACAGTGGTAGTGGCCACATTTGGGCCAGGGGCATCAAACTCAGAGTTTCCAAATTTTTTCCAGTTCTAGAGAGCAGAACAAAAGAGCTGGATGAAGTCTTTGATCTCATTTGCAATCCCCAAGAAGTGGGGGAGAAAGATGATGCAAGACAGACATAGTAGGAATAGGCTGGAGAGACCAGCAGGGTGATTTCTAAAAGAATCCCCAGCTGGCAGATTCCAAATTCTGAGCAAATTGCACACCAGCTGCTCCAAAGCAAAACAGCAGCAGCAAAACATTCTGTCAACAAGATGTAAAGAGTATCAAAACACCATTTAAGATCCAGCATCTCAAAATATGAGATACTACAATGAAAAAAAAACCTTGGGTATCCCCCCACCCTTAGCCAGCTTCTCCCAACATGGTGCCCTCCAGATGTTGTTGGAATGTAACTCCCATCATCTAGCAAAATGTGAAGAATACATGCAAAAACAACGTCTTCACTCAGAAAGAGAGCAAGACTAAAATGTAACAGATCAGGAGGCTGAGTTCACAGAAAAGTCTGATGAGCACCAAAACTTGCATAACTGTGTGTGCAACTAATGGTGGGACCTCCCTTCAACAGGCCCTGGCTGACGGTGGGCCTCTGGTCCAATTTTAAGCCAATCAAGAACAAATCCCAGACTTCACAGGTTCATTTATGGACCTATTTGTTTTTCATTGGAATACTGGTTTGAGCTAAAAATATATATTGTTTTGGCTTTTAGACATCTCTTGCTCCAGTACCATTACTTCAGATCTGATGATGGCATAAAACAGGGGTCAGCAACCTTTTTCAGCCGTGGGCTGGACTATGGGGGGGGGGGGAGAGGAGAGATGAACGAATTCCTATGCCCCACAAATAACCCAGAGATGCATTTTAAATAAAAGGTCACATTCTACTCATGTAAAAACAAATCGATTCCCGGACCGTCCGCGGGCTGGATTGAGAAGGTAATTGGGCCGCATCCGGCCCATGGGCCTTAGGTTGCCTACCCCGGCATAAAATGTCTGTATACATATGCCTAGTATGCCTAGTGGTCAAGGAGGAAGGTGCAAGGGGATAAGCTTCACTCTCTTAGGTGACTCACCTTTCGCCTAGCCACAGCCTTTGAGGCCTTCCGGGTCTCAATTCGAAAGGTGCGGATAATCTGGCAAAGGATAGCAACATGTCATATTACGCTCAGGGCAAGAATCAACAAAGAGGAAATGGGAAAGGTCTGAGGATCACACCTGCAGGTAGAATTTGCTTGCTTCTTCCTGACCACACAGTTACTGTGCTTAAGTCACAACCAACCTCCACCCAAAAACCTATTCACTCAAGCCTGCAGAACTCGAGCAACATGGTGGATTGGAGGAAAACATCTAGCAGGGTCATCACTTTCAGACTAAAAACAGAAATGAACCACATGACCTAGGAAGTGGCGTGCTGGGAGATGAACTTTCACTGTCAACGAAAGGCAACTGGAAAGGAGGGTGGGGCCAAATCCCTAAGAACACAAGACACCAAGAGGATAATATGGAGGTGACCCTGAGAATGAGAGCTGGGGGGGGGGCGGAGAAGAGAGATATGGCTTGATCCCAAGCCCTCACTCACCTTCACCTTGCGGCCATCCTCCTCTTCCCTGTATTCAGTCACTGTTTTGATGTTTCCATTCACAAGCTCCTTGGGTGATGGGAGAGGTTCTGTAAAAAGAAGTGGGGGTGGGAACTATAGTAATCTTTCTGTGTCTCCAAGTCACCCAATACTGCAGTCCCTTTTTGAAATGCAAAGTGAACTTTTACCTCCTTTCACAAGCTCAGGCTCAATGCTTACAGTTACATTTACAGCTCCACCTCCACCTCCACCCAGCACTCCACTCAGGGGGATGTCCTTGAGCAGGTCACTGGTGATGCATTTATCTGTGTTGGGAAAGCACAATAACTCAATTAAAGTCTTTACATGAAGGATATTATCATTCTCTCTAATAGTAAAGTAGTATAGTCAAATTTGTATAGCCATTGGGAATGAAAACAGGGCTGCCCAAAATAAAATACATACATGGGATTCCAGAGGTAAGGATGCTTATAAATACCTAAGTACTCCTGAACATGGCCCCATGAGCTTCAGGTACCTTTGGAATGTTGACAGCACAGAGATAAGAAAATTTAGAGGAAGATCTCATTGTTTGGAGTGGAGGGTTCTGGGTTCACAATGAATATTATTATTATTATGAGAAAGTTAAGACCTCTTGGAAGGAATTCAACATTAGCAGTTTGCTCCATCTGAGCAAGCATATCTGCTTACCTGATGGAATGATCTGCCCTCAGTGTGGCTCAGAAACTATTACTCAGAATTACCGTATTTTTCGCCCTATAAGGCACACTGGCCCATAGGACGCACCTCGTTTGGGGGGGGGATGAATAAAAAAAATATATTCCCCCCCCCCCGCCCGCGGGGCTGGGGAAGCCCGAGCTTCCCCCGACCCCAGCCCACAAAACAGGCTGCCGCCTCAAGCCTTGCGCGCCCGGCGGGACCTCCCGCCGGGCGCGCAAAGCTTGCGGACACCTGCCCGAAGCACGGGGCGTCCTCCGGAGGGCGCCCCGTGCTTCGGGCTGCTGCCCCAAGCCTCACGCGCCCGGCGGGACCTTCCGCCGGGCGCGCAAGGCTTGCGGACAGCAGCCCGAAGCATGGGGGGGTGCTCTGCAGCCCGCCCCGTGCTTCGGGCTGCTGGCTGCCGCCCCAAGCCTCACGCGCCCGGTGGGACCTCCCGCCGGGCGCGCTAGGCTTGCAGGCACCTGCCGAAGCACGGGGCGTCCTCTGGAGGGCGCCCTGTGCTTCCGGCTGCAGCCCGCAAGCCTTGCGAGCCTGCGGGAACTCCCGCTGGGCGCGCAAGGCTTGCGGATAGCTTCCTGAAGCGTAGAGAGCGAGAGGGGTTGGTGCGCACCAACGCCTCTCGCTCTCCAGGCTTCAGCGAAAGCCTGCATTCGCCCCATAGGACACACACACATTTCCCCTTCATTTTTGGAGAGGAAAAAGTGCGTCCTATAGGGCGAAAAATACGGTAACATGTTTAACTTATCCTCCCTCCTTGCCCCTTCAAAATGGATTGTTGGGGCCAGGCTTCCATTTCTTTGGAAGAGCACTGTGACTTCTCGGGGTGCAGAAGGAAGTGTGGTGAGGCAAGAGGAATGGGGCCACACTGGGAGGCAGGCAGCTGCCTGACTTGTATAGCACCATAAACTTGTCTGAAGGCATCCAGGTGGGATAGACAAGGAAAAAGCAGAGGCTAGCTGCAATCTAATTTTCTTGGTGTGTTCAAGATGTGGGTACAGATTTCAAGGTACAAGGAAAATAAAACCCATTCTAGATGGGGTGGAAGTCAGCTCTGACTTCTCCTGGGTGAAAGGGGCTGCTCTTCCTTTAACATTTCATAACACATGAAATTTCTCACCATCATCCCCTTCCTCTTCCACTTGGTCTGCCCAACTGGGCTTGGAGCTGAAACAGAGTTAGAGATACCAAGTTCAGATACCATCTGTTTAGTTAATGTAAATGTATAGAGTTCTTGCTTAATCCTCTAACCTTGGCAATTGCTCTTCCCACACCCAGTACTTTCTTACTACTTACTTGTAGTAAGACTAGTCCCTGACCCTCACCAATATACCTCTTACTCTCATTGCGAGTCACTTTAATTCTACCAAAATGCACAGTGGCTTCTTCATATAAAAGATAGGAATGTCTTCCAACCACATTCCAAATGGCATCCATAATACTAACTCCACCCTGAAACTCTATTCCAGGTACTCTGCCATTAACCCATTTGGCCAACAGCTGCTCTTTTATTTCCTCTTCTGCCCAACCTCCAAGGAAAAGCATCCGACTACTAGTCAGCCACAACCTGCTAAACATTCTCTCACGCTTTCTGACCAAGGCCCAGGAGTTCTGCCCCCAAGAGAAACACAGGAGTCCCACAGAACAAGGTCTCCCAAGCTAAGGCTTCACCTTCTCTCTTCTACCCTCCTGCCTGCTGTTCGCCTTCCAACGCCCCTCAAAATAGCCTTGAATGCTTCACGGCGCCCCAAAGCCAGCCAAGAACCACCTTCTCCTGGCCAAAGTATTTGCCTCTCATTCCAATAGCTCAATCGCCCTTACAAGGCCTTCTCTTGCCCAGGCACCCAATGCGCCCACGCCTTGCTGAGAAAGCCGCCCAGAGCTCCTCGGCGCCTGCCCAAACTCCCAGAGGCCCTGCCTGTGTCTGAACGGGGGGCGGGGGGCAGGTCTCCCGGGTACCCGCAGCTCGCAAGCGGAAAGGCGGCGCAGGCCCGCTCCCGCCCGGGGGCTGGACTAGATGACCCCGAGGGGTCCCTCCACCTCTGCCACTCGAGGATTCTCGGAGCCCGCGTCTCCACGAGGCCGCGCAGCCCTGGCGGGGCTCCTCCGGGGAGGCCTCCGGGCGGCCGCCCTCCCCTCCCCCCCCCCGCGCCCGGCCCCGCTCTCACTCGTAGTCCCCCGTCGGCATGGCGGCCAGCAGCGCGCCAGCGGCAAGGGAAGCAAGGGAAGCGCGGGCCTCGGGCGACTCTCAGGCGCGTCGCGGAGCCGAGCAGAGGCCTCCGCGCGCGCAGCACCCTGGGAAGCGGAGTCTCTCCGGCGCGGGGGCTGACGGGCGGGGAGGCCCCTGCGCCTGCGCCTCAGGGTGCGCGCTCGGCCTCCTCGGCCCGGGCGGAGGAGGAGGCGGGGCCGGCGAGGGGGCGGCCATTTTGGATTCCCTGGATTGCAAGGGAGGTTCCTTCCCCTTCTTCTAAGCGCCCCGTTCAGCCTGAAACGAGAAGCAGCTTCGCCAGAGAAGATGGGGGAGACGGGCTGAGCAGCAGGGCGCGTTAAAGGCCCGCAAAAAAGGCAACTGCTATTCGTGGCTGCATCAGGAGCAGCCGAGTCTCTTCGGCCTTGGGCAGAGCCCGCCAGGAATCCGGAGTCCAGTTCTGGGCTTGGCAGTTTAAGGAGGATGTTGAGAAGCCGGAGCGCCTGCCGAGGAGGGAGACCAAGATGACGGCTGCAGGAGTCAGAGGAGGCGGAGGGGAGACAGGAGAGCCACCTGGGAAGATCTAAAAGGATCTCGCATGGTGAAACAAGGAGCTGAGCCAGTGGCCTTAAGTTGCAAGGAGATTCTGGCTAAACATGAGAAAGAACTTTCTGACAGCAAGAGCTGTTCAACAGGGGAAGGATGGCCCTGGGAAGGTTGCGGACTCTCCGTCCTTGGAGGTTTCTAAGCGGAGGTTGGGTGGTCTCCTGTCTTGGATGCAGGGGGTGGGCGATGACCCTTCCAACTCCACAATTGCAAGATTTTATGAAAGGTCCTTACAGCATAATGCAATGTAGCTCCATATGATTAAGCAATTATAAATAAATGAGCGCCCCCCCCCGAATAATGTACTCAGATAAACTGGCCAGTGCAGCTCTTTGGGGGTAAAATACTTTGATTACATCCAACTAAATCCTACTTAGTGCAGACCCTTTGAAATCAATGCTTGGATTTTTATTTCATTTCAGTGAGTCTACTCAGGTAAACCATATTTGTGTGTGTTGTGTAAATTTACATTACAAAAGGCAAGGGCAAACGAGTGCTGAGAGCAAATGCAGAAAGGATGGGACAAGTGCATATTCTTGCACAGCCGTGGGTTGGCCTACATGATCCTCATCGGGGTCCCTTCCCACTCTACAATACTGGAATTCTATGAGAAAGGAGCCGAAAGGGAAAATTGCTCCCCAAAGGTTTCTTTCCAGGGTGAGAAAGGACTTAAAGAGAGGCAGGAAAGACTTAAGCAGGGAGATGTGGAAAGGTGGGAGGGGTGAAGAGAGAGAGGGAGGAAAGTGTCACTGTTAATCTGTTCACAGCATCAACAGAGCCTTGGGATACTTCAGAAACACAGCACATTGCTCAGGAAAATAGTGGGTGTACGTGCTTCAGCATGCTCTGGCCCCCCTCTGCTTCCGCCTCCCAGAGGAGTACAGGGAGGCGCTGCCTGAGCCTGGGTGGGTTCAGGAGGGGCAGCACAGGCACAGCTCTCAGAGGGAGGGAAAGGGGGGGAAGGAGGAGCAGGTGAAGAGGATGCCCCCCTCTCACTCAGACCGCCCCCCTTTCTCCACTATTGCCTCACCGTGCTAGCCATCTACTTGCAGGAAGATTTTTTTAAAAAAATAATTACACTAAAAACATACTCTACGGCCTGTATATATAAAAGGTCGGGGGTCGGACGTAGCCCTCTTGCTGATCACGTTCTCTTCCGCAAGAGAATCCCTGGCACATGATCCCAGCTGAACTAAATAAAGCCCTGCCAATTTTCATGTTCCAGCACAGAGTCCAGGCAGGCAGACATTTCTGCCCTTAAAGCAGACATTCAGGCCTGCTTACCTACTAGCCATAATTTTCTTGGTGTGTAGAAATGAGTCTGCATTCTTGTGCTTAGATTTCAGAGGCAACACTAGCACACCAGACACAATGGGCAAATTCATCTGAAGAAAGTCAGAAATACCCTCTTTGAATAATTTATAGCAGAGATTTTATTTGAAGAAATATTACAACATATAAAAACTACATAAAGTATTAATTTCCACTTGTACAAAGTGGTTGATTAATTTTCAATACAATGCATAATAAAAACACCCGCAACCCTTCCCCCCAACACACACACACACACACACACACACACGCATGAAGTGGCAGGCACTGCACAGTCGATCACTTGAGAATGGTTATTTGGAACATCAAAACAGCTTCAGAATGTCAGCCAAGTAGACAAACACTGCTCACAAATACAGGCTTGAAAAGAGAAAGACAGAACACAAAATAATTCCCCAAACAAACAAAAACTTCCAACAATTTTCAGCATGTCCAGAAGAAAGCAAATAAACCAGAAAATGAAACGAAGAAAATTAAAAACAATCAGTGCATGTTTGGGTGTTCAGGTGCTGGAACAGAAGAGCAGCAGGTGACGGGCTACTGACAAATTAATCTGAAATGTCCATCTTTTCCTGCTTGATGTTACCTGCAGAAGAACAAAATATACCAGAGATAAATTAGATATGTTATTCCAGGGATGGGAAACTTGTGGCTTCCCATCAGGCAGCATTTATTGTTAGTGGTCAGGGATGATGGGTGTTGTAGTCCAACAACATCTAGAGAGCTAAATGTCCTCCAGTCTCCAGGTGTGCATGTGAGGGTGTCCAGGAAGCGCATGGGCCCTGTGCAAATACAGTGGTACCTCAGGTTACATTCGCTTCAGGTTACACACTCCGCTAACCCAGAAATAGTGCTTCAGGTTAAATACTTTGCTTCAGGATAAGAACAGAAATCGGGCTCCGGCGGCGCGGCAGCAGCAGCAGGAGGCCCCATTAGCTAAAGTGGTGCTTCAGGTTAAGAACAGTTTCAGGTTAAGAATGGACCTCCGGAACGAATTAAATACTTAACCCGAGGTAGAACTGTAAAAGCAACCCCATTAGTTCTTTCTGGAGTGGGGGGAAATGCCTCCCTCCCTCCCTCCCTCCCTTAGCTGTCTCAATAGTTACTCCCAGGACAGGCAAGAGATACAGTGGTAGCAACTGACCCAAGTCAGGGAAGATAATGCAGAAGTGCTGTGCTGCTAAAGAGGCTGCAATCGTAGCCCAAACAGGTGTGGAGGCATGTCCCTGCTTCATGCCGCAGATGGGACATGGAGTCTGCCAGAGCTGTGGGAAGAGGTTGCTCAGAAGTCCTCTTTAAAATACATCACCGAAACTCCATAGCTTACCTGTAGCATCCTCTTTCATTTTGGCCAACACACACAATTTGATCTCTAGTCCGATGGCTTTGGCCAGAGGTGGAGGCACTGCGTTACCCACCTGCAAAAACACCGCCAGGGCAGGGGCAGAATAAACAGTCATCGCATGTCTGCAAGCCACCTCACTTACTGCTAAGTATTGGTAGGGCCACCAAAGCAGGTGGTGGTGGGGTGTGTGCAAATGGAACTCAAAGGTACCAAAACTTTCTCCCTTCCTCTTTTTGCTCACTGTGAGCAAGCCATCTGTTGATTTGGCAATCAAAAGTTTCAGAGTATAAAACACATTAGAATATTAAGCCATCATCTAATGCTATCTTTTACAATAAGTATTTCAGCAAGGGTATTTAATCTCTTTCCTTGTGTATGCGTATTTCTATACACGCATGCAAACACGCTCACTCTTCCCTGATGGAGAAATCTCTTGGTTGCATCCTGCTGGGCAGCTGCTTCTGGCATCTTGAGTTCTTCTCAGTTTACACAAACTCAGAAATTTGAAGCATCAGGAAGCTTTAAAGGTTTCATCAGAAGGTTTTTAAACTTGTTCCAGCTTACATGGCTTTGATCTCTTTCCTTGTGTGTGCGTATTTGTATACACACATGCAAACACGCTCACTCTTCCCTCTACTAAAGAAATGTGCAAAGCAAGACAGCTATATGCTTGTCAGCCCCTTTATTTTAATTTTGAAATAATGATAGGTCTGTGCTCTAGCACTAACTTTCAGACAGCTAAATAACAAACAAACAAAAAGTAACAAAGCAACAGGGATGCTTTGGCATCTTTCTGGGCATCTCCACTTCTTTTAAAAGCAGGGATGAGGAACTTGTGGCTCTCCAGGTGTTGTTTGACTCCAACTTGCAGTAGCACCCAGACAGCATGGCCAATGGTCAGGGATGGTGGGAACATTTAGAGGGCCACAGGTGTCCTACCCATGCTCTAAAAGCGTAAGAAGCTGTCCCATAAAAGTTGACATCTAAAGGTCTCCCTCCCCACTCAAAACATCTGTGGCAACCTACCTGTCTGTGCTTGTCGAGCACATTTCCAAACAGACGGTAGGTATCTGGAAACCCCTGGGACCGTGCGCACTCACGCACACTCACGACCCGGTGCTGCTCAGGATGAAGCACACGCCCCTGCAAAAAAGGGTGGAAGACCATGAGCCATTTCCAGCTGATATTTGGGCTGTGTCCTTTCTCGGGGCATAAGGGGTAGAATTCAGCGCTGCACTACCAGCTCGCCAGATTGTACAACCCCCCTCCCTCTGCAGTTCTGGGGTTCTTCCACCCCACACCTGAGCCAATATACCAAGGACTGCCTCTCCCCATATAAACTGACCCAGACTCTGCATTCCTCCACAGGAGCTCCAGAGGGTGGCAACACGAGAATGGACCTTTTTTTGCAGTGGCCCCCTGTTTGTGGACTGTTCTCCCCAGGGAGGTTCATCTGGTGCCTTCATTATATAACTTTAGATGCCAGGCAGAAACATTCCTCAGGCCTTGGGCTGACTGACATCCAATGATCTTTTAAATGTGTTTGTGGAAGGGGGGTTATTGTTTTGTTGTTTCTGTTTTGACTGTTTATTTGTGCATGTTTCCCAAACTGGTCCTGTTTCATTTATTTATTATATTTACTTACTGCCCTTCATCAAAAGATCTCAAAGCAGTTCACATGATAAAAACATGAGGTAAAACAAATGAAACAGAGTCAATTTGGGAAACATACAGGGGACGGAGTGGGGGGAACTGTCCCTCTGACAGGGCCCTGGGGCCCCTCCTGGTCCCCCACATGGCTTGTTTAACAGCTTTCTTTACATAAAAATATAAAAAGAGAAGAAATCCAGAGCAGCCCATACTGCATAAAATCTTCAGGGAAACTTTTAGAATTCAGAGTAACCGAAGAAAGGCCTAACTGAAGAAAAGAGGCCTTCTAAATGGAAAAGGTTTTCCATGCTTCCTCAGGGTCCCTGACGTTGGGCAGTTGGGCTTCCTGAGCAGTGAGTTCTGCGAGGCCAGAGGTGCCACCACAGAGAAAGCACACCAGGCAATGCAGCTAAACTCACAAAATAGGCCACTGAATGCATTATCCAGCAGTTCTCTCTTACCTGTTTGCCCATGGGCTCAGGGTTGGTGACTGTTGTACTGAAGAACCCATCCCACTCTAATCTTCCATACAAGCCAGCCCAGTGGTTGTGCCGGTTCCCCGTGTGGGGCAGACACCAGGGGATCAGGGTGTTGAACTGCCGGTCCGCAGGGTCACATGGCTTGCCTAGGAAGGATGACAGGGTTCAGACCAACCTTCCACTGAATGTGTGGACAAAGGGGAACAACCCTTTAACACAAGAATCTGAATTACACCACAAGCCTCAGAATAAAACTGCAAGGGGCCATGGACTGTAACATCCTAGAAAAGCCACCGTCTCTGTTTTCTAATTCGAAATACCGTTTCATTACCATTCCTTTAAAAGGGTATTTAAAATTGCCACAAAATCCTGTCAAAGGAATTCACTGCAATTGCCAATCAACTGATAAGCACTTACAATGACCTCACTTGAAAGCACAGCTGGGATTGCACCTTCAAAGGGATTTGTGCACCCACTGCCCAGCCATCTGTTGGCCCCAGCAAGCCTCTTTTAAGCTTCGAAGGAAGTGGTTTGAATGCAAACCTTTTGCAGGAGAAAGCCAGTCCATTTACAGAAGTGGTTAGGATCCTAACCACTTTCTCTAAACGGAGAAGGCGACCCCTCTTGGCTGCACTAGGGAGACCCCAATGAAAAACTCAGTTCCAATGGGGGTCCCTGTCAGGGTCAATAAGCTAATCGACATGGACAGAGAACAGACCCCACCTGCCAACTGCACCTGCTCCACACAGATCACACAGATCCATTTGTAGAGCAGGCGGGGGCTGCTTGTATGGAATGATTCTGTGGACTAATTTGGGTGCAGCATTGGTTCCAATTAGGTCCATGGTTCAGAGGTTTCCCACAGCTGCCCTGGTAAAATGCCATTTGCCTTGTGGGCCTGGGGCTTACTCATGGACTACAAAGAATATTCCCTGGTAGCTTAGAAATGCAGGCCCACAAACCTAGGTCAGGAAAGATCTGTAGCTTTGGGGAGGGGAGAGCAAGGGGTTGTTACGCCCCCCCCGCCCCCCCTCGCCACTATTTCACTGTTCCTGCCACTAAATTCCAGTTAGGCACAATGTGAAGATCCAATTTAGACATAAAATCTATCTATCTATCGGTGGCCTGTACCAAAATAGAGTGGCAGAGTTTGCTTATTAACTTGTAACAACTCACACTTCCTTCACAATCTCATAAATACACCTATATTCCAGTTTCAATTACAGTATGGTCATGTATACTCGATCTGCCCCCACACAAGTACCCTTACCTTTCAGAGCCTGTTCGTTGACCACGTTCCTTACCACACAAGCAAGGTGGAGAGCTTTGAAGCTCAGCACACATTCTGGCATGGTCTTACAAGAACTTGCGGGGCCGTCTGAGTTCCCAGTAGAGAATCCTAGAGCCCATGTGCTAAGCGGGACTTGCCTGATAAGCAAGGCGGAGAGCTTCAAAGCTCTTTCTCCATCAGGAAAAGCCAGTACATAAAGAGCTTTGAAGCTCTCTGCCTTGTGCAATTTCAATTGGCTGGCTTTCAACCAAATGGTGCGTAAGATGCAATTGTACTATACAGCTATTCTAAGGTTTTAATCATTTATAAGTTAACCATTTTCAATTAGTTCTCAGCCCTGGTTATTAACATTTCAGGGAACAGACCCAGCAAAGAGCCTGAAGCACTGAATCCATTAGGGATGAGAAGACCATCGAAAGGACTGAAGACTAAAAGGACCATCCTCTGGTGACTTGTGGCAAGATCCTCCCTTGGCATCCCGTACCTTCAGCACAAGAGCAGACCCCCCGGAGGGCTCCTGTGCTGCTGCGCCCATTTTTCTTCTCATGGTGTGTGTAGCGCAGCTTGCGGGTGGTGGTGCCATCGGAGAGACGCACTTCAATGTTGGGCAGATCACGCCAGTCTGAGCCTGGGGCCAGAGGAATGTGTCTCATCCGAGCAGCCACCAGTGCACTCATATCCTAGGAAGACAAAGTCAAGAGTTCATCCCCTGCGCTGCAGCAGCACCAGCTTCCCAGTCAGAATCCATTAGGGCCACCGCTTACACCTCCGTATAAAAGGGACTACTCTTTCCCTGGTAGGAGACTCCTGAGTGGCACAAAGGGCACAATGGTGAGGAGCGGGCCGCACAGCACAGCTGCTTGGGTCCTTTTCTCCAGCAGCACAAGGGGAAGGGCTGCAGCTCAGTGGCAGAGGGTCCCAGGTCCAATCCCCAATGGCGTCTCCAGGCAGCGCTGGAAGAGAAGGCTGCCAATTGTGTGGAAGCCTAAGGACTTTGCTTCAGAAATCAGAATGCAGCTATCAAGAGAGCCTTCTTCCTAGGAAACCCTGGACCTCAATACAGTGCATTCCACCCCATCACCAGATAACCATAGTAAGAAAAAGTGCTTCACCTTGCATATATGATCCCTGAGGATGGGCTGATACTGAGAGCCTCGAATTTGCCTCTGGAACCAAGATTGTGGCTCCCCATTGTAGGAGATTTCAAGTGCTGATGCCCCATTCCTGATTTCAGGAAGGTCAGACATGGTGTCCCGGACTGTGATGGTTCGGAATGGGCCTGAATAGGTCCTAGAGAACAGCAGAAGAAGGTGCTTTACAGATCAACTCCTGCCTGGGCCTTCCCCTACTCGGGGGGGGGGGCATGGTTCATTAGCAGGCTTTGGCTAAAACTTGCTTCCACTGACAAATAAAAAGCCTTACTTGAGAAGAGTAGTTATTCCCAACGTTAAAAAATAAGTTTCAGAAAACAGCTTCAAGATTATGGCTGCTGGCCAGAAGAAGGGAAGGGGGCGAAAACTTTTTGCTGCAGGGCTCTTGGGAGCTTTTCCTGCCCTCTTTACGTATGTTGGACCCTGGTGGAAGGCATTCTGCGCTCAGTGAACAGGGCTCAAAGCACAAGTGGAGGGGGCCCGGATAAATCTGTCCCTTGTCATGTGAGAATCAGCTCAAACATGCATCCAAAATGTGAATGAGAAACCTGACATATGTAAAAAAGAGGCTTATCTGCAAACAGTGGTGATCTTGCAATGAAACTGCAGTTTGGATAAGGTACTAAAAATAATCAGTGTTCAGTGTGATTCTAGACATGCTGATGCTGAAGAAAGTTTAGGAGCATAGCCTTAAGTCCAACAATGGATGGCAGAGAAGAGCCTTTGTCAGGGGATCCTTGAAAGCTGAACTCTAGCCGGGTTCTGGTTGTTGTTTTTTTGTCTTTAAAGATACATGCACACACCATGAAACTGCCAACAGTTAAGTTTGAAAGACGGCCGTTACCTTGTGATATTGCTAACAAACTTCTTATCGTCCACCACCACACTGAGCTGGCAGGCTCGGGGAGCAAAGACATGCAGAGGTTCAGGGAACATGGGAAGCTTCTCTCCTGGGGCTGCAGCCAGCACAATGGCTCTCCTGCGTGTTTGGGCCACACCATACTGACCAGCCTGGAAGGGAGGAAGATTAAAACACACACGTTAATGCTGAGGAAGAAGAAAAGCTGCAAACTTGCCTAAAAACTTGTCGTTTTGAATTTATTGCCTTGCCTTGCATTATTCAATCAAGTTTGCCACAATCTACAGCTAGCACCAGTTCACCACCTGAAAACAATTCCAATCTAAAAAAGCATCTACCCCAGCTTGGAGTTCCGTATCTGGTGGTAACCCTCCAGATTCTAGAGGGCCACACAGGTTTCCCACCTGTGCTCTAAACTCTCTTCAAAACTATTGATGCAACCCAAGAATTGGCATACTGGGGGTTGGGGGGAGGGAGGGAGCTCAGCAAAACCACCTAACAGCTCTCACTTTTCATGGCATTCTGGTTTGACTCCGGATCTAAGAGGAATCTTTCTCCTTCTGAGAACCTGCAGAGGACACACTCACTGTGACACGTCCCCTGCTCTGACAGAGAGGCTGCCCAACTAACATACCTGCAGAACCCCAAAAGTGCACTGGTATCCCATCCGGACAAGGCAGCGCAGGGTGAGCTTTAACACCATTGAGCGCTTGAAGGAGACAAAGTTCCTCACATTCTCAAGCAGGAAGAACCTCGGCCTGTAGTAGTCACAGTAGCTGGAGAACAAGAAGGGTCATAGGGGTTCAGTTGTGGGCTCTTTTCCCCTCTCCAACAGCAGACAGGTTTCCTCAGCAACACTAGGATATGGGGGCAAGTCCCAGCCCAACCACCTCACCCACTCTCCCAGTACAGCCTCAGGTCTTACAAGGGTTCCGGCCACTTAGGGACAGAACATTCACCCATTCCATGCATACTTATTCATAAAGTGAACACACTGCAGTAAGGAGTAACAATAAAAACATTTTATGGTGCTCCGGGGCGTTCAAAGCGCTTCAAGCATACCTTACACACATACCTTACCTAAGGCGGTTTGATAAGATTCCTGTATTGGAGGGCCATTGGATGAGAGTGGCTTGCCTTAGCAAATCCATAGCAGAAATGAAATTCAAACTGGGACCTTCCCAGTTCAAAGCAGAGTCTCACCACTATGTCACATTGGCTTAACGGGAGTGTACTCTGCTTCTCCCTTGATCAGAGCACAGATGAGGGATCCTAAAATGAAAGTATTGCGCAGCTTCTCTCGGCCTCCCACAAATCTACCTGTGATCTCAAATTCCCAAGCCACCTTTCATTTGTTCTTGAGGAAAGCTTCCCCTTACACAAGGTGTACAGTGGGTGCATTTCAAAGTTCAGGCTGTAATTGTGCAAATTTGAACAAACTGCATAATTTCTCTTCATTTTAATGGAAACAATAATTCAGGTTTTTATAGTTATGTGAAGGGGGAAGGAGCTATGTAGGGCACTGAAGCCATCCAGTCACTGGAAATGCTGGTAACAGGAGCAAGGAACCTGTGGCCCTCCCCTCCAGGTGTTGCTGGACTACACCTCCCATCATCCCTGACCACAGGCCATGCTGACTGGGGTTGTTGGGAGTGGGAGTCCAACACCATGGGAGGGGGCACAGGGTCTCCACCCACACTACCTGCTTTGGTTTCATTTACACTTGCAAGGCCTAGAAATGTGCCTCCTCACCTTCACCTCCAGCTTAAAAAAAAAGAATACACAGAGATTTTCCAGGAAAGCTGAACTCTGTAGTCACTGTCACGGTCCATGTTCTATCCTCCTGTGGAACTACAACACATACACAACCCTGATTCAGCTTTTTAGAATGGTCTACACTGACTGGCGGGATGCGGGTGGCACTGTGGGTTAAACCACAGAGCCTAGGACTTGCCGATCAGAAGGTCGGCGGTTCGAATCCCCATGACGGGGTGAGCTCCCGTTGTTCAGTCCCTGCTACTGCCAACCTAGCAGTTCGAAAGCACGTCAAAGTGCAAGTAGATAAATAGGTACCACTCCAGCAGGAAGGTAAACGGTGTTTCCATGCGCTGCTCTGGTTCGCCAGAAGCGGCTTAGTCATGCTGGCCACATGACCCGGAAGCTGTACGCTGGCTCCCTTGGCCAATAAAGCAAGATGAGCGCCGCAACCCCCGAGTCGGCCACGACTGGACCTAATGGTCAGGGGTCCCTTTACCTTTACCCTGACTGGCAATGGCTCCCTAGGGTTTCAGATTGGGTGGGGGGACATTCCCAGTCTACCTGGAGGCATTGGGGACTGAACCTACAATCTTCTGCATTTGAAGCATGTGCTCTACTGCTGAGTAATGGTTTCCCCCTAGAACTTATATTGCTGATTAAGCCACTGTCAACCTGAGGAAGGAGACCACCAGAGAGTTCTTGAACTTTGAATAGGTGCGCGAATTGAAGCGGTTCATCCCACTGAAGCCTTGGCAAGGTGGTCCACCGCACAGCATCTCCACGTCTCCCTTTTGTGGCAGCTTCTGACCCAAGGAGTTGGTCTTCTCCCCAGACATGACCAGCTTGAGCAGGACATTGCAGTCCTCCGTGAACACTGTGGTGCCAGGATTGTTCAGGCGGAAGGCCTGTGCTGCTGGTTCCCACATCTCGATGGCCCACAGAGTCTCTGAGACTTCTGCCATTGGGAAAAGAAACCAAAAGAGGAAAAAGAGCTTTACACTGCACGCCTCACTTCCAAAGCCGGGTGGCAGGGTACAAAATCCACCCCCCTCCCGGCAAACAAAACTGAATCTACCACTGGCTCCATCATCTTGGCTGCTAATCCTGCACTTCCTAGCCTTCCAATGGCTTTTTTAAATGGCCTTGCCTGCTTGGTGGAACCCTTCTGACAAGCCTCCACAGCCAGAGAAGACATCCAGGCTGCGCAACTTTGATGGCTTAATCTCAGCAGTTTCAATTTCACTCTGCTCTGTTGCTCCTGAAGATTTCCCTTTGCTTTTACCTGTGTCAAAATCAGAACAAAACTGGGGTGAGAGGGTGTTCAAAATTGGGTCATAGCAAGACAGCTACACAGCTGGCACTCTGATCCCACAGGGTGCAGGACAGGACTTGGACTTTTAAGGCCCCCTTAAGAGCAGTTTCAGAAAGTGATACACTGCAATGCAAGGGAGATTTTCAAGAAGTATAAGAGGCTTTTGAAGGCCAGCTGCTGGCTTTCCATAGGGAGCTAGGACACTGTACCTTCACCTCCCTCCCCACCATGCAAAAGGCGGGGGGGGGGGAGCCTCTCGTGGTTTTCCTTTATTTTATTCATGCATGCAAATGTACTGAGAGGAGGAATGAAGAGGCAGAGTTTGGGCAGCAGAACAAAAGGGAATGGGCGCCCTACTTTAAGCTACCAGGGGAGGGATGCTATCTTTTAAAAATGACCCCTGCTGCAGTGAATGCTGCAGGGAAGAAAGGTTCAAGCCCACTCTCTGATCTATTAATTTGCTACTTGCAGGAAGCTTTTCATGCAGGGGAGCATCAAAAAGAAGATCCCTCCCTGCATTCTGAAGTGCAACAGCCCATTCTACAACCCAGAAACTCTGCCTCCTCATTCCTCCCATTACATTTGCATGCGTATCCAGCTTCCCTGGATAACTTACACACATTTGAGCAGCCCATCTAGTTCAGCATCGTCTTCTCAGTGGCCAACCAGATGCCTCTGGGTAGCCCACAATGAAAGCCTCTATTGCCCATTCGCTGGGTGGACATGGGGCTTTCCCACATGATCAGATATGGGCCTCCAACTACATTTCCCTTTTAGGGTGTTATTATCCCTCGGAGACAGTAGTGCTATTTCTTAGACAAGCTGCTGGAATATTTGGCAACTGGTGGGAGGGAGAGCGGGAGCCTACTGTGAGTGGCTCCCCCATCCTTCAGAAAACCCCGCTATAGATTAGGCTTTCGTGCAGTTATGCAAAATGAGTAAGGAACGGGGTGTCCTGTGTGTTCATTTAACAATACATTAAAAGAACACAGTAAACTGCCTTCAGCCACTGGGACTGGAAATAACTCTCCAGAGTTACTACCACTGGTGTCTGCAAAACTAGGACTGAAATATATAGCGCTAGAGTCGTCCCAGATGCTTGAGGACAGAGCAGCTCCCCTCAGCAGTCAAGGGGGGGGGGTTGGTTCCATGCCCTGCAAAGCTCTTTGTGCCTCCACATGGATTAGCACAATCATGCAAGCCATCAGTTATGAGAAATGGATGAAATTCAATGCTAGTCCTACTCCAAGTACACCTAACAAAATTAACAAACATAACTAAGTTAGGTTCATTAATTTAAATGAGTCTACTCAGAGTAGGACTTGGTTGAACTCCACCCAACGTTGTAGTGTCTGATATGAGTTACTAAAATCATTTTTCTGTCTGCAGAATTACTGGATTAATTCGGAATTTTGATTCTCTCCCCTTATCCCCAGCCTGCCTCCCTGCAGGGCAGCATTTACACAGCCTTCCTTTCTACTTCCAAAGGTCTGAGGGAAGAATTCAGCACTCTTCAGCCTTCCACGTGGAACAATCCCCTGCTCTCCTCCCCTGCAGGCTGTTTTTGAGGTTATCCTGACCCCCCAAAAGGGGAAGGGGGAGGTCTTTGCACAGCCTGCCACTGGCAGGACTAATTAGTCGAATCCCGCCCTGAGAGTGGGCTGGGCTCAAACACCAGCCTGACGGAGGCAGTTATGTACTGATTAAGCACCCACCTTTCCCTTTCCCTTTCCCTTTCCCTTTATTTCCAGAGCTACGGGCATGATATGGTGGGTCTTCAAAGCTTTTCGTTTTTGCATTATATGCCTAGAAAACAAAAACATAAATAAAAATTAACTTAACACTAAACATTTTGGCCTTCAAGCTAGCCCAGACCAAGCACAAAACTTTTCTGAAAGTTCCTTGGGCTCCCAAGTACATAGCTGGGACACATGGACAGAGTGGAAAATCAATACTTTAGCCCCAAGGCTCCAGCCCACCATAAAACAGCTGCCTCAGGTAGTGGATTCTGGATGCCAGGCAGCAGCCCCGCCTGACCCAAGGGGCGCCTCCTACTAAGTGCTTCTCCTGCCCATGGGGCTTACACGGGGGAAACGTGCCAGTGAATTGGTCTTCATGTTCATTAGTGCATGTTTGGGGTGGGGATGGATTTTGCATCTCTGACCCCAAAATGCCGTGAGCCACTAAGGGCTTTAGCAGCCTTTGGCTACCAGCTGGCATGTAGAGAATGCATCAATGCCTGCACAAGTCAAACTCTGCCATGGGAAAGGTCACCTCTAGGAAGTAGAAGCGATCAGAGCCACTGGCAGAATAGTCCTGGATGTTTTCTGTCAAATCTTCCCCATACACCACCGTGCAGCGGCCCTGCACATCTCTGAACTCGACGGTAGCCTCTTCATCGCTCCAGTATAGTAAATTGATGTCTGCATGGTAGCTGGCTTTCACGGACTTATGGGTGTTCTCTGGCCTGGAAAAACAGCAGCACAGAGAAGCATTTTCTTCTGGGAAGAGAGCAGGCCCAAACAACAAAACATGCAACATGAAATAAATGATGCTTCCTCAGCCATGTCGCTTTCAGAGGTTTTTTCCCATTGCCCTGGTATTTGAAGGCAGTCTTACCTGCCTTCAGTTCTGCCATCCACATTTTGTCTGGGTGGTGATCTGGTCACTTCACTCCTCTGTCCCAAGTGCATGGAACCCGTGGCCCTTCAGATGCTCTTAGGACTACAACTTCCACAATCCTACCTGGCCACTGGCCATGCCGATGGGGCTGAGACTGAAGGGAGTTGGGCATTCCCTGCACTGCCTTTTCTTCCATTATTTGTTGTCCGCCCCATAAAATAAATAGAAACACTGAACACACTGGATATTGGGTTACAAACACTTGTACTATTAAGCTCTCAAATATTGAATATTGGTGTTTTTCATTTTAATGTGCTCAGTAAGGAGCCAAGCTAGAAATGATGGAGCAGCCACATCTGACCAATCATGTATCTGTCTTCTGCATGAATAAAGCAGGGGAGGCAGAAGAGTATTTTTCTTGATCAATGGTTTCAAGAAGCTAAACAGGCCCACAAGCCCAGCTCCAATACTAGGAATGAGTCAGGCTGAGAGAAAGGTTGTTGCACTTCTAACTGTGCTTTGAAAACATGTTTATTCTGGAAGGCCTGCAATGACTCATTTTTGCATATGCAGATTTGATCTTAGGCAGTTTCGGATTTTACTGTATTGACTTTATAGTAATATCTGTAAGCGGCCATATGAGATATTTACTTTTGAGAATGGGGTAGCAGACACTCCACCCACATGCTGCTTTTTACATGAACAAAATGTACCTGTTCACATCCTAGCCTAGTGTAGGCCTAACCTTTGCCATTTCAGATGTTTCTCAATGTTGGCTCAGCTACTTTATCTTAGAAGGCACTTTAGAACTATGTATTTTACTTGCTGCTGCTGTTTTTAAAAAAATAATTTTTATTAAAGATTTTCATGAACTACAAAACAGCTGCACTTAAGAGTTCAAAAATAAAGGTTTTACTTAAATTGGCTAGCACTGGTCTCTTCCACCCTTCCACCTTCAGTTCAAACACTTTGCAGAAATACATTTCGGTGTTTTCTCCTCTGGTGTGCCAGCCAGTCATTTTTCTAAGTTGAGGATTTCTCCCTCAGTCCCATGCTGCCCATGTACATCTTCCTTAGTCACCATTTTGTTACCAGGATGCAGGGACTTCCCACAGGGCACCTGCCTCCTGTCATCTATCAACACCATCACCATAACCAATCGCCCTGTAAAAAATCCTCAAGCCTTCTTCCAACCATTTGTTCTCTCAAAACTTCCTTTATGAGGTCTGCTCCCTACGTCTCATGTCTCGTGTGTTAGAAGACCTGGGTTCAAATCTTCACTCTACCATGAAGCTCACTGGGTGACCCTGAACCAGTCACTCACTCTCAGCTTCATCTACCTCACAGGGTTTTGTGACGATAACCATGTATGCCCCCTTGAGCTCCTTGGAGGAAAGGTGGGCTGTAGAAGGAAGGAAGGAAGGAAGGAAGGAAGGACCCCTCTTTATAACTGTAAGCTGCCCACTGTTTGCTAGTCCTCAATAAAGACTACTCTACACTCCACTATGTGGGGCACATACATCCTAACCCCTCTGACCTGCTATACAGTGGAGGAGGAGGAGGGAGCCTAAGTAGAAGAGACACAAAGTGTGTCCACGTTATTGACGCAAACAGAGGATTCCGCCCCCCCCCCCAACAGCAGCTTCAATGAGCAGGAATTTTCATCAAGACCACAATAAGGGGGAAAGAGCTAAGCTGCTCCTCCCTGCCTGCTGCAATCCTCATTCAGCAGCTGATCTTAGCATTTTTTAAAATAACACGTTAAAATACAAAGATGCATTTGGTTGTGGCCATTTGGTCCTGAATCCAAACATTGCTCCTTCTCCTGAACAGCAAGTTACCAGGATCATATATCTTTGTTTTGCTTTGCGGGGTTACCTCATGGGCAATCCTGAATGCAAGGTCTTTGCACCCAGGAAGACACAAAGTTTCCCATT
Source organism: Podarcis liolepis (assembly GCF_965112155.1). NCBI lineage: Eukaryota > Metazoa > Chordata > Lepidosauria > Squamata > Lacertidae > Podarcis > Podarcis liolepis. The sequence goes on from NC_139571.1 coordinate 1,671,527, forward strand.
TAGGGATATGCATATGGAAGATGCCTTCTGTATCCCCAATTCACAAACGAAGTTTATTTTTCCATCTTGCTGGTAAAGCCATCCTGGTTGCTGTTTACCTGTAAAGCTTGTATACACGCAGCTTGATTTCTGCTTCGTTGGGCCTGCCGTTGCTGCGAATATTGCAGTAGATTGCCTTGATTCGGCCGATGCGATACGGCTCAGGTGCATCCTGGTTGCTGCCTTTGATGTATTCAGAATACTTGCGGTAATGCTCAGGATGCAGTTCCTCGTCTACAGCCTCCTTCTTCTGCCGCTTGATAGGGCTGGCAAGCCTCAGGCTGGGGAGAGGGGAGAAAATGGGAATGAAATAAAAACCAGGGCAATCAATGAGCGACACAAAGTCAAAGTTTCTGCAAATAGGAGGAGAGTGACTTCAAACTGGTATAAGTGTGGGCAGACAAATGGGCACAAAATTTTGTGGCCTGCACAATAATTATCGTTGATTGGTTTGCAAGGCTGTGCTGAGGACTCTTGACCGATCAATAATATTTAGAAGGCTGCCCTGAAGATCTGCAATGTAATTGCATTTCTTTCTTAATTCTTTAACTCCCACAACTGTATCCCACGAGTTTCCTTCCCTTTTAGTGACCCTTTTCTTCTACTGTTGATGTTTAAATGACGTTTTAAGATGTGATATTCTGAAAAATAAACATTTTTAAATGCGTTGGGCTGGTATGAATCAATTTGGATTTTTGATTCCTGCATTATCAACAAAGGAGCCAGCCCTATACAAACAATCCCTTCTCTTGCTCCACCCAGAAGCCAGTTCAAAGACCAACCTGAACAGGAAGGCATCTGGAAGGAGGAAGACTCCATCTCCCACCCGATACTGCACTCCATTTTTCACTGCCATGCTGTAGAACATCTTCCCTTCCAACTCCTCCTGGGGCTCCAAGACTTTGGGGATTTCCTTCTGCCTCACCTCGTCCAAACTTGCGCAGCTCATGCAGAACCTGGGAGAAAAGCAGATGGATACTTGGATTAGACTGAGTGGCGTGGGGTGGACACCAACGAACCCTCACCTTCTAGCGCTAGATTAATGGGACAACGGAAACAGTTTGGAGCATCCAAACCAATGCCATAAAGTTCTATCGCACCGGCTACACATCCATGCCTTCTACCCCACTTTCAATATTTTCCAGCTACACCTCCCCTGCCAAAGCCTTCTAGTCTGGTGCACTAACTTGTATTTGTTGTCTTCAGGAGGCAGAGTCTTTGGCGGAGTCTCAAACCTGGCATACTCTTGATCATACCACATTTGGTAGAAATATGTTCTGCCATCATCTTCCACCATTTTGATTTCTGTATCAAGCCCTCCCTATGGGAAGAAGATTTTGGAAGTTGAGGGGTGGGGAGGAGAGAGATGAAAGCAAGCAGATTATCTAAGCAGAACAAGAGTGGCCATTATGATTTGAGCATGTGCACATGCACCCAAACACACGCAGAAGCCACAGAAGCCCAAGTTCAGTTTGTCTGAGGAATTCTTGGCTGCAGGATGTTCTGAATGGCAACACATGGACCAGATACAAAAAGAAAATGTGCTGCAATAGTTATGGTGGGGGAGAGATGAGAGTCATGCCCAAGGTGTCCCTATGAAGCTGGAAGTAAAAATAAAATAAGAAATGCCACAACAGATGCTGGCAGAAGCGGAAAGAAAAATGTTTGGGGGTGGGACAACCTATGCTTCAAGACCACCTTGCAAGGAGACTGCACATAAAGTCACAGCTCCTACTGGAATTATCAGGTGACTTAATCCTTCCAGTGTCTTAGAAAAAGCTGGTGCTTTGCCTGGCCCAGACCCCTGACATGGGGCCCCCAGGCAGCCCTCCTGCAGCCAGCAGCCTAATCTGACTAGGGTGGGAACCTCTTTACAACCTTACCCTATATATGCCCACTCTACTACTTTATCTGCAGAACTGGCACTTTTACAAATGCCACAGGATGTTCATTTGGCACTTGCAGGAAACTGATGTTTCCGCAGGGAAGAATCTATGCCCTTGAACTCCCTGCCCTTTGACATTAGGCAGCCACTTGGGCTGCATTCTTTTTGGCACCGGCTAAAGCCTTTTGTGTTTAGTTAGACAAGCCTGTGAAGATATGCAAATGTGACATTTTAGCATGTGGTTTTCTTTTAAAATGCTTATTTTGTACTTGCTGATATTACTTATATCTTGTAATTTTCTTTTGGCTAGTTTGTATTTAAGTCTGATTCTTACTGATACAGTGGTACCTCAGGTTAAGTACTTAATTCGTTCCGGAGGTCCATTCTTAACCTGAAACTATTCTTAACCTGAAGACCACTTTAGCTAATGGGGCCTCCTGCTGCTGCCGCGCCGCCGGAGCACGATTTCTGTTCTCACCCTGAAGGAAAGTTCTTAACCTGAGGTAATATTTCTGGGTTAGCGGAGTCTGTAACCTGAAGTGTATATAAACTGAAGCGTATGTAACCTTAGGTACATACCACTGTAATTTGAATGTATGTTTTATTTTATATACACTGCTTAGGGACTGTTTTAGAATTAAGAATTATACCAATTCCACTAAATATAAAGTGTGTGTATGTGTGTGCGTATACACACATACACCCCCCACCCCTTACAGTTACCTAACTTCTTCCTATGTTACTCCTCATGAGCAGGCAAAGGCAGCTCTGGCATGGTGCTGTGACCAACCTAAGTAGCTGCCATGGGCCGCTGCAGTGCTGCCTCCCAAAAGCTGGAGCCAGGCGTAAGATAAGAACAAGACATAGTGGAGAAGTGTGAGCATATTAGCCTGGCCCCTCATCTCCAGAGGGAGACAGTGGTGCCACCCTTCCATCTAAGCTGCCAGAGCAGTGGAATTCCTCAACATACCTCTAGGGACCAGTTCTCTGAGGGAGCCTTGTATAGGACATTGACTTTGCCGTGAATGTAAGTCAGCTGCATGTCTTCGCACTCGTCCACCAAGAAAAGTTCCAGCGGATCAGAGGTTGCTCCCAGAACGGTGTCAGTGCCACGGCAAAACCAGTGGGCATGGAACATCGGCCCAGTGCTGGCGTCTTCCCACATGGCAGTGACTCTGGGAGAAGGAACAAAGATGAGCTTCAAACTGGAAACCAAGGCAAAGACATCAAACCCCCCCCCCTTCTCGAAAAAAGATGTTTTGTCTGAAGCGCTCCCAGAAAAGGTGGCCTAGCTGAGAATGCATCAAAAAACATGTGGGGAGGCAAGAGGACTTTACCTATAGCTCTGTGCAAGTCAAAGGGTTAGGAAGGCTCCAAAGAAAATCAGCAATCCTTATGAACTCTGTAAGTAGGCCAGTGGACCCCTTTATACTGAAGACTGGGGGTGGGGGGAGAACTAAGGCTGGGAGAGAGCAGACTGCATAGGGCCACTTCAAAAGTTTACAGCTGAGGCTGTCTTTCAACCTAGGGCTTCCTACTTCACAGCTCAGCCCCCTAACCAGGACATTGCAACAGCTTACAAAAGAAGCCTATACTGAACAGGGGAGACCACCTTCTAGAAAGCAGCAGTGGGCTCAGAATAATTCATACCAGTAAATCCCCCTTCCATGGCTTCTCTCTTTCTAACATGCTTGGTAATAAAATACATACATATTGTATACAGCCTAATAAGCAACTTGCCACTATCCCTAAATACAATTTCTGGGTAGCCTTTGTCCAAGTTACACGACAGGACAGAAGGTTGAGTCCAAGCCCAGCCCCTACACCACCAACATGACAGCACACCTTGCCAAGTAAAGAGGTTTTGTGGGGTCATCCGGGCTGACAGAGACACAGTCACCAATTTGCAGGGCCTCTGAATCAATGCACACCTTCTGGTAGAAATCCTTTTTGCCGTCAATCTGCAGACAGAAAGAGGGTGGTGTCAATGAGACGGCAAGACGAGAAAAGCACCAGTGCTGGGGTCTTGAAGACTACATAAGCACACTGACACCCACCTTGCTTGCTGTCATCACATCTCAGCGCTCCCTCTGCCTTGGCAGAAGGGATTAGAGCAGTGGTTCCCAATCAGCTAATTACTGAGGACCCCCTATTTTTCAAGCCATGGACCCCCTACTTCTGAATATTTTGATAACTCTATGGAAATTAACTCTGCAAAGCAATTTTTTGAACAAAATGTGGGGTACTCCCTAAAAAGCAAAGGATTTTCAGTATACAAAACCAGACTAGGGCTGAGCAATATCTGGCTTTCAACATCATGATATATCAGCAGCTAAACATCATGATATTCTGATATATCAAGATGTCTGTGTCGGGAATCAAGCCTTTATCAGGAGAAACTGGCAACTCTCCCAGGCACCCGGCTTGGTCTCCTGTTGACCTCCCTGTCTGCTTTCCTGGCAAGATCCAGGCAGAGGTCACGATAGGCGATCCTTCTCAGCATGAGAAGAACACCCCCCCTCTTTTTCCTGCCCCCCCCGGCAGGGGAAAGAGATAGACAGAAACGTATTTACATGCCTTTATTTCTGTCTTTGCAGCGTTACAAAAAACATGACTGCTCTCTTCAAACTCCAGCAGTCGAGAGAGACAAACACTTCCTGTCCAGCTCATATTACACTCTGAGCTAATTCCGGTGCCCTCTGCACTGTGAATTGACTGTCCCTCTGTTTCCCACGGAACAGTCCCAACATTCCATCATGTGATGTTTTCAAGCTACCAGCAGCTCGCAGCTGCATTGCTTCAATATCGTAACAGTCTGAAATTGGAGATGAGGCGTGGGGATCAGATGGGTGAGGGAAGGAGAGGAAGTGGAGTCCCCTCCACCACATGGTTTGGGTGGGAGGGGGTGGTGGTGGATCAAACCCCACTGTGGCTGCTGCTGCTTTCCTGCTGAGAAAAGCTGCTCTGCCTGAGTGCCAGGGGAAGGTAGTGCCACGGTGCCTTGGAGTGAGGGTGACCAGCTGCCCTGTTCTCCGTCAGCGTGAAGAGAAGGCAGCACCCTGCAATCAGCTGCCCTGTTTTCCCTCAGTGTGAGCAAAGGCAGCTCAGATCAGCAGCGTTATCAGCTGAGATCATTGTGCAATTGGTGGTGCCTTGAAATTGGCTGCCCTGCTCTCCCTTGTACAAGGAGCAATATATTACTGTGTATTGCTGGGTCAAAATCATCACGGTGTGATTTCGAAACTGATTTTGGCCAATATATTGAAAAATCGCACAGCGCTAAAACTGAACATAAAATTTGTGATATTACCATGCAAAAATGACAAAAAATTAGTTGGGGGCAGGCAAGGGATGGGGCCACGGACCTGCTGGGTGCATTCCATAGACCCCCAGGGGTCCCTGGACCCCTAATTGGTAACCACTGGATTAGAGGATGTTGCCTGGCCACAACTGCACCAGGAACCAAAGCATCTGGCTGGCAGTGTGTAGAACTGCTGCCTTCTTTAGGTCTCTGCATAGCTTGGATTTAATTTCTTTTCATTTTCTGCTAAGCATGTCTCAAACTTTCATGGTTGCAAAAAAGAAATTGTTTCAGCTTCCTTTAATTAGTTTGTGCTTTAATGTTTTTGGTTTCTGAACTGTCTAGAGAATGATTGTTATGGGTGGGTTGGTTGGTTGGAGACCGTGATGAGATATGCTAGGCATTTTCCAATATTTAAAGGATCTCTAAAGCATGTGACATTCATCACATCGAAGATGGAGCAAGCTTGTTTTCTCCTGCTGTGTAAGGTAGGACTTGAACCAATGGCTTCAAATTACAAGAAAGAAACTCTGGCTAAATATCAGGAAGGAAGAACTTTCTGACAGTAAGAGCTGTTTGACTGTGGAACGGACTCTCCTTCCTTGGAGGTTTTTAAGCAGAGGTTGACTGGCATCTGCATTGCAGGGGTTGGAGTAGATGATCCCTGGGATCCCTCCCAACTCTCTAATTTTATGATTCTATTTAAAAAATGTAGTAAGTATTTTTTAAAAAAGACAAAAGATGTGTCTAAACCACAAATGATAGGGCACTCAGGAATATCAGGCCCATAATGTGGACACCTACTGACTGGGCATCTAGCAATGTACCACAACATTGTTTTACACCAGGGTTAGCCAATGTGGGGCACAAGGAGAAGGGGACGACAGAGGATGAGATGCCTGGACAGTGTTATAGAAGCGAGCAACATGAATTTGACGAAACTCCGGGAGTGCCTGGCGTGCTCTGGTCCATGGGGTCACAAAGAGTCTGACACGACTAAATGACTAAACGACAACAGCAGCCAACATGGTACCCTCCAGCTGTTGCGGGTGTCCATCACCCTTTAGCCCCAGCTAGCATGGCTTATTGTCAGGGATAATGGAAGATTTAGTCCTGCAACATTTGGAGTGCAACCTGCTGGGTATCCCCAAATGACACAGTGAAGTGCAATACACAACAAGAATGCAAAGGTTGAACTCAAGGGATCTCTGCATCCCCGCCCCCCAAACTTGGATGTGAGACACCAAGCTAATCCCTTTTCCAACTGCTTGAACTGCCTTTTCCTGTGCAGGCGTTATACCTTGACAGGCTCTCCAACCCAGGAAATTCGGCTCTTGCTTTGCTTCTTCTTCCTTCCTTGCAGCATTTTTTTGGGCGAGGGCACTTCAGGGATGTTATCATCCACTTCCTCATCTTCATCAGCTTCTTTTACGGCCAGATTGGGACATCTAAAACCATTTTTTAAAAAAATACAATGTGCAGCTGAGAAATGGAGGCCTAATTTGGCACAGACATGCACACACACTCCCTTCCCAGCAAACCCCTCAATTCGGCAATGTGTTCATTTTGCAAGCAGATTTCTCAACTGAGATATTATACCAACAGTACAAACATGTTTTGTTTTACATAATCCTGGCTAATTTAGTTTGCCTGAATCATCTCATTTCTACAGTGCTTTACAATACTTTGACACTGAGCAGCATTAAATCCAGCCCTTATTGCTGAAGAGAAGAGTTTGAAGATGGGACTAACAATGCAATTGCTCAGAGACAGAAAGCAAGGCAATTAATCTTGGGCCCGGTCTTATTCAATATCTTTATCAACGACTTGGATGATGGACTCAAGGGCATCCTGATCAAATTTGCAGATGACACCAAACTGGGAGGGGTGGCTAACACCCCAGAGGACAGGATCACACTTCAAAACGACCTTGACAGATTAGAGAACTGGGCAAAAACAAACAAGGTGAACTTTAACAGGGAGAAATGTAAAGTATTGCACTTGGGCAAAAAAAATGAGAGGCACAAATACAAGATGGGTGACACCTGGCTTGAGAGCAGTACATGTGAAAAGGATCTAGGAGTCTTGGTTGACCACAAACTTGACATAAGCCAACAGTGTGACGCGGCAGATAAAAAAGCCAATGCAATTCTGAGCTGCATCAATAGGAGTACAGCATCTAGATCAAGGGAAGTAATAGTGCCACTGTATTCTGCTCTGGTCAGACCTCACCTGGAGTACTGTGTCCAGTTCTGGGCACCACAGTTCAAGAAGGACACTGACAAACTGGAACGTGTCCAGAGGAGGGCAACCAAAATGGTCAAAGGCCTGGAAACGATGCCTTATGAGGAACGGCTAAGGGAGCTGGGCATGTTTAGCCTGGAGAAGAGGAGGTTAAGGGGTGATATGATAGCCATGTTCAAATATATAAAAGGATGTCACATAGAGGAGGGAGAAAGGTTGTTTTCTGCTGCTCCAGGTAGACTTCCGGAGGCGGCGCCATTGGCAATGGCGGATTCCCTCTAGCTTAGAGGGAGTAGCTCCGCGGAAATCGGGTCTTGCCGCTACGGCGAAGCGGGGACCCCTTCGAAAACCACAGGCGGGTGAAGCCTGTGACCGTGGGACTCGGCGGGCACCCTTAGCGCCTCCCCAATTTGCAAGGGAACCCTGTAAAAAGTTCCGGAGCGAAACGGGGAGTCTGGCGCGGTGCTGAGAGTCAACTGCTTCTTCCGTGGAGTGAAGCCACGCAGCTGTTGCTGGAGAGCGCTGACCTTTTACCTGTGACAATTTGGCTAACAAACAACTACCCGTGAGTAGGTTAAGTTTGAAGATTGGGAAATTTAAGGAAAAAAGGACTAATTTGGCACTGAGGCGGGAAGGCGTAAACAGGAAGTCCGCCTTCCGTTTTTCTGTAAATAGATCAAAGCGAAGACTGTCTAAGCTAAGAAGACCTTGAAAATCGTGGTGAAAAAGACTTAAATCTTAACATCAATTAAAAAAGAACTCCCTCCCTGAGGTGCAGGAGAGGGGAGGGAGAAGGAGAAGTATTTTTTGCCTGCAAAGAAAGAAGATAGAAAGGGAACAAAGACCACCACTTAATGCCTGGGAACAGACTGTCAAGGGACAATGGAACTGCCGTATTGTGAATCGCACTGTTAAAGGATAATGCAACTTTTTGATAGTTAACTCTGTAAGAGAGATACTTTGACTCTGAAGGGTCTCTTCGGACTTGAAATTGTTGCTTTTCTTGGTTAAAGGGGGGATTTCTGAAAGTTGGAAAAGTTACTTCATTGTTACAAGTCTGGACTGCTACTGTGTCCCCCTAGAGGAACTTTGAAATTGCTACAATTGGCCAGGGAATTTTCCACTCCAAATTGGCCAAGGGGCATTTTCCACTATAAGACCGTGGGATTGACCTTGATCCTTAGATAAAGTGTTATGGCAGACTTGACTCAGGAAAAAACAACAAGATCGGGTAAAATTAGACTGCAGCAGCATAGACCGTCAGCGTCTGGCCTCTCTGCCCCACCAGGGGAAGATCCAGCTCAGGTGGCGCCTAAAGGAATGGCATCTGAAGGGGGTTTAGCTTCAGCTCTAGATAAAATTTTTGAATCTTTGGAAAAGTTAAGCAAACAAGTTGCTGAAGCGACAACTAAAATTGATCAAAACACGTCAAGCATCAATAACTTAGGGCAGAAGGTGAACTCAAATACAGAATCTATTGAGAAACTTCTGCAGGAATCTACTTTGAACCGAAAAACAGCTGAAGAAGCCAAGGAAAAAGCATTGGCTGTAGAGGAAAAGATACCACCGATATGTAGACAGCTGGAGGACCACAAGTCATTGCTGTCTATGATTGAATTAAAAGAAAAACAGACAAATCTAAGGATCAGGGCTGTACCTGAACTTGAGAAAGATAGTCTGATTGACTTTCTTACGCAGGAATTTGCAGACTTTTGGAACTTAGACTCTGACAAGTTAGATTTTAAGATAGTAAGTGTTTTCAGACTTGGAAGAGGGGGGGAGAAAGAACAGGGTGAGAGACTGTTTGATTACCCTCCGATCAAGAGAGGAAGACAGAATATTAAGTCTGCACTTCCAGAAGACCTTGGAAATAAGTGAATCAAGAGTGGAGATATTTAAGGACATCCCTAAACATCTTTTGGATCTCAGGTCCAACTACGGAGATCTGGTGGCCCCGTTAAGAGGAAACAGAACCATTTTTAGGTGGGAATTCCCCCAAGGCCTATCTTTTACCTTTAAAGGGAAAAAGTTTAAAATAAGATCAGTGGAAGATAAAGAAAAAATTCTGAAAGAACACGGAGAAGACCTGCAAAAAGAAGCCGAAGAAGAGCCAAGAGCCTTAAAACCAGGACTACAAGACATAGTACCACTACCTTTGGGATTGGACAAGTTAGAGAAGGTGATACCACCGACAGAACAAGAACAATTACTTGGTGCAGTTGGAGGAAAAGCAAAATAAACACACCATGTCCCTGCAACTATTAAGTTGGAATATTCATGGATTTAATTCCCCGGAGAAAAGTAAAAAAGTATTTCATCTATTGAAAAAAAGAACAATTGGACTTGATTTGCTTACAGGAAACACAAGGGCCACAGAAAGAGTTTGATTTAGACCAAATTCTTAAAAACAAATGGACTTCAAAAAATCTCTCAAGAAAATAAGTAGTAGATAGGTAGCCGTGTTGGTCTGCCATAGTCAAAATAAAAAATTCCTTCCAGTAGCACCTTAAAGACCAACTAAGTTAGTTCTTGGTATGAGCTTTCGTGTGCATGCACACTTCTTCAGATACACTGAAATAGAAGTTGCCAGATCCTTCTATATAGTGAGAAGGTGGGGAGGGGTGTTACTCAGAAGGATGGTGGGAATGGGAGATAGGCAGATAGCTGGGAGAGCCTGTTGACGACTCTTAACGACTGTAATAGGTCTTACAGGAAAAGGCAAGGGGTGGGAAGGTGAGAAATGGTTTAGTTATGTATAGTGAGATAAGAATCCAATGTCTTTGTTAAGCCCAGGTCTTTTCATGGTTTTAAGTTTGGTAATGAGTTGTAATTCAGCAGCTTCTCTTTCCAGTCTATTTCTGAAATTCCTTTGTAGTAAAACAGCTACTTTGAGATCTTGTATAGAATGCCCTGGGAGATTGAAGTGTTCTCCTACTGGTTTCTCTGTTCTGTGATTCTTGATGTCAGATTTATGTCCGTTTATTCTTTGGCGTAAGGTTTGGCCTGTTTGTCCAATATAGAGAGCTGAAGGACACTGTTGGCATTTGATGGCATACACAATGTTAGACGATGAGCAATTAAATAGTCCCGAGATGGTATGTGTGATGTTGTTGGGGCCAGTAATGGTGTTGTCCGGGTGTATGTGGCAGCAAAGTTGGCATCTGGGTTTATTGCAGGCTCTGGTGCCAGTGTCTGTGTTAAGTCTGGTTGTAGTATTATTGTGGGTTAGGAGTTGTTTAAGATTGGGTGGCTGTCTGTAGGCAATGAAAGGTCTTCCTCCCAGAGCTTGAGAAAGAGAACTGTCATTGTCCAGGAGAGGTTGTAGATCTCTGATGATGCGTTGTACTGTTTTAACTTGGGAGCTGTATGTGATGACTAGAGGTGTTCTGTTATTTTCTTTTTTGGGTCTGTCTTGCAGCAAGTTCTCTCTGGGTATCAGTCTGGCTCTGTTGATCTGTTGTCTAACTTCATCTGCTGGGTATTTTAGTTCTGAGAAGGTTTGCTGTAGATCCCTTAGGTGAGAGTCTCTGTCTGTAGAATTGGAACAGATGCGGCTGTAACGTAGTGCCTGGCTATATACAATGGACTGTTTGGTATGTTTGGGATGGTAGCTAGAGGCATGTAGATATGTTTGTCGGTCAGTTGGTTTGCGGTATAAGGTGGTGTCTATGCGCCCATCCTGTATTTTTATAGTAGTGTCCAAAAAATGTATTTCTTGCATAGATTGATTCATTGTAAGGTTGATTGTGGGGTGAAAATCATTAAATTTCTGGTGAAAGGTGTCCAGGGTCTGTTGACCATGTGTCCAGATGATAAAAATATCATCAATGTATCGCAGGTACAAGAGAGGTTTGAGTGGGTAGGAGTTCAGGAAACGTTGTTCTAAATCTGCCATGAAGATGTTGGCATACTGTGGGGCCATGCGGGTGCCCATTGCTGTGCCGCTGATCTGAAGAAACAGGTCATCACCGAATTTGAAGTTGTTGTGGGTAAGGACAAATCGGCAGAGTTTGGTGGCAAGGTCCGCTGTGGTTTTATCTGATATGGTGTTCCTTATGGCTTGTAAACCATCGTTGTGTGGGATGTTGGTGTACAGAGATTCCACATCCATAGTAGCTAGTATAGTGTTGTTGGGAAGATTATTTAAAGATTGTATTTTCCTCAGAAAATCTGTGGTGTCACGTACATAGCTGGGAGCATTGATGGCATATGGTTTCAGAACAGAGTCCATATAACCGGAGACACCGGTTATATGGTGTCTCCGGTTATATGGACTCTGTTCTGAAACCATATGCCATCAATGCTCCCAGCTATGTACGTGACACCACAGATTTTCTGAGGAAAATACAATCTTTAAATAATCTTCCCAACAACACTATACTAGCTACTATGGATGTGGAATCTCTGTACACCAACATCCCACACAACGATGGTTTACAAGCCATAAGGAACACCATATCAGATAAAACCACAGCGGACCTTGCCACCAAACTCTGCCGATTTGTCCTTACCCACAACAACTTCAAATTCGGTGATGACCTGTTTCTTCAGATCAGCGGCACAGCAATGGGCACCCGCATGGCCCCACAGTATGCCAACATCTTCATGGCAGATTTAGAACAACGTTTCCTGAACTCCTACCCACTCAAACCTCTCTTGTACCTGCGATACATTGATGATATTTTTATCATCTGGACACATGGTCAACAGACCCTGGACACCTTTCACCAGAAATTTAATGATTTTCACCCCACAATCAACCTTACAATGAATCAATCTATGCAAGAAATACATTTTTTGGACACTACTATAAAAATACAGGATGGGCGCATAGACACCACCTTATACCGCAAACCAACTGACCGACAAACATATCTACATGCCTCTAGCTACCATCCCAAACATACCAAACAGTCCATTGTATATAGCCAGGCACTACGTTACAGCCGCATCTGTTCCAATTCTACAGACAGAGACTCTCACCTAAGGGATCTACAGCAAACCTTCTCAGAACTAAAATACCCAGCAGATGAAGTTAGACAACAGATCAACAGAGCCAGACTGATACCCAGAGAGAACTTGCTGCAAGACAGACCCAAAAAAGAAAATAACAGAACACCTCTAGTCATCACATACAGCTCCCAAGTTAAAACAGTACAACGCATCATCAGAGATCTACAACCTCTCCTGGACAATGACAGTTCTCTTTCTCAAGCTCTGGGAGGAAGACCTTTCATTGCCTACAGACAGCCACCCAATCTTAAACAACTCCTAACCCACAATAATACTACAACCAGACTTAACACAGACACTGGCACCAGAGCCTGCAATAAACCCAGATGCCAACTTTGCTGCCACATACACCCGGACAACACCATTACTGGCCCCAACAACATCACACATACCATCTCGGGACTATTTAATTGCTCATCGTCTAACATTGTGTATGCCATCAAATGCCAACAGTGTCCTTCAGCTCTCTATATTGGACAAACAGGCCAAACCTTACGCCAAAGAATAAACGGACATAAATCTGACATCAAGAATCACAGAACAGAGAAACCAGTAGGAGAACACTTCAATCTCCCAGGGCATTCTATACAAGATCTCAAAGTAGCTGTTTTACTACAAAGGAATTTCAGAAATAGACTGGAAAGAGAAGCTGCTGAATTACAACTCATTACCAAACTTAAAACCATGAAAAGACCTGGGCTTAACAAAGACATTGGATTCTTATCTCACTATACATAACTAAACCATTTCTCACCTTCCCACCCCTTGCCTTTTCCTGTAAGACCTATTACAGTCGTTAAGAGTCGTCAACAGGCTCTCCCAGCTATCTGCCTATCTCCCATTCCCACCATCCTTCTGAGTAACACCCCTCCCCACCTTCTCACTATATAGAAGGATCTGGCAACTTCTATTTCAGTGTATCTGAAGAAGTGTGCATGCACACGAAAGCTCATACCAAGAACTAACTTAGTTGGTCTTTAAGGTGCTACTGGAAGGAATTTTTTATCAAGAAAATAAGGTAATGTTGAACTACAAAATAACAGAACAGGAGGTGGAAGGTGCCATTCAGAACATGCAGTTGGGCAAATCTCCAGGGCCAGATGGCTTAACCTCAAAATATTATAGGTCTTTGAAGGATTGGATAATTCAACCACTAAAGGAGGTTTGTAATGAAATTTTGGAGGGGGGAAAAGCGCCAGAGTCGTGGAAGGAAGCTTATATTACACTAATACCGAAAAATGAGTCTGAAAAGACACAACTTAAGAATTACCGCCCCATATCCCTGCTTAATGTGGATTACAAAATTTTTGCAGATATATTGGCTAAAAGATTGAAAAAAGTTTTAGTAGAGGAGATACACAAAGACCAAGCTGGCTTTCTCCTGGGCAGACACTTGTCTGACAACACGAGAAATATAATTAACATTTTAGAGAAGCTGCAAGTGAATATTAATACTAAAGCTGTTTTAATTTTTGTAGATGCGGAGAAAGCCTTTGACAATATTTATTGGAGTTTCATGAAGAAAAATCTTCAGGGGATGGGGGTTGGTCAAAGGTTTGAAAATGGTATAAGTGCAATTTATTCAGAACAAAAGGCTAAACTAATAGTTAACAATGTGTTGACAGAGGAATTTAAGATAGAGAAAGGGACACGACAAGGCTGCCCAATTTCCCCATTGCTCTTTATTTCGGTCCTGGAGGTTCTGCTAAACATGATCAGAAGGGACCGTTTGATTAAAGGTATACAGGTCAGAGCTAAACAGTACAAATTGAAAGCTTTTGCAGATGATTTAGTATTGACGTTACAGGAGCCAGAATCTAGTACTAAAAGAGTATTAGAATTGATTCAGGAATTTGGTCATGTGGCAGGATTTAAGTTGAACAAGTTAAAAACTAAGGTGCTTGAGAAAAATTTAACACCGATTGAGAAAGAGAGGTTTCAGAAGGAGACAGGTTTAACACTGGTTAAGAAAGTAAAATACCTGGGGGTTAATATGACCGCTAAGAACTTAAACCTCTTTAAAGACAACTATGAGAAATGTTGGTCAGAAGTGAAAAAGGACTTAGAGATATGGTCAAACTTGAAGCTTTCCTTGTTAGGTCGAACTGCTGCTATAAAGATGAATGTATTGCCAAGAATGTTATTTTTGTTTCAATCATTGCAAATCTTGGACAAAATGGACTGTTTCAAGAAGTGGCAGAGAGACATTTCTAGATTTGTCTGGCAGGGCAAGAAGCCCAGAATAAAATTTAAAATATTAACTGATGCAAAGGACAGAGGTGGATTTGCCCTGCCAGACCTTAAACTTTATTATGAATCAGCAGCATTTTGCTGGCTGAAAGAATGGCTGCTTCTTGAGAACACAGACATTTTGGATTTAGAAGGTTTCAATAATGTTTTTGGGTGGCATGCATATTTGTGGTATGACAAGCACATAAAGCATTTAAAAACCATATTGTTAGGAAAGCATTGTTAAATGTCTGGATAAGATATAAGGACTTACTTGAAAATAAAACCCCAAGATGGTTGTCACCGATGGAGGCAAAGGCTCAGAAAAAGCTCAATATGGAGGCCAAATGGCTGAAATATTGGGAAATTTTGGAACAAGAAGGAGACAAATTGAAACGGCAAAGTTTTGAGAAATTAAAAGATAAAGTGCGAGACTGGCTTCATTACTATCAGATAATGGAGGCATACAATTTGGACAAGAAAATTGGCTTCCAGGTGGAAAAATCAAAATTAGAAACAGAACTGTTAGAACCTAAAACTAAGATTTTGTCAAAGATGTATAACTTGCTGTTGAAATGGAATACTCAGGATGAAACGGTAAAATCTGCTATGATTAAATGGGCACAAGATGTTGGACATAACATAATGATGGCTGACTGGGAACAGTTGTGGACCACAGGTATGAAATTTACGGCATGTAATGCCCTAAGAGAGAATATTATGAAAATGATATACAGGTGGTACATGACACCAGTCAAGCTTGTAAAAATCTATCATTTGCCCAATAATAAATGTTGGAAATGTAAAGAAAACGAAGGTACATTCTTTCACCTTTGGTGGACGTGCCCAAAGGTTAAGGCTTTCTGGGAGATGATTTATAATGAAATGAAAAAGGTATTTAAATATACCTTTCTAAAGAAACCAGAGGCCTTCCTGTTGGGCATAGTCGGCCAATTGGTGCCAAAGAAGGATAGAACTTTCTTTATGTATGCCACAACAGCAGCAAGAATACTTATCGCAAAGTATTGGAAGACACAAGATCTACCCACCTTGGAAGAATGGCAGATGAAGGTGATGGACTACATGGAACTGGCAGAAATGACTGGCAGAATCCGAGACCAGGGAGAAGAGTCGGTGGAAGAAGATTGGAAAAAGTTTAAAGACTATTTACAGAAATACTGTAAAATTAATGAATGTTAGAATGATGTTGGATAGAAACTAAGTGGTCTCTAGCTGTAATGCTATAAGGGAATATGAGAAAATGGACTATTAATAGGTAAAAATCTAATGTTACAATATTTTAAGACTGAAGACTAGGATGAACAAAGAGAAGCTCCAGAGAAGCGGACACGGAGCAATGGATCCAAACTACAAGAAAGAAGATTCCACCTAAACATTAGGAAGAACTTCCTGACAGTAAGAGCTGTTTGACAGTGGAATTTGCTGCCAAGGAGTGTGGTGGAGTCTCCTTCTTTGGAGGTCTTTAAGCAGAGGCTTGACAACCATATGTCAGGAGTGCTCTGATGGTGTTTCCTGCTTGGCAGGGGGTTGGACTCAATGGACCTTGTGGTCTCTTCCAACTCTATGATTCTATGATTCTAAAAAAAATCCTCAACTCATAACTGTTCAATTCACATTGATTCTAAATCCATATAGCCATGTCAGGATTCAACAGTTCCTCACATATCTTGACCAGAGATGTGATAAGTTGTGTGGTGGATGGTTTATTTCAATAAGAGTAGTAACACAATTATGTGCATTATATAAACCTGAGTGCATGTATAAGTTTTCAAGTGTTGGGTCGGCAAAAATGGACACAGGTGGATGAATCTCTTGCCCAAGCTTGCAGTCTTTCAAGGCGGAGGTCATAATTACCTTCTCATTATGCAGGCCTGTTTTGACTTCCCAGTGCCACCAAACTTAATCATATCCTGGCAAGCTTTGCATTTGCCACACTCTGGCTGCTGGCAAACCTGGAAAGAGAAAAAAAAGGAAGGAAGGAAGGAAGAAGGAGCCGAGACAACATATGCATATGGCCCAACACCTGCCAGGAGACAAATCTCCACACAAGGGTAGTTCACAAGGAAACTGTGGATGGGTAAGCAGAATGGGCAGGTGTCTCCCAAACCAAGATCGGCTCCACTGTGAAGAAGACTCAGCAAACTCTTAGGAAACAGTAAGATGCTGACCCAGCTTCCATTGGTGGCAATTCCTAACAGGCCTCTAAACAAAGCAGTCTCTAAAACAAATCACAGCCTTTAAATAACATAAAGGACGGTAGCCCAGGAAAGGGAGGGAACTACCCATGATAAATGTTTTGGACTACAACTCCCATGAGCCCCAGCCAATTCCGTGGGAGCTACAGTGCAAAATATCTGGGGTGTGCTAGGTTGGCAAAGGCTACGAGAGAGAGACAGACAGACAGACAGAGACAGAGAGACGGAATGAATTTGGGGGAAATGTTAAGAAGTTTGACTTCTTCCCTTAAACTTTATATACAGTTTTCCCATGGCAGCCTGCCTTGTAACCCTTGTTACTATCATTTCACACCAGGAGGATAAAAACATTCATGTTTTCTTAAGACTTTTAAGAATTAGTGGGGGGTTTTTAATTTGGGCATTTTTTTTACAGTACATTTGAGTGGATTGCTACTGCTTAAGTTCGTTGTGTAAGGATATATGCTTCATGCTTCAGGTTGCTTCATGCTTCCTCTGGTGGAGCAGAAAGGTAATAGCAGGTAATCAGAGAGCTCTGCTCCCACTCAGTGTTTGGAGCTCCCACTGTTAGGCACATTTTGCAACAGGGAATTTCATTAGCAGTTTCTGAGCTCTGGGTGCAGTACTGCACCTAAGATATCAGATTAAAACTGCAGAGTGGAAGGAAAGGAGGAGCTTTTTCTGCCTCTCCACTTCCAGCTACTCTCTGAAGACTGGAAACGAGACCCTCTTAAGAATATTAGGGGGGTGGGCAGGGGAAGGACCCGACCATGTGAAAAATGAACATAATACTTTAGCTACAGTTCATATTCTTGTTATAAAAAGTGCGCCTAGACATTCCGTTGTTGGGCCATAACCTCGGTTTAAGGTGCCCTTTAGCTCCAAGCTTTCACATCTCTGTTTCTAACGCCGCTCTCACCCTCAGCTCTGGAAGGTACAACAGTAGTCTTCTCTATGAAAGACCAGATAAAGCTGGAGGAAAATCCAGGAATACATGCTCAGGGACTCTCTTCTTTAGCTACGAAGTTAAAGCCAGGGGCCGATGACCAATGCAGGAGCTCATCTCTTTCTGTCTAACTGTCCTGCTTCAAGTAAAAGTGACCCAGGAAGCAGAGGGGGGAGTTGACCTTAATCTGCATATCTGCATGCTGTGTGCTGAACCAGACAGCTCTATATTTGAAGACTTTGGGAACTGTTTGGCCAGGAGCAGCAGTGTTGGGAAGGGGAGTTCTATGAGGCAGGAAATGAATGTGTCCAGGAGACCCAAAAGAAAAGATGAGGAAGCGCTGCTCCTTCCATGTTGGAACTCCTCATGCCACCCTTTCTCTGTAGGCAAAACAGGGTGTCTGGGTAACCAATGCAGCCTCTCTTTTGTTGTTACCTCACAAACCCCACAGCGCCTGCGCTTCAAGCTGTTCTCTTTGTCTTCCTCCTTTTCGTTTTTCTCTATTTGCTCAGAGAAGAAGGTGTCAAAGATCAAATGGACCAGCTTCGTGGTGGTTGCCTTGGTAGGGCCTTTGTCCTTGTCAATCTTGGTAGGGTGCCGAATGGCTTGCCTTCTTGCTGCTCGTCTAGGAGGAGAAGGCAGATGTGAAAAGCTAAGCACCTGCAGGAGACAGGGAAAACACTGGAACAAGATGGAATCCCCCCTTTCTCCAGCTCTCAAAGCCAATTTGGTGCCCTCCAGAAGCTGTTGGGACTAAGCACCCCTCGCCCATGACTGGGCTACCTGGGACTGATGGGAGCTGTAGCGCCACCAACATCTGGAAGGTACCACATCGTCTATCTCGGAGCTACAGTATTCTATCCTCATATAGGCAAGAGGAAAATTCACCCACGCGCTCCTCCAAATAGCACACTGCTGATCTGCAGAAGGACTTCTAGCAGAGTGATAGAGGACACGCTTCTTGAGGAAAAGGTCCCAGGCTCAACCCTCATAATCTCCAGGTGGGGCTGGGAAAGACTCCTTCCTGAAATCCTGGGGAGCCGCTACCGGCTGGCGCAAGTACTGGTTTAGATGGGCTGACTGAGCAGGAGGCGCATCTGTGCTGTGCTATGCCAAACATTAGGTCACATGATTGAATCCTTCTCCCTAAAAAAACATTCCCTGCACACAGAAAGAGACAGGACCAAAGAGAAAGTCTAGAGCCCACCTCCCAAACATTGAGTGTGGCGAATACCGAGCACCAAAGAAGGTTCTCTGACGCAAGCCTTCTCCTTTGGCGTTAAGTTGCACAGCCCGAAGGAGGAGATGAACCTCCGAAGGGCCACTCCCAGGGTGCAGATGCTGGCGTACCTTTTGCCTAGCGTGACTCCTGCCAGTTTTATCAGGTCTCTCATGCAGGGGGTGATGAGAACAGGAGGCTCGTCACTGTCTCCTGCCTCATCATAGCTTTCCACTTGCTCTACCACAAACTGGGCATGCCGGAGGAGGGAATCTTCTGTGAAACGGTTGAAGTTTAATCCAGCAGGAGGGACAGTGGTCTGGAGACAAAATTAGAAGGAATTTAACAATTCTACTGGTTTTAAACTGGCAAGTCAGGAGAAGAATGTTAAGCAAGAGCAAAAAAGCATTGCAATAGCAGGTTCATCTGCTCTCTTAACTGCCTGGTGTTCAAAAATGGCTGCTCAGCCATCTCAAGATGGTGACACACAATGGCAGTCTAACCTACTTCATAGGGTTGTTTTGAGGACAAAAAGAATTGAGATGGATAGACAATGTATGCTGATCTGAGTTCCTTGACGTCGGTCTTCTTACAGACACAAGACACAGCTGTCCTGGTCTGCTGGACTAACCTCTATCTTGTTCAGCAGGTCCTCATAGCTGACATCAGGGTTATTTTGCAAGAATTCAACAACAATTTTGCTCATGTAGATCTTCTCCTGCATCAGTGCAAAGATGGGGGCATATTCCTCACTTGGTTCCATCAGGATATAATCTGCAAAGGCTAGAACATGACACAAACTTGACATGAGCCAACAGTGTGACGTGGCAGCTAAAAAAGCCAATGCAATTCTGGGCTGCATCAATAGGAGTATAGCATCTAGATCAAGGGAAGTAATAGTGCCACTGTATTCTGCTCTGGTCAGACCTCACCTGGAGTACTGTGTCCAGTTCTGGGCACCACAATTCAAGAAGGACACTGACAAACTGGAACGTGTCCAGAGGAGGGCAACCAAAATGATCAAAGGCCTGGAAACGATGCCTTATGAGGAACGGCTAAGGGAGCTGGGCATGTTTAGCCTGGAGAAGAGGAGGTTAAGGGGTGATATGATAGCCATGTTCAAATATATAAAAGGATGTCACATAGAGGAGGGAGAAAGGTTGTTTTCTGCTGCTCCAGAGAAGCGGACACGGAGCAACGGATCCAAACTACAAGAAAGAAGATTCCACCTAAACATTCGGAAGAACTTCCTGACAGTAAGAGCTGTTTGACAGTGGAATTTGCTGCCAAGGAGTGTGGTGGAGTCTCCTACTTTGGAGGTCTTTAAGCAGAGGCTTGACAACCATATGTCAGGAGTGCTCTGATGGTGTTTCCTGCTTGGCAGGGGGTTGGACTCGATGGCCCTTGTGGTCTCTTCCAACTCTATGATTCTATGATTCTAGAATGCAATGCAAATGTGTTTCCCAATGAACAAGACTTGGGTACAAATACATACTTAGCCATGAACTGAGTGGATGATTAAGCAACATGTGTGAGCACCTAAGAATGACTAAAACTGCATTAGTGAGCAAGACCAGAGGTCTAACCCTGCTCCCTGTTCCCAACAGCAGCCAGCCAGAAGGCACAAAGATTGCTTGTCTATCAAAGGGCTATCAAAGATACACTGCCAATGAACATGGAGGCTTCATTCAGTTGTCATGGCCAACAGAGAGATATTTACAGGAGGGTAAACCCTGGCAGTTGCCCAAGACAGAAAATTGGAGAAGGCATTTGTAAGGTTAGTATGAATCTCATGTAATATAATTTGAATGCAAGTGTTGTTTGTATAAAAGAGAACAGAATGAGGTTTGTAACAACTTTAATACATGTATATTTAATGTACCTCACTGGGTCAGCAACAAGGCTAGGGCCTTTTGAGTTTATGAACAAAGAAAATTGTAACTGATGCGAGCTATTACGTATATTTTTTGCAGGTGCATAACTGAAGAAGCAAATTATGTGAAACGGATACCAAAAATCTGTATTATTGGAGAAGCAAATTTTGTATAACAGTAAGCTCCTGTGAAACTGACAAGAAGAAGTTTTAATAATGGAGAAGAAGCAAGTTTTGAAACATGAAAAGCTCTTTTAAAAAACACAAGATAAATTTTTTTGGAACGGATCTTACTGCAGTAATTGTCTATTACTATTGCCTGCATGGGTTTTCCTTTTTTTGCAGTCGCAAAATGGTGGCAGATGGAGGCAGCATTTGGCACAACCAGCTGGCAATTCCTGACACCCCTTTCTGCTGCTATCCGGTTCATATTTGGAAATGATTAAATTATTTGCAACAATGTTTTCCTTGTGGCAAGGAGTTCCATAGTTCAGCTTTCCTCACCCTAAGAACGGGCATTTGTTCCGGAGGTATTGTGACTCATTTAAGACAGAATTTGTTGAACCAGAGGCTCTCAATGGAGGTTTTATCTTTTGTATCAGGCATAGAAGAAGAAGAAGAAGAGTTTGGATTTGATATCCCGCCTTTCACTCCCTTTAAGGAGTCTCAAAGCGGCTCACATTCTCCTTTCCCTTCCTCCTCCACAACAAACACTCTGTGAGGTGAGTGGGGCTGAGAGACTTCAAAGAAGTGTGACTGGCCCAAGGTCACCCAGCAGCTGCATGTGGAGGAGCGGAGACGCGAACCCGGTTCCCCAGATTATGAGTCCACCGCTCTTAACCACTACACCACACTGGCAACCTTTGACCCTCCAGATTTTTGGGACTACAATTCCTATCATCCTTGACCACTGGTCCTGTTAGCTAGGGATCATGGGAATTGTAGGCCAAGACATCTGGAGGGCCCGGTTGCCTATGCCTGTTTTATCTATTTCTCTTCCCACATGTCTCTCAAAGTATTTCTACCCATCTCCTGCCGAGACACTGAAGTCCACCTGAATGTGGCCCAAGGACCACTGAGGGGTCTCAGTCAACTGCTTGAGAAACACTGCTCTGAAAGAATGCTTTTCTCTTTTTAAGTTGAGCACAGCTTGGTTCTTAAAGAATGCTTCTACGTGATGGCACTGGCCTGTGGAACTCCCTCCTCCTAGATACGTAGGCAACCAAGGGATGAAGGCAACCAAGCATTCTCAAAGCAGGGATGGGGAGCCTGTGGCCCTCCAGGTCTTGCTGAACTACAGCCCCCATTGTCCCTAATCATTGAGCATGCTGGCTGGGGCTGATGGCAGTTGTAGCCCAGCAACACTGCTCCACACAGTTCGCCATTCCCTGAGGTCAATTCCATGTTGCTCTCTGACAGAACATGTATGTAAAGATGTGCGGCAGCATGTCCTGCTCCTTGGCTGGTAAAGCACATGTGCAGCTTTGCAAATAGGTCGTGCTGTGGATTTGTGAGGATTGCTTGCTCTGCGCAGTCACATATGCAGCGCCCATAGTGGTGGAGGTGATCAGGGATGAAGGGGGACAATTAGGCCACTCAATTAAGCCCACCTGGAAAGGGAAGGGGATTGGCATCCCCATTTTGAGCACAGCATGCAAGAGAACTGGGGTTGGCAGAAGAAGACGCTTTTCATCGCTGCCAGTAGTTTCTTCAACAAATCCCAGAGACTGAGCTGTGAGTTCTGCAAGGCCTGGGTCCCCCTTGTCTATCTGGCTCACTTAGAAGAGTCAGTGACTTAGGAGTGGTTGTTCTTGTTGGGGAAAACTTTAATTTCAAAAAATATGTAATGTTTTTCTGCTGTTTATATATTTTTGTATTTGTTCATATTTATTAATACATTTTGGGAGGCCTATTAATATGTGTATGGTTGTTTCTTTAAAAATTGTTATATTTTGTAATTGTTGGTGAATTATCTTGAAATATTGCTGGTATTTCATTACGTAGGTTTTTCTGATGCTGTTGTGAGCCATTCCAAGTATGCGCTGAGCATGAAAAAGCAGGACACAGACAGAACTGAAAGGGACAATGATTTCCTTAAAAGCTTACCTGTGGTGAATCCAATCAAAGCCTTCTCACCTCCATCAAAACCAGTGATCCACCATGCATTGATGGGGCCCATCTTTCTGGCTCGGACACCACCTAAAATCAGTGATGAAAATGGAGAGGCATCATATTTTAAAACCACTTAGTTGCTAGGCCATGGTGGATGCATGTGCTTTAATATGCCCACGCTGAGGAACAGGAGCTGGGCAACCACCTCTGGCTGGTTTCTTAGGGTTCTTTGCTTCCCCTGGAAGCTTGCAGATATAAGTGGGCTGGCCTGAGAAGCTCACTTCCTTTTCCACCAGGTCACTAGATCCACACCTGCACCAAAACCAAGGCACTTAATTGGTCCGTCTTACCCTTGGGAAGCTGCAAATATCTTGTTACTTGATTTACAATGGCTAATTAAAGACAAAACTTTTGACCTTCCTGTCATGAATGAACGATGCTTAGCTAATTTAGCAGCATCCAGTGGCTCGTCTAGTAATGCAACAAGCAAACACGGGGTTAAGTGTCTCTTTTGTGGGCAAAGTGTACCTGCAGCCTCTGAAATGCTGTCCCACCACCTGCACCCTGGACTGCAGCCCATTGTGACTTGACAGGATGGGTCCAGGGAGTGGCAAATGCCTCCTTGCCGTAGGGGGTGGTACCAAAGGCTTTGGGGAAATATGTTAATGTCTCTCCCCCTTCTCAGGTCATCTGGGATAATGGTCTGGATGGGGCCCAATAAGCTGGAGCTGAATTCCAACAAGCTGTTGGCTCTGCTGGTCGTGGTTCCCGATTCCAGAAGATGGGTAAACGGTGTGTCCTGAAGGGCACTGCACTCCCCTTGAAGGATCCAGGTTCATGGCCTGGGGGCACTCTTGGATCCATCTTTGCCACGGGAGGCTCAGATAGCTTAATGAAAGCCTATTTCTAGCTCTGGCTGGTTTACCAGCTATGGCTGTCCCTGAATTGGAATAGACTTGTCACCGCAATCCATGCCCTGGTTACCTCAAGTCTGGACTACTGTAATGTGGTCTGCATGGGGCTGCCCTTGAAGACTGTTCAGAAGCTGGTATAGATTTCAGCCACTAGGTTATTGAGCAGCAAGCCACTTTGAAGTCATATCACATTTATTTTCCATGATCTGTGCTAGTTACCTATTCATTTACATATCTAATTTAAGATTTACCATTAACCTTTAAACCCTGAAGAGTTCAGGGTCCATGTAACTTGGAAGAGCACCTCTCTTGGTATGTGCCAGTCTGGTCACTAAGATTAAAGGGGTCTTCTTTGGGTGCTGCCTCTGGGTGAGGCCCTGAGGCAGTTCCATGGCTGGTGGTCTTCTCTGTTGCTACACCCTCCCTGTGAAACTCCCTTCCTTTGGAAGTCAATCAGACATAATTTGCACTCCAGTTTTATGACAGGTTAATATGATGTGTCAGTTATGCATGTGGCAGAGTGGATGTGAACACCCCACCCTGGAGTTTTAAATTAAGAGCATCATATAAATTAAATGGGGGGGGGTAGGGAAAACCTGCCTGCAGGGCCACACTTACCATCCAGACAAGGGTTATCATCATATATTGGCTTTACGGCACCACTGAAGTAGAGTTCGATATTCCTTTCTATGAGACCAGTATCAAATGGGCACAGGTGGCCTTTTCGATCATAAACACTGCACAGAAAAGGAAAAGGTTGTATAGTCTTTGGTTGTCTATACACCTGTCATTCACAACAGCCAACTAAAAAAACCTCCAGTTTCTCATTAATGTAGCTGTAAAGTGTGTACAAAGTGCTTTTACAGCTCTTGGGGCAAAGGGTGGCAAACCAAGTGGTGATAGCAAAATAGAAGAGTCAGGGCTCCCGTGAGAGTAGTGGCGAGGCTTGAAAACGTAAGTGGAGGCCATGAGATGCAGAACACAGGAAGACTGATTCACCTTTTTCTTTTGTAAAGTAAAAGGAAGCCACACTGATTATAGAATTGCCAAAGGCCAAGAACCATAACCATATATAACCGATATGTACTGTACTAATATTACCCATCACTGCGGACAACTTTCCTGGCCAACCCTATCCTATTTCATAGCTGTACACAGGGAACTGTCCCACCAGACTGGGAAAATCAAAAGCAACACAAAAGCTGGGGTGACTTAAACCAGGGATAGGCAGCCTTGAAACTTGTGTGTTCTGCTTTATTTACTTACAAACTGAGGACCACCAACTGGAGCAAAGTCCAAAATAGTGGTTCAGGAACATAAGCTGAGAATAAAAGACAGTGTCAGCCCAGGGTTAAAAACTGAGCCTGTCTTTTCCTCCAAAGCTTTCTCTATGTCAGAAGTCTAATTTACGGAGTGCAGGAAGCCTTTAAATTGCTCCCATTGTTAAAGACAGTTGGGATTCAGAAAGTCACCGCTTCTGAAAATCACCCAAGATCCCAAACCCCTTCCTGCGGCTTAAACCACACCATCCTGTTAAGGGCTAGGGGCTCCAGAGGGCTGCAGGTGCAGTTGACTGTGCTGCTGGGCACCCGCCCTCCCAAAGATCTTACTGCACTCAAGCAACACAGTTCCAGCAGGTGCCCCAAGGATCCCTACCAGACTTCTGTGGGGATGCTTGGAGGCTGCAATGGAGCACAGCCCCAAACCTAGGAACAGACTGGCGTGTGTTCCTCAAGGGGTTGTGTTTATTAATAAGGTGCCCCATACTGCTGCACCCTCGCCCCTGCCCAATCTCAACCCTTTCTATTTGGCAAGCAAACACACACAGCAGCACTGTAGACCTCTGGATCAGAAATAAATGGACATTCAAAGCTTTCTCTTTTGAGTAGACTGCTACCTGCTTCCTTCTGCCCTTATCACCCTCTAGTTTCTAAGCCTCAGAGCTTAGCAGATCCTTCCTCCAACTGCTGCTCCTGCAGATTCCTGCTTGGAGTCTCAGAGATGTAGAGAGGGGCAGTCCTCCAGGCAGCAAATTTCCAGTATTCATGACTCCCTCCATACTTGTCCCACCCTGAGATTCAATTACCTAGGCTTTGCAGTGGTGCTTGCTGATGTGGCATGCTCCCAATGCTGCTGGACTACAACTCCCATCAGCCCTGACCACTAGTCATGCTGGCTGGGGTTGGTGGGAGCCAGTGTCCAACAGTAACAACTGGAAGACCACAAGTTAACCAGCCCTGCTTTATGGCAAGCCAGCACAAGGCCTCACCTGAAGGAAGTCACTTTGTGCTGAGGCAGGTCATCGTAACTCTCAAACCCATCTTCGTTGGCATCAAAGATGGACAAGCGCTCATCTGTCAGCATCTCGGGTTCATCCAGCTAGGAAGATACAAAATTTTATTCTAGACATATACCAGCAAGATAGAATTCTTTTTGTTCATCTGCAAAGGATGGGCTTACGGCATCATCAGGATCTCCTTGGAAGAACTTGAGATCAGGGTCATCTAGGTATTGCCTGCATTCAACACACTTGGGAGGAGTGGTCTGGAAGAGAAAGATAGAAGGAGAAAATGCAAGGTGGTGAATTCAGGTAACCAGGATCTAAAAATGGTGCTGCCAATAAGCTTGTGATGTGGCTGAATAACTCTGGGAATTTGTTACTTAAGTGACATTAGACCCTACCATTTCAAAGTAAAACATTTATAGGTTCACTTACAAAAATCATATTAAAAACAGGTTCCCTCCAGATGTTGCTGAACTCCAATTCCCATCATTCCTGATCACTGGCCATGCC
The DNA here is from genome assembly GCF_965112155.1 of Podarcis liolepis. NCBI lineage: Eukaryota > Metazoa > Chordata > Lepidosauria > Squamata > Lacertidae > Podarcis > Podarcis liolepis. The sequence continues at coordinate 1,698,312 of NC_139571.1, forward strand.
AGCTGAGCTCATGGGAAACGGGAGCCCAAAACATCTGAAGGGAACCAGGCTGGGTAAGGATGATAACAGGGTCAGGGAACCTGCATCTCTCCAGATGTAGTTAGACTCCAACTCCCATCAGGCAGTGTGGTCAGTGATAATGAGACTTTGAGTCCATCACCATCTGCAGGGCAAGAGAGTTCCCCCATCCCTGGTGTAAAAGCTGTTACTGTACTGCTCTGGGTCACTGGTACCTGGCCAGAAAGGATACCCAACAGGTTTCATGCGCATAAGTGGCATTTCTAGAAAATGCAAGGATTGCTCACTCATAGTTGGCTAAATCTAGCTGAAAGGGGGAGGAAGGATTTCATCAGTCCTTACATTCCATTCCACTGTACCGGCCATCATTTATGGAGCCCTTCCAAATGCTTAGCTGCTTTTCTGACTCATTTTTAAGAACAAAACACACAAAGTTATGCCACTTTCATTCACTATTTTTCTGTTCATAAAGACAGTAAACCAAGGCCAAGATATGGTATCAGAGCAATGCTGATGTGGTATATCTGAACCCACCCAAAGTTCCACCTGACAGAGGCATTAAATGCCTGTCCTGAAAATCAGAAAAAAATTGTATCTTCTTGAAGTGCTGATGTTCCAGTCATTCCAGGGCGGAGTGTGTGCATGTGTACACCACAAAGGTCTAGTATTCCAACCAGATACAAAACAAACCAACACTTACTGACCTTAACAGGTGGCACAGTTTTAACCTGGTTTGCTTCTTCTTTTAATTCAGACCTGGGCAAAAAACAAAATAAAACCCTCACACAGTGCAACAAGTTGGGTAATATAAGCTATCACAAGAATAATACTGTTTAAGTCACTGGATACAGAGACTTTGATAAGTCCATGCAGTAAAATGCTTTCATATACAGTGGTACCTCAGGTTAAGTACTTAATTCATTCCAGAGGTACGTTCTTAACCTGAAACTGTTCTTAACCTGAAGCACCACTTTAGCTAATGGGGCCTCCCGCTGCCGCCGCACCGCTGGAGCACGATTTCTGTTCCCATCCTGAAGCAAAGTTCTTAACCTGAAGCACTATTTCTGGGTTAGCGGAGTGTGTAACCTGAAACGTATGTAACCTGAGGTACCACTGTACAAAGACACTTTCAGCTTAAAGAAACTGTGTATTCTGGGGAGCCATTTTATACCCTCTACTCTCACTTCCATCAATGCATGAACAGGGCAGAGACTGACTGCTCCATTTCAATATTCTGTGTTTCTTTACTTAGCCTAAGGAATGAAAACAAAGCGCTTCTGACCTGGTTGGGATTCCTGATGTTCCTGGTCTCTAAAGAATGCTTTTTCTGTAGGGTAATCAGTCTGAGGCCCTCTAGATAATTTAGGCTACAACCCCAACATCCGAGATTTGGCCATGCTGACTGGGCCTGACAGGAGCTGTAGTCCAAAACATCTAGAGAGGACCAGATTCAGGGAAGGAGCCGATTCTCTCCCCTGCACCTCCTACGTGCAAATTTCTCCTTTCTTCCCATCACAGAGCTAACTAGTACATCTGTACAGATGTTTGAAGCTAGCCAAGGAGGAGTGGCTTTGTGTAATCCAAACACCCACTGCAGCCACTCTCCAAAATATGGAGATACTTCATTTCTCTCCTCATGCCAGAGGCAACATTTACAGGGCTTTTTTTTCCTTTTCATTTTTAGGAGTGCAACAGGGTTGCTTTTTCTTCGGACCAGACAGCCAGAGCTCAAGAGAACATGAACTATCACTGCTCCCACTGCACCTTTTATTTGCCGCTGGCACCGCTCTTGGCAGAGGTGGGTGAGCAGCCAGCAGCTCTCAGCCCAATTTCAAAAGCTTCCTGCAAGAATCAGTTTGATTTCCCTTCCAGCTGCTCAATGGGGGGGGGGGGAGAAAGGGGCGAACTCTTGCCACACCCAAAACTGGCATGTGACCCTCAGGAAATCTATTTATCAGCATCATCATCATCACTATACTACTACAATTACTACATTTATACCCCCCTTTCTTCCAAAGAGCTGAAGGTGGCATGTGTGGTTCTCATCCCTCTGCATTTTATCCTCACAACCCTGTGAGATAGGTTAGGCTAAGAGACTGTAACTGGCCCAAGAGCAGCCAGAAAACATCATGGCTGAGTGGAAATTTCAACCCTGGTCTCCCACACCACCAGTGGCTTGAGTGTTGGAGTTAGACTCAGTCAAACCCACTGAAATAATGTCATGGTCAAGTGCAGGCATAGGCAACCTCGGCCTGCCAGATTTTTTGGGACTACAACTCCCATGATCCCTAGCTAACACGACCGGTGGTCAGGGATGATGGGAACTGTAGTCCCAAAACATCTGAAGGGCCAAGGTTGCCTGTGCCTGGTCAAGTGCCATTGATTTTGATGGGTCTTCTCTAAGCATAACTTAAGTTTGGCTCCATCACCCCTAGTCTGTAAACAGCAAACTGTCCTAGTCTCCTCAGGTAAATTGCTCTAGATTTTTGGAAACTGGATTGAGGGAGGGCCATAGGTAGGTAGATATTTGGACCTGGCCAATATGGCTAACTATTGCCCAGTCTCAAACCATCCATTATTGGGCAAGGTGACTGATCATGTGGTCGCTGAACAACTCCAGACATGCCTGGAGGATGTGGACCATTTGGATCCCTTCCAATTGGGGTTCAGGCCTCATCATGGGACTGAAACTGCCTTGGTCGCGCTGGTCGATGATCTCTGGTGGGCTAGGGACATAGGTGAAAGCTGTTTCCTAGTTCTGCTGGATCTCTCAGCGGCTTTTGATACCATCAATCATGACCTCCTTCTGGACTGACTAAAGGAGCTGGGAGCACTGTTATACATGGTTGGCAGCTAACCGACTGAGGCTGAATCCTGACTAGAAGTACTGTTTCTGGGGGACGGGCCAGATGGGTGTGGGGGACTCCCTGGTCCTGAATGGGGCAACTGTGGCCCTGAAGGAGTAGGTGAGCAGCCTGGGAGTCATTCTGGACTCACAGCTGTCCATGGAAGTGCAGATCAATTCTGTGTCCAGAGTAATGTCTACCAGCTCCATCTGGTACACCAGCTGAGACCCTACCTGCCCACAGACTGTCTCATCAGAGTGGTGCATGCTCTGGCTATCTCCTGCTTATTGACATGCGCTCTACATGGGACTACCTTTGAAGGTGACTTAGAAACTACAACTAATTCAGAATGCGGCATGTAGACTGGTGACTGGGAGTGGCCGCCGGGACCATATAACACCAGTCTTAAAGAATATTCACTGGCTCCCAATACATTTCCGAGCACAATTCAAAATGTTGGTGCTGACCTTTATAGCCCTAAATGGACTTGGTCATGTATACCTGAAGGAACGTGTCCACCACCATCATTCAGCCTGGACACTGAGGTCCAGCTCCGAGGGCCTTCTGGTGGTTCCCTCACTGCAAGAGGTGAAGCTACCGGGAACCAGGCAGAGGGCCTTCTCGGCTGTGGCGCCTGCCCTGTGGAATACCCTCGCATCAAATGTCAAGGAGATAAAGAACTACACAACATCTGAAGGCAGCCCTGTATCTGGAAGTTTTTAATGTTTGATGTTTTACTATGTTTTTATATGTGCTGCTAGAAACCCAGCTAGATTGGTGGGGAATAAATATTATTATTATTATTATTATTATTATTATTATTATTATTATTATTATTAGCTATCATTTTCTGTGGTGGTCATGTGTCGTAAATGTTTAGTTTTGGCCTAAGTATGTTCCCAAAAACAAAAAGAGAGTGTTGCTTTTCATATCCATTGATGAAAATGGTTACATTTCTTGCTAGCAAACATACATGCAGAGAAAGCTGATGAGATCTCATGCGCCCAGTCACTTACCCTTCTTTGGCTTCTATTTTGATTCTTTTCTCATCTTGTTCCTTGAGAGCAAAAAGGAAGATGGTATTGAGAAGAAAGAAACATTTTCTCTTTCTTTAAAATTAGGTGTGAAGTATTAACCTTCTAGGGCAGCCTTCACCACCCTGGAAGCCTCCAGGAGCTCCCATCAGGCTGACAGGAACAGCAGTCCCAAACATCTGGAGGGCACCAAGCTGGCAAAGGCTTTTCAAGGGCCCATAATTTATCCCCACTCCAGGGTGAAACAGCAATATTAAATCCAAAATTCCAAATGCAAGTGAGAATTCAGAAATTTCATGCATACATTTCAAGCATTCTGGTGGTGGTGGAGTAAACTAGTAAAGCAATCAGCATTTACCTTCTCTCCAGGCTGCTGCTCCTCCTCTTCCTCCTCCTCATTTTCTACACTAATTTCTTGTTTCAGGTCTCCATTCACTTCCTCAGATTTGCGTTTATTGGATCTATTGCAAAAAGGAATTAATTTAGGTAACGTTATTTTGACAAGATGTTCACTGTGCTTATTAATGAAGGTGGAAAGCTACGAAAAAATAAATGGGTTTTAACTTTACAAACCATGTTCAGATAATGCAGCATGAATTGGATAGCCATGGAAATGTGACATTTTAATTTAATTCTTTTAATTGATTTTTATTGAAAATGATCAAATATACATTTCCATCATTAAATATCCACCATTGTAGCCGTACATTCATCAAGTTCCCTCCTTCCCCTTCCATGGTTCTTTAAATTTTCCCATATTTTCTGCATATTCTAAGAACCAAAAAAATCCATTTTAGTCATCGTTGTCTGTCCGTCCGTCCCGTCCCCCCCGGCAATTATCTCTCTCTACTGTGTGTGTTTTTTCCTTTTTTTTCTTTTTAAAATATTTTATTAAGGATTTTCTTGTTTTACACTCTCTACTGTGTGTTACACTATTGAATTTACCTTAATGCTGCTAACATTTTCACTTGCTTTACAGTTATTTTCCAAATATTCCACAAAATTTTTCCACTCCTCTTTATATACAGTTGTACCTCGGAAGTTGAACGCCTTGCAAGTCGAACCTTTTGGCTCCTGAACACCACAAACCCGAAAGTGAGTGTTCCAGTTAGTGAATGTTCTTTTGGAACCCAAATATCCGACGCGGCTTCCTGCAGCCAATCAGAAGCCACGCCTTGGTTTCCAAATGTTTTGGAAGTCGAACGGACTTCCAGAACGGATTCTGTTCAACTTCCGAGGTATGACTGTACTTGATCTTCTTGCTCTCTTATTCTTGATCTCCAACAGAGGTCCACTTGCCTGATGTTTCTTTCCCCAGGTCACCTGGCTGCTCCGTGTCTCACATGAACACCTGTACCGTTCAGTGCTCAATGTTAACCACCTTGATGTAAGTGGTAATGAGGCAATCAGAGTAAAAGGTGGCAGCAGTATGGGGGATGAGAGTCAAATAAGCAAAAGAATCTTTAAGAAAAACCCACAAAAGAACAGTCACACCAGGTTTACACACAACCTACTCACCCTTTGGAAAACATAGCTACTATGGTTGGTTGCTTGCCAGAACTACGGGTGATCCTTGAACTGCTTGGGGATTCTGCAGATTAATTAAAAAAATAGAATCAGTTGCAGTTACCATACATAAAAGGTTTCTGCTGCTTTCAAAGTGCTTAAAGCAGATTAGATTCCCCGCCCCCCAGCCAAGCCCAAACAAACCCATCTTCTATTACCAACTGCAGAATCTTAATCTGAAACAGACTTGAAGGACAGACTTGCTTGCATATATTCCTTACAAAGAGCTTTCCATCACTATCTGCAGCAGCCTTCCCCAACACAGTGCCCTCCAGATGTCACAGGACCCTGATGCTTTCACCAAAGGGAAAGAAAAATAAAAAGGGAAGGGACTCAAAATGTTCATTATCAGGCTTGTTGAATTTTGTAACAGAATTTGCATTCTCAAAATCATCATTGTCGTCGTCGTCATCACTTCCTATTTTCCCTTTTTTTATATAAAAAAGGGGTTCACGCTCTTAAAGCAGGATGAAAATCTATCTGTATGCAAGGAGACAGCAAGCCAATTCATGAATAGGAGCTAGGAGCAGATCCTGCAGATGGCTCATTTGTCCAGGCTGAACGTAAATGAGAACCTGCAATGCTCCGCTAATAAAACTAGTCAAAGGCCAGCCTCTGGCAAACAAGTCCACAGAAGTAACTATGCCACATCTGCCCTCATTTATTTGAAACCTAAATAGTAAGTGGGAGTGGGGAGAGAAACACCCTCAATTTCCAGAAGGCTTTGGCTTTCCTGCCATTTATGCTATGTATCCAGAGTCAAAGGAGTGGAGACTCCCAAGAGCCATGTTGAAGCAAGTCTCTAAATGACGTACTTCTGTTCTCACTGTTGGACTTGCTCTTCCTACCCCTGCGGGCTTTGGGCACAGAGGGTGAGGCCAATGGTGTGGAGGAGCAAGACGATGCTGCTGCCTCCTCCACCTCCATGGTGCTGTCCTCTTCTCCCTTGCTGCTTCTTCTCTCAGGCTCTTCATCACTGCCATAGGCACCATTTTCTGTGCAGCCGTTGGGCTTCTGGCCAAGCTCCAGGCTATCTCCATTCTCCAAAGCGAGTTCTTGGTGGAGCAAGGTTTTGACTTTGGCCAGGTACAGTTCCTGCAGCAAAGGGAAAGAGGAACAGGCTGAGTGCAGTGCACATATTCTGGGCACATCAATGGACTTTGCAGAGGAGGAGGGGGGAGATAAGAAATTCTGAGATCCTGGTTCCACCTGCTACGTCTTTCTTCCGGGAGCAAAAGAGGAAAGACGCAACCTGCCAGCTCCAGTGAAGGCAATTTGAGCTGCCAATACATGGTGGATGGGAAGCCAAGACGTATCGGCAGCTCAAAATGTCTGAAACTGATAGTGCAATGTGAATGCCATACCGGTTTCAGACAATAAATCAGATTATCGCCCAGCTGTGGAACACAGTGGACAATCTGTCCATGCTCCTTTACAGCAGATGAACTGCCTGGCCAAGATATAAATCACAGTCAAATCTACACATATATCCTTTCACTCACACAATATTTTTGACATGCAATAGCATGATAAGTATGCTGCCAACCGCCCCGAGATCTATAGATGTAGGGTGGTATACAAAATTTAATAATAATACCCCCCCACACACACACTTATTCTTACAGCACAACACTATAGAGTCTACATGCCAGGCCAGAGTATGAAATCAGTGTTAGAAACAGATACGAAGGCTGGGAGCTAAATGGCACCTTAAACCTAGGTTATGGGTGCAACAATTGAATGCCTAGGCACACTTTTTATAACAAGAATACAAGGCTGAAAATGAATGAACTGCAGCTAAAATCTCATATTCATGTTTCACGTTGTCTAGTTCTCATCTAAAGATTTCAAAAAACAAAGCCATGCTTCCCCTGCCCACCCCCCCTGATATTCTTAAGAGGGTCTCTTCTCCAGTCTTCAGAGAGTAGCTGGAAGGCGGGGGAGGCAGAAAAAGGTCCTCCTTTTCTTCCACTCTGCAGTTTTAAGCTGAAATCTTAGGCGCAGTACTGCACCCAGAGCTCAGAAACTGCTCGAGCTAATGAAATTACCAGTCACAAAATGCGCCGAGAATAATGGGAGTTTCAAACACTGTGTAAAATAGCCCTTAGCCTACAATGCAATGATCTGGCTCAGTGTCCTTGAATATGTATAGAAAAAGACAGGCAGAAATCTATTGTTTTGGCAATTGTCTCAACAGAATACTGTGGAGTTATCATCCTAGCTATGATCCTAATGCAGAGTCATACAATTTAGCGCAATCTAGAGCAATCTATGGAATTTACAATCTGCCTTAGATTAAAAAAAAAAACAATTTATATAAAGCTAGGAACCATGTGGCTCCTGGGACTTGTGTTCTAGATGCCAAAACAAAATGTCTAGGTGCCATTTTAATTTTGCTGCCATGCTACCCCATAGACCACCTACAGCAGCAAGCAAGCAATAAAATCAAGCAAGCAAGCAATAAAATCAATCAATACAGTGGTGCCCCGCAAGACGAATGCCTCGCAAGACGGAAAACCCGCTAGACGAAAGAGTTTTCCGTTTTGGAGGTGCTTCGCAAAACAAATTTCCTATGGGCTTGCTTCGCAAGACGACAATGTCTTGTGAGTTCCTGCTGGTTTTTTCCCCTTTCCCCCCCTTTTTCTAAGCCGCTAAGCCGCTTATCAGCTGATCCGATCAGCAGATAAGCCTCTAAAAGCCGCTAATAGCGCTAATCCGCTAATCCTTCAATGGGCTTGCTTCGCAAGACGAAAAAACCGCTAGACGAAGAGAATCACAGAACGGATTCTTTTCGTCTTGCGAGGCACCACTGTATTATTATTATTATTATTATTTTGCTGCCAGGTGCATCAGGTGGTCTGCAGGGAAGTGTGGCACCGAAAGACAAGTCTTTTGCTGCCACGTTACCCCACAAACCATCTGATCTGCCCAGAATATATACCCCCCCCACACAAATAAATACATAAATACACACACACACACACACACACACACACACACACACACGTTGATAACTGCAGCAAACTGGAGAACCTTTCTCATTTTAGAAATCACCCCCATCCAACTGGCAAGGCAGGCACAGTCAAACCCACAGAACGGTATCTGAATGGAACAGGAGGAACTGACCCATCCCTATAATTACCTACCTCTGAAAGCTCCTCTTTGTGAAACTTGGTCTCCAGGTCTTTCAGTTGATTCTGAACATCAGCTTGCAAGAAGCCGTGCATCAGACTCAGTTTTTCCTTAACACATTCCTAAAGACAAACAGAGAGCATATTAAACTGGCAACTCACACCTTCTCAGGGGGTGGCTGCAAAGAGGCACTGGCATGACTCTCCATTAAAAGGGGGAGGGGGACACTCGTGCACTCACTCTTTCACCAAGACCATCTTCATCCCTTTCTAGATCTTTTAGCCTGTTTGAAAAACAAACAAAAACAAACACAGTTCCTCATTAGGAAACAGCCTCTTACAAGGGAGCTTCAGAGGGCTGGGACAGGTGGTATTTCACCTCCTGGATGACACTGGGGTAGGGAAGGGAGAAAGAGGGGCTTGGCAGCAGTATGTGGGACACCAACACACGTCTCCCTGCTGCCCTCATGCCTGGGCAATAGGACTCAGGGGGAAGCGGCGTTTATTGGCAGAAATGGAGAACCTGACCCCTCCAGATGTCTCAGATTCTTTTATCTGCACCATGTCATCTGTCAATCGTACCCATGAGCCACCTGGCTTACTGCAGAGAATAAGGAGATACCTAAGTTGGCTGAAAGAATAAAATGTTACTTCCACCTCCCTTATTCTAGCCCTGTTAATGGCTGTGGCTGGGTTGGCATCACTTGGTTGGTTCTCCCCACCAGCACTGCTCAGGAAGCCTCACCTCGAGAAAGAGAAATCAATACATTTCCACAGAGTGAGAAAATGGATGTCTCCCTCATCTGACACGAGAATCTGGTCATCCAAGCCCAGGAAGGACAAAGAACCCGGGAAGAAGTCAAGCATGCCTTAGCATTCCATGCTGTTATTTGTTTTGTTGTTGCTTTATTTGCCATATTCACTAAGATGGCAATCCAACAAAACCATTCTGAGGGAAGAATTGGAATTGAGTGGGATAGAAACCTATGTAGAAAGATTATCCCTTAGAATAGCTGGGGTGGGGGTCTAGAGTGCTCAATTTAGGGAGGAAATCCATGCTACTGCCCACCCCTTCACAGACCCACAAACTGAGAGCACGTTCTAGCTGGCTAGCAAGGATTATTTCAGATCTGTGGAATGCTTCCCTAATTTCCCAGGAAGAGTTGGCTGGGGGGGGAGCCAAAGCCAAGCTCAGCCCTTCAGAGGCAGCACCTAGACCAGGGCAAGCCAGCCAGCATGTCCTGCAGGACTTTGTTTGACTACAACTCCCATTCATCCCTGACCAATGGCCAGGCTTGCTGGGGCTGATGGAAGTTGAAATCCAACAATATCCAGATGTCACCATGTTGGCTACCCCTAACCTAGACCCACAGCTGCCTACGCAGAGGGAAGCAGCAGTGGGGTTGCTGACATGCCAATTTGGGTTGGAGGGGAAGAATGGGTTCCACTGACGAAGGCCAAGGGAGAGATGAATCGTAGAATTATAGAGTTGGAAGGGACCACGAGGATGATCTAGTCCAACCCCCTGCAATGCACATAGAAAACCTGCTTCCCTCTGGTCACCCCCTTCCTATGCTGATGTGTCTGCATTTGTGGATTCACATAGAGACCTTAGGCTTTGAATTCCACTCCCCCCAAAATCTATGTGTCCTCTTCTCAAGAGCCAAACATTTCCAGCTGGAAGCCAGAAATCTACAAAATGACATATGAAAGTTTTCCCTCAAAGCACATGATTAAACAGAGGCCCCAGCTACATACAGGCACCAATATGTTCCAGAAAGCAACTCTGGAGACCCTCTTCTGCACTTTTTGCCATTTCCTGATGTGTACAGACACACATGCCTGTAAGAACAGGAGCAAATTTTTCAGAAACTGACTAATTCCTTAACTCCATTGAGGCAAAATGTTTCTCTTTGGATGCGTACCAGGGAACCACCCCCTCAACCAAAAACAAAGAGCTGCTGACACACTTTGCCCCAGGACACAAGCCAAGGCAAAAAGGGCGCCATTTGCTTGCACTTTGCACATTTAATTCCTGTTCCATTGTAACATTCCCTGAGGCCAAGGGAGTGCCGCCACATGCAAGTCCCCCCCCACTCCAACTTTGCATCCAATTTTGATATTTTTCCCATGTCTCTTTTTACTTATCCTACAAATCCAAAGTGGCCAGCCACCACTACCCTAGCATATAACACATCCTTAGCACACTAGTCTACATTCTTGTTTTACAACTTAGTGAACTGTAGGGAAGAAATCTCTATTAGGCGAGAAGTCTTTTTGTAAATAATTTTTTATTAGTTTTCCAATATTCCCTCAATAATAGCCAAATTATAACAATATCAATTAATTCCCAATTAATACAATTATACAAATGCCAATCAACTTCCAATTAATACATTTTAGTTAAAATGGCTCCCGCATGACGGATTGGATGCATTTCCGATCTTATGTCACTGTGTTTCATAATCTCATTAATTTCAGTTATATTTCAGTTATAATAATAATCTTTTAATCAACAGCTGCATAATTAATGATTTCCATTCGTGTTGTTATATTATATAAATTTATAAAACTTCAAGTGAGGAATTCAAACTACAGTCATACCTCGGGTTACAGATGCTTCAGGTTGCGTTTTTTCGGGTTACGGACACGCCGAAACCCGGAAGTACCGGAATGGGTTACTTCTGGGTTTCGGTAGTTGCACATGCGCAGAAGTGCTAAATTGCGCTTTGCGCATAAGTTCCGAATTACAACCCGCGTGTGCACATGCGCAGCACTGCGTGTTGTGAACGCTGTGGGTTGCAAACATGCTTCCCGCACAGATCACGTTCACAACCCGAGCATCCACTGTATTATCTTTGTTCTGTCCTGCATGTGAAAAACTGTTATGTCCATGGAGATTCCTTTTGACCATATATGGTGTTGTCTCTTTCACTTCCCAGCTGATGCTGCCTCCCATCATGACTTGAGGCAGAACTGCGTCTCAAAAGTTTCTCAAAGGACTTATCTCTCCATCCCTTGCCTCAGTGTCTCAGAACAGACAACAGCCTGCTAACTGAACCTCTTGGGCTTGCTGATCGGAAGATCTGCGGTTTGAATCTGGGGTGAGTTCCCGTTGCTCTGTCCCAGCTCCTGCCAACCTAGCAGTTCAAAAGCACACCAGTGCAAGTAGATAAATAGATACCCAGTCGCCTTTGACTGGACTTAACTGTCCAGAGGTCCTTTACCTTTGTTTTTCTTCAGCCTAGGCAAGTGGGCTATTTTCGAATGTGCTGGAGATTTTCCTTTGCAACTCTCAGTATCTCTGCAACACCACTCCCACAGCCCTGTTTCCTTTCTTCCTTACAGCTGAGATTTATGGCCAATTATCCTTTATCTTAAATTACATTCTGTCAGAAGCACAAACAAATCTCAGTCTCTTCTTCCTTTTTCAATGTTTTAAGTGGAGGTGGGGGGAACGACACTTATGTTTCCAGCATACTTGAGCTTCCCCTCCCCCTCCTTTCTTCTTTTCAGGTCACACACAGTCTTCATTCTTGCTAATTAATCTCAATAATACTCAAATTTCTCCCTTCCTCACTTGTAAATATTTTTTCATCTTGCATTCTAGAGAGGGTTGCCGAATCATAAATATAAAAAGAAGCTTAGAATAAGCAAACCATGGGCTTCCCTCTCCCAGCAGTCTCTCGCACCAAATAAAATCTTATTTCAGTTCATGCAGCTGAATGTCCCACAGTTTATCATTGCATATTTTTCCAGCAACCCACCCCCATTATTTTAAAGCCAATTTAAAAATCAATTAATGAGGTGACCTCTATTTCCAGAAAAGGAGTCCGAGGTGTTGCGGCAGACAAAGTGCTTCTGCAGCCAGTGCCTTTGCCTGTTCTCACACTCCATGGGGAAGTGAGTGCCAGACCTCAGGGCAAACAGCGGATGAGAGTCCGTTCCTCTCAAGCCCACCAAGGAATTCTGAGAATGGTTTAACCCCCACCATTCTCATTATCTTTATCTGCTTCTCCCTGCAATGTCAAGGGAGTCGTCCATTCCTGGTGCAAAATGGAAATGGAAGCCTGTTAGGCAAGAAGTCTTGCTGCTAAAATACAAGTACTTCCAGTGCCTTCTCTCCTTGGGGAAGAATCTCTTTGAAGACTCTTAAGAGAAGCTGCCAAATCTGAATTATTTTTTCCTCAAATTTGCCATTATCAGACGTGCTCAACAAACTGCCTAACTCTGACTAAAAGTGCTGAATGTATAACTTGCTTGAGGTCAACAATGCAAATCTACTGGGCCAAATTCAGAATCCTAAGAAATGCCACCTACCCACAACCCCCTTGCCAAAGAGAAACAGAAGTCTGAACCGTTAGAATAGAACTTACAGGCAGAGCACTTGGGCTGAGCTGCTGGCCCAGAATCCTTCACTCGGAAGCTCCCTTCCATACGAAAGCGCCATAGACCAAACTTGTGTGCAAGGCAACACAGAGATGGAAAATAATGGAAGCTGAAGAGGTTTTGTTTGAGAACATGTTGCTGTGTTGGACAAGAGTCTACCATCAGCCCCTCCTCTTCCAAGAATGATATGTTCCCATTGAGGGCAGACAATCGAAAAATGCGGAAAGGGGGGAAATGGTTTAGGAAAATCCCAGAGCTGAAGTTTAGAGCCACCACTGGCTCTCATAAGGGAAAGGCAAGCGAGTTCCTCCCAGACTGTTGACTCCAGACAACAGCAGAGAAGCAGTTGCTGCCCGCCTGCCCTGCTCTGAGAGGGAGACTCAGGAAGTAGATGCGCAAACAGATGCACCCTGCGGCACAAGCTACAGCCTCACAACCATTCACAGCTGTAATGGTGGGCAAAATGCACATACTAGAGTCTTCAAGGTGGAAAGCAGGCTGAAAAAAGGAAAGAAATGAGAAATAACCATTTCCTTCTTTCGGTCTGCATGGCTGTGAAAAGGCTAGCTTGTTTACTTTCCAGATTCCATTTTGCAATCGGGCCCAAAGGACCACCTAGGTTGGATCTGAGAGCAGGAACACAGAGACATGACAGACCCTGAGCTACAACAGCACCCTATAGAACAAGGATTACATGGCTATTTTCCATCTGAGAGAGAAAAGTGAACGTTAGAAAACAGAATACAGAAACAATGATGTTGATAAATATTTGCTACCAACAATTTCAGAAATAAGATCAAAAGCTCAAAAATAAGTTGAGAAACAGTAAAGGTGTGCAGCGTTACTTCAGTGTAAAGAAGCAACTGGCATCCTCTAGGCTAGGAAGAAATCCCAATGGGGCAAGAGAGGGCAGCGCTTACCTCCCATCCCAGACCCAACCTGTTTTGGCAGCAGAGCACAGATATCAGTTTCAGAAGCAGCAAGCAGAGGCACTTCGACAAAGGAAATTGTTTTGAACAGATTAGGGAAATAGACAGCTACTACTATGTGGAATGACAGGTAGGCGAGATTAGACCTGGGGGGGGGGTGTACCCAAAAAACACCTCCCAAGGGGAGCGGAGGGAAGGGCTCCACTGAAACGCAGCGGGCATTAGAAGTGGAGAACCAAGCAGCCATTGCAAGCTCGTGGCTGCCAATGACGCCAACCCACCATGGCGTTTGCCCGGGCTTCCGCTTAACCCTTCCCCTCAAGAGACACAGGCACATTCCCGCCAAGCCAGGCTTTCCACTAGAAACGCTCCTCCATTTCCTCTTGCAGGTGCCAAGGGGGGCACAGGGAGAGAAAGGGGGCCGGTCAGCAAGGGAAAGGCAAAGCCCCGGAAAACTGAAGGGCTGCTTTCGGCTTCTCTGCTGCTTCTCCCCTCTGCACCCCAAGGAAAGGCAGGTTGGCGGCAGGAAAAGTGACTCCTCTTCCTCCTCACATCGTCGCTGCTTTTGGAAAATCCTAGCAGAGAATTAGTCACCTTCATTCCCCAGAACCCTATTTTTTTTACGAAGAAAAGTTGGGGCACCAGCCCCTTCAGAAGGGAGGGGGGCGGAGGGGGCGGAAAGTTGACAATGAATTCCTTGGGGACCTTTACCGACAGCTGAACCCCCTTCGAGCTGTGGTTTGACAGCCAAGCAATGCAGGTCTAGGGACACCCCTCCAATTCTGCATTAAAAGGAAAGCGCTTTCCTTCCTGGGCGCTGCAATTCCCGGAGGGGGAGAACTCGCCCCCCCCCCGTAATGCGGGCCTCCGCGCAGGCGAGGCTCCCCCCGGCCGCCCCCTCCGGAGACCAGAGCCCGCCTTTCGGGAAACTTTCCTTGGGAGGCTCCTGGGCCGGGAGGGCGCGGGGCGGGGGCGGGGGGGGGCGGCCCGGCCTGGGCGGGAGAAGGCGCCCCCTCGGGAAAGGGGCCGGGGACCCCCCCACCGGCGGGGCGGGGAAGCGAGGGGCCCGCACTCACCGCCGGCGCAGCTCCTCCGGGGTCAGCGGGGCGGCCCGGGCGGGCATCGGGGCGGCGAGGCGGCGGCAGCGAGGCAGGCGGGCCGGGAGGAGACGGATTCGCGCGCGCGCGCCGGGAGGAGGGAGGGAGGGGCGGAGCGGGACCCGGCAGACCATCCGGAGTCGGGGAGGAAGGGGCGGGACTTCACGGCCGCCACTCACCGAGAGGGAGGAGCGGAAGAGGCGCGCGAGGCGGGGGGGGGAAAGGGACCATTCTCCTTCCTATCTCTCTGCGTGCAGCAGCCCATGCAGCTCTGCCGTGTGGAGCGGAAAGGCCGGAGCCCGCAGCGGGAAATGCAGGCGCTCCTGCCCGAGGGACGCCCGGCTTCGGCCCGCGGCCTCCCCAGCCCCGTCTGCCCGAGGCTGCGCTCGCTGTTCCGCGGCCCCCGGGGCCCGAGCGCGGCTGCCTGAGGCGGCGGGGGCAGCAGATCCCCGGGGGACCCCCCCCCGCTCTTCTCTCCGCGCTCCTTCCGCGGCGGCCCCGCAATGCCCCGGAGCAGACCCGGCCCTCTCTCTGGCCCTGCGGCTCCTCTCCCGGGAAGGCGCCTCAGGAAAAATAACCAACTTTTTAAAAAAAGAAATAAAAAATCCCCTGTACTTATTTTCCCCGCCCCACTGCCGCTGTATTTTTTGTCTCTACTATCATTCTGTTGTTTGGTTTTTCTGTTTCCTCCTTTACCCTGGCAGTCACAAGGTTTTATAGGATATGGAAAGTTCTAGCAATTCAACCTTTTACTCAGACAGAAGTTTTAAAAGTCCCGGTTTTTTCTTCAGCTAAAAACACGAATTTTAAAGACAGTTATAAAACAGTATCAATCCACAGTATTTATCGTTTGTTTTCTTCAACCTCTTGAAAAGCCCTCCTATTATCCACTTTGGGGAAATTTAAAATCTTTTAACCAACCAAGTCTTCCTCCCTCTTTTCTTCAGATTCTTCAAAAAGCCGTTAATCCATATTTAGAATAATCCACCATAGAATAATGTCTGATTCAAACATACAAACTTTAAAAGCAGGAGATTATAAAGTAAAAATATGTTGTTGTTGTTGTTTAGTTGTGTCCGCCTCTTTGTGCCCCCCTGGACCAGAGACGCCAGGCCCTCCTGTCCTCCACTGCCTCCCGCACTTTGGTCAGACTTATGCTGGTAGCTTCGAGAACACTGTCCTCCCATCTCATCCTCTGTCGTCCCCTTCTCCTTTAAAAAAGAAAAGAAAAACGCTACCCTGCTTCAGAACCATTTCCAGCTTCTGTCAGTCTCAAAAAAAACCTTCATTTTTTAGATAGTTCTAAAAAAAATTTCAGACAATTCCCAATATTAAATACTGTTTTTTTAACTCCACCCTTGCAGTGCCTGCCTCTTTTGGTTCAGAAGATGAAAAGGAGCAAGAGAAAGAAAAATGTTTCTTAATATCAATCAATCCACAAAGTCCACGTCCTGCTTTCTTTTTCCCTTCCTCAATGTCCAGTTTAAGTCCTTTTGCAGTTTGGCAAACTTGCCAGAGAGTGTTAGGATTCTTGCCCTGTGCTTGCAGTCATGGGATTGTTTTTCTCACATGACAGTGTATGTTTTCATTCCACATAGTGGGAAGTGATGGAGACAGGATGTTTGTATTACTATGTTCTGTGATGTGGAACTATTATCCTTTGTCTCTTTCTCTTTGCTGTCTGATGAGAAAGAGGAAGGAGCTGAGTCAGAATGCTCCAAGTGTATTACATGTAAATAAAGTAGTTTAGCCAAAATGCTGTGCTGCTGAGTCTGTCACGCGAACTGCCAATACTCTGCAGAATCCTGAAGTGTGCTGATACTTCTTGATATCAGTCGCTGTGATGTTTGGGCTCTAGAAAGCTTTTGAAGCTCCCGAACGATGGACCAGGGGGGAGAGAACATGCCAGTCAGGCATGTGTCTCTGTCGGATGCCTACTCGTGTGTAGGACGTTCCTGACAGAGAGTACTTATAAAGTCTAAAAATAATGCATCCAGTATTTCCTTGATGCATGTTTTTAGCTCAGTTAATGTACTGGAATGCTTATTAAAAAGACTATTAGCGGGTATTTGTTTATTCTTTTGTCAGCCCCTGCAGATTTTACTCCATGCCAGCTCTGCAGGCGGGGGGAAGGAGGGGAGGGGACATAACAAGGCTCCTGAGCCCCATAGGGGTGCCACAGAAAGAGTAGTTGGTCAAGAGAACTGTGGACTCAAAAAGGTTGAAAACCTCTGCTATAGACCATGTTCTCTTACACTTGCCCTAGTATCAGCATGCTCGTGCAAAGATTATTGCCCCATTGCTTAGAATAATACCCTGAAGTTCAAGTTTGGAATTGTTCAGGAAACAGAAAACCAAACATCAGAAAGAGCGATAGTTGAGACAAAAAATACAGCGACACTGGTGGGAAAAATAATTACTGGGGATTTGTTTTACGTTTGTTATTTTTCATTAAGCACCTTCTCAGGAGAGGAGCAACAGGACCATCTGTTGGAATTTTGAGGAAATCACAAGTACTGATTCTTATTTTATGGAAATTGAAAATTTAAGACAATGATGATGATGATAAGTTTTGTATTTTGAACTTTAGTAATTCAACTCATAACATTATGGCTAACACAGCAAAAAAGCCACCTTCAGGCCCAACGACTACTCCAGGTCAGAGTAAAGGTTCAATCACAGAAAGGTAAACAAAGTCAGACCTGATGACAATTTTATTAGAAATTAGGAAAGAAATGAAAAGAGGTATACAAAGACTGGAACAGAAAACCTCAGCAGTTGCAAATTTACAGTGGTACCTCAGCTTACATACGCTTCAGGTTACAGACTCCGCTAAGCCAGAAATAGTACCTCGGGTTAAGAACTTTGCTTCAGGATGAGAACAGGATGGCGGCACAAAGGCAGCGGGAGGCCCCATTAGCTAAAGTGGTGCTTCAGGTTAAGAACAGTTTCAGGTTAAGAACAGACCTCTGGAACGAATTAAGTACTTAACCCGAGGTACCACTGTATAACAGAAATTAAAGATTTGTCACATAAAGCATTAGAATTGGAAAAACAGTGCAGACATTAAAGGCCAAAACTTCATATTTGGAGGAATCTTCCAAGAAACTACAAGTCAAAATAAGAGGGAGCAAGAGAGGATGAAAGAAGACATGGAGGCATGATGCAATGAACAGGCACGATGTGATGGTGGTTCTGGAATTAAATAAAAAAAAACTTCACTTTTTGATTAAGAAGCGTTCTAAAGGATTTGCTGGAAGAAATAAGTGAAAAAATAATAAAAGAACTTGCTAACCTGATTGAATTAGAAGAAGAGGTCAGTGCGGCAGTGGACAAATTTTTCCATGCGAAATCTAGATATGCAAAAGCAAACAAAAAACTGAGGGATTGTATGGTTATTTTTAACTTGAAAGGAGTTAAAGAAAGAGTAATGCAAATGTACTGCCAAAAGAACCTCCAGATTGATGGCCAAAAAATAATAATTTTGAAAGAAATTCCAATGAGATTGCTAAAGAAAAGAGCAAATTATATTTGTCGGATGCACTGAGATACAATAAAATCCCCTTCATTGGGAATACCCAGAATGTCAGGGACGAACCAGGGGTTTCAGATTCCCCAGAGGGAGGGGGGAGCCTGGGAGCAGAAGTGGACGAGGTGCCCGAGGGGGGGGAGATAATGAGGAGAGAGCGATTGGAATAAGCCAAGAGCAGGAGGCAGGAAGGGCTAGGGAGCCGGGAAGTTCACAGGAAACGCAAGGGTTAAGCTCGAGCTCAGAATTGGGGGCTCTTGCGAGGCATGTGGAAAGGAGGAGGGCTGAAAGGAGGTGGGAAACTTTGTTATTTTATGAGCTGTTGGAGGGGCAAATGCAGGCCTCAGCAGAGATCTGAACTGAGTGACTCTGATGGATGATAACGATGTGCTAATGACCCGTTGTAAATACTGTAATTAAAGACTATAAAAACGTCGAGAGGCTCCCATGGTGCTTGTGGTGAAGAAAGAAGCCCTCAGCTCTGATACAGAAGGAGTATATTTTACATATAAAGGGAGAAAACAAAGGTGTCAGGATCCTACAGAAGCAGACAAATTATGGAGAATATGTGGGAAAGAGCTAGAAGGAGAAAAGGCATTTGGACTGGAAGCAGGACAGGAAGAATAAGACCCAACAAAAGTCGAGGTGAAAGAAAAATAAAGAATAAGATGGCATTGAAAATCTTAACCTGGAATGTAAATGGACTGAATAGTAAAACTAAAAGAAATAAGATCAAACATGTGGTGAAGAAGTTAAATCTGGATGTGATCAGCCTCCAAGAAACACATATTGCGAAGAAACATAGAAGAATTCTGATTAACAAAAGATTGGGAAAGGACTTTGTAACCTCTGACATAACAAACAAAACAAAAAAGCATTGTAATGTATTTAAAACCAGAGTTGGGCCCCGAAACCACTATTTAACGATGAATAAGGAAGAATTAAAAAAATTTGTTAATTGGTGTAGGTGCACCAAATGAGGGGTAAAACCTTATTTTTATAAGAGACTTGAAGTAATTAATTTAAATCAAGAGACAGATTTAAAGGTTGTTTGGGATGTGAGTAAAGCGGTAATACAGGGCTTTTTCATACAGCAAAACACATACCAAAGAAAGAAAAGAGCAGAAAAACAAGACATTTTAGAAGAAATGAAAAGAAAAATAATAAACTCCCCACAATCAATCAGAACTTTATTAGCAAAGCCAACAGGCCACAGCTATACAAGAATTAAAAATAAAATAAAATAAACATAAAGAGGGGATAAAAACAAACAAAAGGAGGTCCGTCAGATGAACACGTCTGTCACTCAGATGGTGGCCCTCAATTTCACAGCTCTCTCGATGTACCTTGCGACCTTCTCTGTTGTCTGACTGTCCGTGTCAGATAAGAGAAAGAACAGTATAATGTCTTGTGGATGGCCGGGGTTGGAGAGAATGAGTGGAGTAATAATCTCATTCCTTAGGTCTTTATAAAGGGGGCAGGATAGGAGGACGTGGGACACTGTTTCCGTGTTGCCATCTCTGCATGGGCAGAGTCGTTTTTCAAATGGAGTCTTTTGGTAACGACCTTCGAGTACGGCAGAGGGAAGAACATCCCATCTAGCCAATGTAAAGGCGCGTCTGTATTTTGGGATGGTTAATTTAGACAGATATGAAGCTGGGAAGTCAAAGTGGGCAGGGGGAAAGTAAGTATACCATGGACACATTTTCTTTAGAATAGTCAGGTTGTTTTGCCGTTCAATGTCTTTCAGGCGCTGGCCTATTAGGCTCTTTGCTTTACTAAGGCCCATTGATAGTAGGGATTGCGAATGCAGACCGCATGTAAGGAGTTTTTGATGCACAGTTTTGAACCACGTGCTTTTATGGGGGTCTTGCATTACTAGAGGCAGTAGACCGGGTGGATTTAGATTAAGGCGAAGCCAATAGTTGAGTGTTCTTTGCCAGGTCTGAGTTTCTACAGATGGGAGGCAGGCCTCGAGTCGTAAAGCTGCGTTTGGGACACAGGAGGGGACACCGAATATTTGCCTTAGGAATTTAGACTGAACAGTTTCAAGACTTGAGCAGTGGTTCCCCGTCCATATTTGTGCCCCATACAGTAACTGCGCCAGAGGTTTTGCCTGAAAGACTTCAAAGGCTGCTGGGATATATCTGCCCCCCTTCGTGTAAAAGAAGCGCACAAAAAAGGAAACAGTGAAACTCCCCACAAAAAAGGAAACAGTGAAAGATATTGCAAACACAGTTTTCAAAGATAGTAAATCAGGAAATAGAGTGGAGGATTAAATATTTAAAACAGAAACAATTGGAACAGGCCAATAAGTCTGGAAAACTATTAGCTAGGCAAATAAAGAAGAAACAAGAAAAAACTTGTATTAACAAAATATATATAGGAGGAAGAGTTGTGGAAAATCCGGAAGAAATAAGAGATCAATTTGTGAGCTATTTTACAGAACTATATCGAGCTAAACAAGGTGATATACAAGAAATGGGGAAATATTTAGAAGACAGTGGAATACCTAAGATAGCAAAAGACAAAATGACATTTCTGAATGGTCTGGTGACAATGATGGAATTACAGCAAGCAATATTATGGGTAAAAAGCAGGGAAGGCACCTTGACCTGATGGACTTTCAGCAATGTACTATAAAAAGTTACAAGATTACCTATTACAACCATTAAAAGGTATTATGAATATGACTTTAAATACAGGAAAGCTCCCAGAATCCTGGAAGTGTGCATGTATAACTAATTCCTAAGCAAGACAGAGACCCAGAGTTGCTTAAGAATTATTGACCTATATCTGTGTTGAATAATGATTATAAACTTTTTGCAGGCATATTAATTAATAGATTGAAAACTGTATTAAAAGATTCATCAACATCAGGCAGGGTTTCTTCCAGGAAGACAAATGAAAGATACCATTAGGAACGTAATTGATGTAATAGAATATTTAGAAGTGAGAAAAGAAAAGCAGGCAGCCTTAACGTTTTTAGATGCAGCGAAAGCATTTGACAAAGTCTCCTGGGACTTTATGTTTAAAGTTTTGGAACACAGTGGTACCTTGGGTTACAGACGCTTCAGGTTACAGACTCCGCTCACCCAGAAATAGTACCTCAGGTTAAGAACTTTGCTTCAGGATGAGAACAGAAATCTTGCTCTGGCGGCAGCGGGAGGCCCCATTAGCTAAAGTGGTACCTCAGGTTAAGAACAGTTTCAGGTTAAGAACAGACCTCCAGAACGAATTAAGTTCTTAACCCGAGGTACCACTGTATATGGGTTGTGGAGACACTTTTATCAAAGGAGTTAAGGCAATATATACTGAACAGTCAACAAAATTGATAGTAAATAATGTGTTTACGGAGAATTGTAAAAAAAAAACCAACCAAAAACCTAAAGGGATTAGAGAAGGCTGTCTGCTGTCAACTTTATTATTTTTATTTGTTTTAGAAGTTTTGGTGCAAAGAATAAGAGGTAATCAAGAAATTAAAGGAATAAGGGTGGGGACAGAGACAATATAAACTAAAAGTATTTGCTGATGATGTGGTGATATTGATTCCAAAAGCATTAGAAGAGATTTAAATTTTTTGAGAAATAGTAGGTCTTAACATTATCAAAGATAAAACCAAGCTTCTGTTAAAGTTGCAAAACAACCAAGCACGGGACGATGGAAAAAATTCTGGAACAATAATGGGATATCAGCTCTGTCCAAGGCATGACGGATAACAGCAACAACCGGGGAAAACACAGACATAATATCTTACAAGGACAGGAAGAAACACCACAGACAAAATAATTGCCACACACAGGAAGAACAAGGTAATGCTTGAGTTCCTCACTTGTTTTATAAATCATTTAATGTGTCAACATGAATAGAAGTTATTAATGTTGCAGTTGTTGTATGAGGGGGGATGATGATGATGACGACTGGAATGTAATTGAGATTAACAAGATTTTGGAACATAGAAATAAAGAAAATAATCAAATCTAGCACGTGGGCCCCCACTTTATTTAAATTATATAATTCGGTATTTGAATGATTGAGATTAATAATTGTATTATAAATTGGTATTGTTATAATGAGGCTGTTATTGGACTGTAATTGTAAATTAATAAAACTAATAAAACTAATAAAAATTATTATTTAAAAATGAAATCTGTGTAGCATATAGAAACTTGTTAAGAGAGGAAAGTGGAGAATTCAAATTAAAAGCATTTAAGGATTTATCAGGAATGTTAACAACTTGGATACAATATAATCAGTTGAATGAAGTGTTTAAAAAGGATATGAAACGAGGGTTTTTTTGGGGGGGAGATATCTCGAAAAAGACCTGTTAGACTGTACAGTGGTACCTTGTTTTGCGACCAGGATCCGTTTCGGAGCCCTGGCCGCTAGCCGAAAAGGACGCTCTGTGCACATGCGCAGAGCGGTTTGTGCTTCTGTGCATGCGTGAGCACGTTCTGGTACTTCCGAGTTTGCCGCGGACGTTCGCTGGAACCACCACTAGACGAGGCGGACATTCGCGAAGGTATTACGGTAATGTTAAAGTGATGTCTAAAATGTATAATGTTATTGGAATGAGAGACAAAAGATGAATAAGTGAAATCTTCAATGATACATGGGCAATCGATACTGGTCACAATATAGAAATGGAGGCATGGGAACAATTGTGGAATATGGATATAAAATTTACAGCGTGTTATGGTATAAGAGAAAATATATGAAAAAGTTATATTGATGGTAACTAGCACCTAGTAGATTGGCAAAAATGTATAAATCAAAATCCAACAAGTGTTGGAAATGTAAAGAGAAAGAAGGTACCTTTTTCCATATGTGGTGGTCTTGTAATAAGGCTAAAGCTTACTGGGAAATGATATATAATGAACTTTTCTTTTGGGGATAATGGGATCAGAGCTACCTAAACAATAAAGAAACTTATTTATGTATGCAACTACAGCCGCAAGAATATTTCCCCAAAATGGAAAGATGAGAAGAATGGTTGCAGAAATTAATGGAATATGCAGAAATGGTGGAACTCATCGGGAGAATAAGAAATCAAGACAACAAACTTTTTCTCAAAAAATGGAACTCGTTTATTGAATATTTACAAACAAATTACAAAAAGGACAGGACATTAGCATGACTACTGTAAAAACCTGCAGATTGCGTGTGTGTGTGTGTTTGTGTGTGTAGTCACCAACAGAGGGGCCCACCACTTGGTGTTACGCTTCAAAAGTTCAGGAGAATAAAGTCAGCCCCAGGTCCTTTCCTAGACTTACTTTTCCAATTAGTGACTTGATTTCCTTGATGGTAACAGGTGGTCAATACAGTACATCCTACGACTTCCTTGTACTTCCAAGATTAACTGCATATTCTGTTTCCTCCATCTGGTTTCCCCTTTTCCATTATATCTTAATCTACATTATACTGTTGAATTTACAACAATCCTGCTAGCGTTTTCACTTGCCTACAATTGTTTCCCTGATACTCCCCAAATATTTTCCATTCATCTTCATACCCTTGTCCTTCTTGTTCTCCTGCCCCGCTGGTTAGGGCTGCTGGCTCTGCGCATTCCATCATTTTCAGCTGCCACTCCTCCTCTGGAGACTCTCCCACAGTTAACCTTTTACAGTTGAAGATTGGCAATAATTTATTCAGCGTTGCTGAGAATATTGTATAGAAGATGCCTGTGGTGGGACAGGAAACCATTCAATAAACAATCATACATATTTATTTTGTTTACTAAATTTGTATACTGCCCTTCATCCATAGACTCAGGGTGGTTCACAACACAGAATTACAATACAAAATCACATTAATGGGATGTGCCAATTCTCATGATATGGCTCTGATTACGTACACACTTGGAAATGTATTGGCAACAAGCATCTGAGGAGGATATTTTGAAACTTCAGGTGGGGAACAGATTAAGCATCTTTATCAGAAATGGCTCTCCTGAAGTTGATTTTCCCTTAAAACAAAAAGCCTCAAACAGCATTTGTGTTTCTGTTACTTGAGTTCGCAGCTAATATGTAGTTAGGCAATAACTCATATTTTAAAATAAAGAAATTCCTTCCAGTAGCACCTTAAAGACCAACTAAGTTAGAACTAACTTAGTTGGTCTTTAAGGTGCTACTGGAAGGAATTTCTTTATTTTGACTATGGCAGACCAACACGGCTACCTATCTGTAACTGGAATCATATTTTAAAGTTTTCTAAATTAGAAGGAACCCAAACGCTAAGATTTTCCAAGTCAGGAATGTCTCCAGCCTTGGATAATATTATTTTATATGATTTCTCTCTCTCTCTCTCTCTCTCCTTACCTTTATCAAGTCTACAATCTTTCTTAGATTTGGCAACAAGAATAGCACACAGTATTCAAAAAGGGATGACCACAAATGAGTGAGTGACAGAATATATATGATATATTTATTTCCTTCTCTTTTTATTTCCACTCTTAAAGAAAACTTCATTAGATCCCTTAGACCTATCCAATTACCGCCCAGTTTCAAATCTTCCATATCTGGGTAAGGTAATTGAGAGAGCGGTTGCTGAACAGCTTGGTAGGTTTCTGGAGGAAACATCGGCATTAGATCCATTTCAGTCCGGTTTCCGTCCTGGTTTTGGGACGGAGACTGCTCTGGTTGCCCTAACAGATGATATCCGTAGACAACTGGATCGAGGCGGGTCAGGACTGCTGATCCTTTTAGATTTGTCAGCAGCCTTTGACATGGTCGATCATGATCTTCTGGACCATCGCCTCGCAGACGTGGGGATACAGGGCATAGCCCGTAACTGGTTGTGCTCTTTTATCTCTGGTCGGGGACAGGGGGTGGCACTAGGGAGGGAAATGTCGTCACGCCACTCCTTGGTGTGTGGAGTGCCGCAGGGCGCAATTCTCTCCCCGATGCTTTTTAACATCTTTATGCGCCCCCTTGCCCAGATTATCCGGAGCTTTGGGCTGGGCTGTCATCAATATGCTGATGACACTCAGCTCTATCTGCTGATGGATGGCCACACTGACTCGGCCCCGGACCCACTGACTAGATGCTTGGAAGCTTGGTGGCTGGATGGTTTCGTGGGAGCCGATTGAAACTAAATCCTTCGAAGACAGAGGTCCTATGGCTAGGTTGGGATAGCATGGGGATGAGGGACCAACTCCCTTCTCTTGCGGGGGCCCAATTAGTGCCATTGCCTTCCGTTAAGAGTTTGGGTGTAATCCTTGACGCCTCCCTTTCCATGGAGGCGCAAGTCACAGCAACAGCCAAGGCGACATTTTTCCACCTTTGCCGCATCAAGCAGTTGGTCCCTTACCTTTCCCGCCCCGACCTGGCCACAGTGATCCATGTGACGGTCACCTCCAGGCTTGACTACTGTAATTCACTCTACGCGGGGCTGCCCTTGAAGCTGTCTCAGAAACTCCAGCGGGTGCAGAATGCTGCAGCGAGGCTCCTCACATGGTCTCTGCCATGGGAGCAAATTCACCCAGTGCTTTTCCAGCTGCACTGGCTCCCAGTGGAGTACAGGGTCAGATTTAAGGTGCTGGTTTTGACCTTTAAAGCCCTTCACGGCCTAGGACCCTCGTACCTACGGGACCGCCTCGCCTGGTATGCCCCACAGAGAGCCTCAAGGTCCATAAATAACAACACCCTAGTGGTCCCAGGCCCTAAGGAAGTTAGATTGGCTTCAACCAGAGCCAGGGCCTTTTCAGCACTGGCCCCAACTTGGTGGAAAGCTCTGTCTCATGAGACCAGGGCCCTGCAGGATCTGATTTCTTTCCGCAGGGCCTGTAAGACAGAGTTGTTCCGCCTGGCCTTTGGCCTGGAGCCAATTTGATTCCCTCCCCCCCCCCCCTTTTCTTTTTTCTTTTCCTTCTCCTGCAATGAGGCTACATTTTAATATTTTAATGTTCCATTATTTTAATGTTGTATTTTATTTTTGTTTTTAAGTTGTAATCATTCACCTTGTTTTTATTATTGCTTGTAAGCCGCTCTGAGCCCGGCCTTGGCTGGGGAGGGCGGGGTATAAATAAAAAATTATTATTATTATTATTATCATTTCATTCTAATTTCTAACATTTATTTTTCCTTCATTTTTTCATTTGTCATTTTCAACAAGCTTTGTAACCTGACCCCAAGCATTTTGCTATTTCATTCATTTTCTCCTGTAACTGTTTAAAGCAAGTATTGGCTAACACCCGGTTTATGGGTTCCTGTCAGCAATCTACCTGCTGTATTCTGTATCAACTAAACTCTTATGATACATTTTAAAGACAGCACCATTTAGACCACATTTATTTCTATATAAAAATATTTATATACCGGTACTTCTATTCATAAAAAATATCAGAGCAGTTTACAACAGTTGTGCATAAAGCCATAGTCAAAACCATAGTGCTATTTTAAAACTGGAGATCAGCTAACTACTGCTGTATTCCTAGAACAGCTATACTGGCCCTGGTAAACTGATTAACAGGAGTATTGTTATAAAGGCATTGAACTCCTTGTTGAAAAGAATCCAAAACAAAGGAGTGAAAAAATTTCCCCAGGCAACCACAAAGCTGGACTGAGACCAGTTTCGGAATTTTGTGCATGCCAACTCTGCTTTATTTTATTTATTAAGATACTTATATACTGCCTATTTTGCCACAGTGAAAAATAAAAGTGTCTAGTGTTTAGTTTGTGCTGAAGTTGTATCACAGTCATACTTGCTTTTCATTCTCTCAGCATTATTTTTGCACTAGAATCTGAAGCCAGTTACCGGTAAGTTACCAGTGTCTGAAGACATTCGGCAAATATAAAGCACAACTGCTTGGGCAGCAGATGGGGCTATTCACTAGGTCTTGCCATAAAACCCGGTCCCTTCCTGAGATCAGTCACAGCCAGCAAGTGTCTTTCTACTGAAACAAACTCCTGGACTCTGAACGTTCATCTGCACCATCTCAAAATTTGCTTGTTTCTTCATTTTGGGGGGTAGGAAGCACATGACACCCACAGGCAGGGTGATTTGTCAGGTTTCTTGAAGCTAAAATCCACTTTTCAACTAATTGGTATTAATGTGAAATTTTCTAAATCCATTCCATGCCACTGTGCCATGTGATATGTGTTTGCCATATCCCGGTTTTGGGGTTCCCCCATTTCCGTGTCTCTGGGCTGCTCCCCATGCCCGCGCCTCCCAGCCTCTGCCCTCCTCATCTCATTTCTTTTTCGTTTTGCTGCTGCTCATTTCCAGGTTCAACAAGACAGTTCCGCCAGTAGAACATAAGACTCTTAATCTAAGGGCCATGGGTCTGAGCCCCATATGGGGCAAAAAGATTCCTGCATTGCAGGGGGTGGACTGGATGACCCTTGTGGTCCCTTCCAGTTCTACCATTATATGATTCCATGAGGTGCACCTTTCTCTCTTTCTGTGTGCATTTACCTGGGAGGACTCAATGGGGCTTACTTCTGAATAGGAGTGCCTGATGGAATCTACACGCATATAATGCACCGAAACCTGGAAGTACCGGAACGGGTTACTTCTGGGTTTCATCGCTCGCACATGCGCAGAAGCACTAAATCGCTCTCTGCGGATGTGCAGAAGCGCCAAATCGCAACCCGTGTATGCGCAGATGCGGTGCTGTGGGTTGCGAACATGCCTCCCGCATGGATCACGTTTGCAACCCGAGCGTTCACTGTAGTGTCATTTTTGTATATTGCACTTCACAACACATTTAAAGCGCAGCTGTGTAACTGAGTCCCCTGAGACTGAGTTGTTCTTTGCGTTAGTCAGTGAGGAACGCAACTAGATTTTCCTTTATTTGAGGGGGCGCTGTTATGAGGGAATGACACACCCACACCCAAACTCACACACCACTGCCACTGTGCAGCTGAGTTCCCTTGTAGGCAACTTGATAGTGCAGCCGATCCCTCCAGAAATCAGCTTTGCCCACCCTATGCTCAGGACTTAGGAAGTGTAGAGTCTCACCAAGCATTTTGAACAACGCTTCCCAAACAGCCAGCTTCGCAACTGGGGAGCATAAGGTTGGCAAAGTCCTGTACTCAGCATTTCTCAAGCACCTGACAATCAGCTGGCTGTCGAGTGCTTGGAAAGGGCTGAGCAAGTACAGTGGGACCTCGGGTTACAGATGCTTCAGGTTACAGACTCCACTAACCCAGAAAGAGTACCTTGGGTTAAGAACTTTGCTTCAGGATGAGAACAGAAATCGGCTGCGCGGCGGCAGCGGTGTCCCCATTAGCTAAAGTGGTGCTTCAGGTTAAGAACAGTTTCAGGTTAAGAACAGACCTCCAGAACGAATTAAGTGCTTAACCCAAGGTACCACTGTAACTTGGACAGGCAGGCAGGACAACCCACCTGCCTGACATCTGGTAGAGGCAGATTTAGGGGAGCGTGACCGGTTTGCCTGTACTGGGTGCTGAGCCGAGGGGGCACTGCAATAATGACGAACAACAGAAGGCAAGAGGTGGTGGTGCACACCAAATGTTGGGCTCACACAGGGCATCACTGTAATTGTAAAGCCCAAAGTCCACCACTGCATCAGGCAATTGACAGGTGGGGTTATCCAATCCACCTGCCAAAGTTGGCCTGAGGGGCTGGATAAAGAGAAAAGTCTGACCCACCAGGCCAAAAAAGGTTCCCCACTCATTGCTTTAAACATTCCCCCAACAATCTCACTAGTTGCCTGTGCTTCCTGATCTGAAAAGTCCCATGAGTGGTGTGCTTTCATGGTTCCCCACCCCCACCCCGGAACCCAGGAAGGCTACAGGCTGCAGACCACTAGAGAGATGATTTGAGGAATGCCAGAAAGGTCCCTCACAAATACCCCTCTGCCACCATGAAAGTATGTTAAGCAGGATAAAAAGTCTGCATCACACCTATAAGAATTTCACTCTTCCCTTTGATAATTTTTGAATGCAATATCTTTTCTCATTAATTGATTGAGAATGGTTCTGAAAGAAATAAAGGAAGCACATTTTTGGAACAGCACCACTAATGAGAACACTTCTTGAACCTAAATGGAACATCCAGGGATGGCCCACACACTGGGTCCTCAGTCTTTCATAAGTTAAAAATGATATCTGATCAGATGCTCATAGCTGACAGTGGTTACAAGACTGAAGCAGGAGCAAAGTATAGTCTCCATTGTCAAAGACAAGATACAAAGACAAAGAGACAAAGGCAAATTAAAGGGCTGGTGGGCTCAGCAGCAGCACAGCAGCATTACTGGGGCAGTCCAGGGTTGGTAACTGAATCATTCATCTGAAGGGGTGGAGGAACAGAATGAGGTGAAAAATAGACTTGAGTGGGTTAGGAAGGCAAAACAAAAGCAAGCAAGAATTAGGGGCAGGCAGAGGGTCTATGGTTTACATGAACAATAGGCTGATCAACCTAGGCAGGCTGTTCTCTGGAAATATCTATCTCCACCTATCATCTGCCTTGGAGACAGAGCATTATCAAGTACCAGTGTTCTGCTGGATTAAAGGTAAGCATTGTTGTCCAAGTGGTATGAGATTCTAGGGATTCCAGGCACTTATCCAAGGTTTGGTTTCCTTGGAATGAGGGATAGCCAAGACTGTGGTGTCTTTAGGATATGTGTTTATTTACCTATATATACAACCTAAGCCTACACTAAAGGGGCTCACAGCACTAACACCCCAAAGGTCTTGCTTCTCTCACAGCCACAGCCTTGGATTCCAGCAGAAATCAAGCCTGTCTCTCCCACTCTGGCTTCTGCCCACTTCTGGCCCTACTTCTGAATTGGAAGTGGCTTAAAAAGTACACCCCCGGCCTTGTAATCAAATGCATCAGAATGCAGCTTCTAATTAATTTCTGGAATGTCTGTT
The DNA here is from genome assembly GCF_965112155.1 of Podarcis liolepis. Lineage (NCBI taxonomy): Eukaryota > Metazoa > Chordata > Lepidosauria > Squamata > Lacertidae > Podarcis > Podarcis liolepis. The sequence continues at coordinate 1,728,688 of NC_139571.1, forward strand.
TCCACCCTAAACCTGGTACTGGAGGGGAGTAGTGAAATCTACAGCTGAGGCACCCACCAAGGGCAAGGAATTTCAGTCCAAATCCTGACACTAACTATAACTTGGTCACCATTGCCATTTGGCGGGCCTTTCCCCAGCCCCTTATTAACCCCTTGACCTCTCCTGCTCCCAACTCCAACTTGTTCATTTAAATCAGGGTAGCCAATGTGGTCCCTCCTGATATTTGGGACTACGGCTCCTGTCATCCCAGATCACTAGCCACGCTGGCTGGGCTGGAAGAAGTAAATTTCTGGTGTGAACAGGAGGAAGCTCAGCTCCTCTCTAAATTCCATATAAGATGCAGTCACAGAAAGCAACTATTTCCTCTTTAAAGGGGCTTTGACTTTCTCCAGGTTTTAGATTATTCAGAGGCCACCTCCCCCACAAGTCCAGCATGGCATATGAGAAGTCCCACTGCAACAAGGCTCATTACTCTTCAGGATCCGGTCCCTAATTAGGAAGTGGAGGCAGCGGATGTGCGCGTGTATGCAAATAGTTTTTATAAGTCCCTGCTGAGCTGTTACAAGAAGCCCAGCCAATAACAGCAGCACAGCTACAGCCAGCTGTATTTTATCAAAAAGTTATTTCCTTTTGTAAGGAGAAGGAACCACACGTCAGCTGAATAAGGAGACTCACTGGAACTAGGCCTCGTCCTGGGACCTCTCTGGTTTGCCTTTGGAAGGATGGGTGTAGCCAGGACTTTTGTGGGGGGCAGAACAGATGTGATTGGTCGGTTAGTTAAACATTTCTATTGTTTTACTTATTGTTTATCTGGGGTTCAGCTGCCCCCCCGGCTATTCCCATGCTTGGAAGCAGGTTACTTCCTGAGATAGATCTTGCTGGGGGTTGTGACATTGTTTGGGATTGCAAGGACCTCTTCTTGTCACCTCTGATGATGGAGCAGGACTAAATCACTGCTTTTTCTCCAATAGGTTTCCTTGAGGAGGCACAGACCAAACCAAAGGGCGATAACATGGTTGAATTGTAAAATCCAAATGGCCTTCTGTTCCCCAGCTTTTAATATGTGTGGGAGGCACCTTGCACAGCTCCTGTTCTCTTTGGGAAGAATGTCCTGGTGGAGTGAACCCATCCCTGAGCCAGATCTCCGTGTCCTCCCTCTTTTGCCCTTAACACAATGTCTGACCCACCACTTATGGGAGCTTTCCTCGGGGCAAAGAAATCATGGAGATCATAGAGTTGGAAAGGACCCTGAGGATCCTCTAGTCCAACTCCCTACAATCCAGGAATAGGCAGCTGTCCCTTACAGAGATTGAACCTGCAACCTTTCCGTTATCGGTGCCATGCTCTAACTGAGCTATCCAGCTGATGTCTCTCACTACCACTGCTCCCTGCCCTCCTTGACTGCTTTGGCCTGGCTGGAAAGAGTCCTAAAACTGTGGCAATGCCTCTTGCTTGCCAAGATGGAGAGGTGTGGAAATGTTTGGCTTTTGAATGACTGGATTGTGTAGCCTGCATACTAGGGTAAGACTTGCTAGGAGCTGGGGGGGGGGGGGAAGGTAAAGGTAAAGGACCCCTGACAGTTAAGTCCAGTCGCGAACGACTCTGGGGTTGTGGCGCTCATCTCGCTTTACTGGCCAAGGGAGCCGGCGTTTGTCCACAGACAGTTTTTCTGGGTCATGTGGCCAGCATGACTTAGCCGCTTCTGGCGAAACCAGAGCAGCGCACGGAAACGCCATCTACCTTCCTGCCATTTACCTATTTATCTGCTTGCACTTTGATGTGCTTTCGAACTGATAAGTTGGCAGGAGCTGGACCAAACAACGAGAGCTCACCCCGTCCGGGGATTCAAACCACTGACCTTCCAACCGGCAAGCCCAAGGCTCAGTGGTTTACACCACAGTAACATCCACGTCCCTAGGAGCTGGGAAACCAGGGTTCACTCAGCCAGGAGCTTGTTAGGTGATTTGGGGGTCTGTCACAGTCGCTCAGCCTAACCTACCTCACAGGTTTGCTGTGAGGAGACCACCTTGAGTTCCTTAGAGAATAGTTGGAATATAAATTTAATAAAAAGCAAACAAACTTCTGCTTCTGGCCACCAGTGGCACACGGCCCTGACAGGTTGGCCAAAAGAGAATGCAGTCCTCAGACTGAAAAATTTCCCCCACTCTTTAAAATCTGCCCCCAAAGCTGTCACCTTACCATCATGGTAGGAACAGCTCTATTTATCAGTAAGCTTGTGGGCTTCACCAAGGGACTTTCCTCTTTTGAAAAATGATGTGTCTTCCTTAGTATGTTTCAAAACACAGTTTCTGTGTTTTGAAATGAACACACTGGCAGGGCATATAACACTTGGTCAGATGCCAGACGATTAAGCAATTCAAACATTGGCGTACTAGAGATGCTGAGCATCTGAGAGCTTTGCCAGCAAAGAAGTCAAACTGTCTGACTTGGAGGCGTATTATTTTTCACTATGCGAATACACGTCCAGATCATTTGCATCAAATGCTGCCACTCAGAAATTGGCAGCTCTCTCCGCCCTTGAGTCACTGGTTCCTCAGCCCCTTCTTCCACCCCACAATGCAGCTACTGCCACTGCCAGGCAGGCCAGGGAAAGAAGTAGCTCAGTCATCATGCGAAATCGGGCAAGTGGCCAGCATTCACCTGCAGGATGTGGTGATTGTGTAGACCTTGGTCTTATTGTTGAAAGTGCAACAGCAGAGATCATTCAGTATGTAACTTAAAGAGTTAAATTTGTTGTCAGTAAGCCAGCTAACCAAAGGGTGGGTGGATGGGTTATGCGGTGGTATTGCTTAGCATCCAGGCTGGGTGGCATGATATTTACTGAGGTAACACATGCTCTGATTGACTGTGTAGTTCTGAGGGCGTTTTCCTCTGTATTTTTCTGTTAAATGTCTCCCTGCTATATGTACAAGGCCTGAACTAAGAAAGACAAAAGCTCTCTGATCCTTTCCCCTCAAATTATACAGTTTTTGGCTTAGTAAAGTGTTATCAGGACATTTGCTTCTAGACTCTGCATTATTTAAGTGACTTTGCTAGCACTTATTGGGGTAACCTTTAGATAGGCAAGCAGATTACTTCACTTGTGAAAGTGCCCAATTAACCATTTTGTTCCTCCTGCCCTTGTACTGCCATTCCATGCATCTACTTCTACGTTCCTGATACATTAGCACACACACACAAAGTTTGCTAGTCCTGTTTGAAAAAGAACATTGCATTTGAAACTTACTTCAATAATAGTATCATCATTGCTACAGGAATAAAACATGCTTTGCTTCTGCTGCCCTGATGCTAAACATGGGCATGGGAATAAATACCGTTTTATTGTTTTGAAAAAGAGGGGATAATATATACAGTATTAAAGTAGAATGAATAAAATTAACATCTGTAACCATGTACATGCCTGGAAATAAACTTTTAAAAATGAAAGAAAGGGTATCATGGTGACTAGCATCAGTCCTGGTGAGCACTTACATGCCCATGCCACCCTGGTGCTGACGTGGGTCCTGTCTGCCACTGCCCCCACCAGCTGTCATGTGATACGTGGTCACTGGAGGCCCTGTTCCAGGGCTGGCCCACCCAGGAGGCAAGGTGAGGGGACGGCCTCAGGTGGCAGGACCCACAGGGGCAGCAGATCCTGATGTGGTTTTTTATTTCCCGCTTATTCACTCACCCCTTCTTCCCTGGAGGGGAGGGGATGCACAAAATGGTCTTGGGCAGACCCTGCCCTGTTCCACAGAACATGGCTCTCCCTGCCCTCTGCAGAGGGGGATTTAGGGCAGCATGACTGGTCCCGCTGTGCTGGGTGCCGAGCCTAGGGGTGCTGTAACGTGTCACAACTATGACATAGGGAAATGAGCAGAATGGAAGGCAAGAGTGGGGGGGGGAATTTTGGCATGGTAATTTTGGCCACCGAAATTTGAAAGAGCAAAGTCTGCCCCTGTCCTCTGAAATGGAATGGGAAGCTGCACACGAGCGAGGGTCTTATCAGGCTACTTACACACTACAGTTTAGTGTACATTCCTGGCATACTGTGTGCTGGGTTGTTTTAGCACTGTACACACGTCAATCCCAATCCAGACGTGATCCTGTTTTTTCAATGAGTTAATATTCTGAATTCCCTCCATGGTCTCCTGAACTGATCTGTTGGTCAGATCCTTCTCTAGAGTAATCCATCAACACCATCGCACCATAGCCCTCCCTAACCAATTTTGTGAGATTTCCACTTGCCCAGGGTCTCCTTCCTCACTTAGGGATGTGCAGTAATCTGCAATCTGTGGAGTATAGCATCTAGATCAAGGGAAGTAATAGTGCCACTGTATTCTGCTCTGGTCAGACCTCACCTGGAGTACTGTGTCCAGTTCTGGGCACCACAGTTCAAGAAGGACACTGACAAACTGGAACGTGTCCAGAGGAGGGCAACCAAAATGGTCAAAGGCCTGGAAACGATGCCTTATGAGGAACGGCTAAGGGAGCTGGGCATGTTTAGCCTGGAGAAGAGGAGGTTAAGGGGTGATATGATAGCCATGTTCAAATATATAAAAGGATGTCACATAGAGGAGGGAGAAAGGTTGTTTTCTGCTGCTCCAGAGAAGCGGACACGGAGCAATGGATCCAAACTACAAGAAAGAAGATTCCACCTAAACATTAGGAAGAACTTCCTGACAGTAAGAGCTGTTTGACAGTGGAATTTGCTGCCAAGGAGTGTGGTGGAGTCTCCTACTTTGGAGGTCTTTAAGCAGAGGCTTGACAACCATATGTCAGGAGTACTCTGATGGTGTTTCCTGCTTGGCAGGGGGTTGGACTCGATGGCCCTTGTGGTCTCTTCCAACTATATGATTCTATGTATCACACACATCAGAATGAAACTCATGTAGAACTTCGCATACAAAGTGGAATAAGCTCTATAGAAAGGATGAGTCAATTCTAAACAGAAGAAATGTGTTAATACTGAGCATTCGTAACCCAGTTAGTTTCCTGGCAGCGGTGCATAAGTTACAATATATTTTCAGTTATAAGCCTGCTCAGGCGTTCACAAGGTGTTTTAGGCTCACATTGCTGAGAGAGAGGGATGCTTCATGCTGCAGTTTTTGTGTGGTGGCTGGATTTGGTTGCAGGAAGCGTCTCAAAAGGCATCAGAACTAGAAGCTGAGCTGCATCACGAAGGCCAGAGCAGGGTTACGTGGCGAAGTCAAACTATCCATGAGATCAGATAGGCCAAGGGCAAGGCTACTCGCCTGTGGGGAAAAGAGAGGGAGCAGGGCAGGTAGTGTTATGTTATGTTCCTGAGTGCCCCCTGCTCTGAGCTTGAATTCACATAACAATGGCCAAAGTGAATATAAATCAGAGCCTTTCCCCTGTTTCCCCCAGTCTGTTCCTGATGCCTCAATAAAGCCATTAAGGTGAATCACTGCCTTGGGTCTTGCTTGACCCACAGATACTTCACTGGTGACAAGGAGGGGGTGCTAGGCTAGCTTCCACAAGCTGAAATCACTGCTGGGAAACTGTTGCCTCGGCTGAGCTGAATCTCCACTGAGGACTTGCTGCTTCAGCTGGCTGGAATCACTGACCACTGACCTCATGGCCACGCAGGGCCACATCGGGGAATTTGACGCCACAGTCCCAGGAAAATGTGACTCCTACGTCACATGGCTTGAGTTTTTCCTCACAGCCAAACGGGTGACTGACTTCAAACTGAAGCAGACCATGCTATTCAGTGTGTGTGTGGACCTGTCATGTTTGAGATTGTCCAGGCTTTATGGGCCCTGGCTAAGCTGAGTGAGATGCTGTGCGACACAATAATGGAGAAGCTGAGCACACACTTTGTTCCCCAGCCTTGAGAGATTGCCTGCCAAGATTCATTGCAATTGAAATTCAATCACATGGAGAGACATTCCTGATTGTAGGTATTTATGCACCAAATGAAGGAAAATCGGAGTTCTTTAAGAAGCTACATGAGATTCTGATGGACTATATGGACTATAACATGATCTTGATGGGAGACATGAATGGAGTGGTGTCTACAAATATGGATAAGGCACAGAGACAGGTAGTCACCAAAGATGGTAGACTACCAAAAACCATTTTTTACATGACTGAAAGTATGGACTTAGTTGACATTTGGAGAATGAAGAACCCTCTGGGAAGAGAGGGAACTTTCTTCTCTGAGGCTAAAATGACTTGGACAAGAATTGACCAAATTTGGATAACCAGGGGACTGGTTCCAAAGACCTGCAAAGCGGAGATTTGCCCCAAAACTTGTTCTGACCATAATGCTGTGAAGATGGAAATGAAATTGACGCCAATTGGATCCTTTAGATGGAGGATGAACGATACTCTGTTCAGGAATGAAGAGGTGACTAAGAAGGCCCAAAAAACTCTAAGAGACTATTTTGAGATAAATATGAATACTACAGTGGAAAAAAGAGTAATTTGGGACGCAAGTAAAGCAGTTATGAGAGGATTTCTAATACAACAGAATGTAATTAAGAAGAGAATTCAGAATGAAAAAAAGGAGAAAATCCTGGGGAAAATAAAGGAAGGAGAGAAGAAACTGAGAGCAAAACCAAAGTCACAGGAGATCCTGAAAGAGATAAAGTTATACCAAGCACAATATATGAAGTTGACGATTCAGGAAGTAGAATGGAAGACCAAACAGATGAGGCAAAAGACATTTGAATCGGCAAATAAGTGTGGGAAATTGTTGGCCTGGCAGATGAAAAAAAGACAAAAACTCAATACTGTTACGAACTTGGAAGTGGAAGGAAAGAATATACAGAACCCAGTGGAGATCAGGAAGTGTTTTCAGAGATACTTCAAACAACTTTATACACAGGAGAAGCAAAAAGAAATGGATATTGATCGATTTTTGAAAATGAATGGACTACGCAAAATCTCGCAGGAAAAACAGCTAATGTTGAATTATAAAATAATGGATCAGGAGGTGGAAGGGGCCATCCAGAACATGCAATTAGGCAAATCTCCAGGACCAGATGGTTTGACTTCAAGATATTACAGATCTTTAAAAGAATGGCTAATACAACCATTGAAGGAAGTCTGCAATGAAATATTGGAAGGAAGACAGGCACCAGAGTCGTGGAAGGAAGCTTACATTACACTTATACCGAAAACAGAGACTGATAAGACACAGCTTAAGAACTACCACCCTATATCGCTGCTTAATGTGGATTACAAAATTTTTGCAGATATTTTGGCTAAAAGATTAAAAAAGGTGTTAGCAGAAGAAATCCATAAAGACCAAGCGGGCTTTCTCCCGGGCAGACATTTGTATGACAATACGAGGAATATAATTAATATTCCAGAAAAACTACAAGTGAATATCAATACTAAAGCAGTCTTGATATTTGTGGATGCAGAGAAAGCCTTTGACAACATTTCTTGGAGTTTTATGAAGAAGAATCTACAGGGGGTGGGGGTAGGACAAGGTTTTGAAAATAGTATAGGTGCAATTTATTCAAAACAAAAGGCAAAATTAATTGTGAACAATGTGATGACAGAAGAGTTTAAGATTGAAAAAGGGACATGACAAGGTTGCCCAATTTCTCCATAGCTTTTTATATCGGTCCTCGAGGTTTTGATAAACATGATTAGAAAGGACCAAGAGGTTAAAGGTATACAAGTGGGAGCTAAACAGTACAAACTGAAAGCATTTGCTGATGATTTAGTATTGACTTTACAGGAGCCAGAACCTAGCACTCAAAGGGTATTGGAACTGATCCAAGAATTTGGACAGGTTGCAGGTTTCAAGTTGAACAAGATGAAAACCAAAGTTTTAGAGAAAAATTTAACTGTGAATGAGAGAGAGACGTTTCAGGAGGAGACAGGACTAACATTGGTTAAAAAAGTGAAATACTTAGGGGTTAACATGACTGCTAAAAATGTGAATTTATTTAAGGATAATTATGAAAAATGTTGGATTGAAGTGAAAAAGGATTTAGAAGTATGGACTAATTTGAAGTTATCATTGTTAGGCCAAATTGCTGTGATAAAAATGAATGTGCTGCCAAGGATGTTATTTTTGTTTCAAACATTGCAAATTTTGGATAAGATGGATTGTTTCAAGAAGTGGCAGAAGGATATTTCTAGATTTGTTTGGCAGGGCAAGAAGCCTCGAATAAAATTTAAGATACTAACTGATGCTAAAGAAAGAGGTGGATTTGCCCTGCCAGACCTTAAACTTTATTATGAGTCAGCCACTTTTTGCTGGCTGAGAGAATGGCTGCTTCTGGAAAACACTGAAGTGTTGGATCTAGAAGGCTTCAATAATGCATTTGGCTGGCATGCATATTTGTGGTACGATAAGGTAAAAGCACATAAAGTGTTTAAAAATCATATTGTTAGAAAAGCATTGTTTAATGTTTGGATAAGATATAAGGATTTGTTAGAAAAGAAAACCCCAAGATGGTTGTCACCAATGGAAGAGAAGGCACAGAAAAAACTCAATATGGAGGCCAAATGGCCGAAATATTGGGAAATTCTGGAACAAGATGGAGACAGAATAAAATTGCAGAGGTTTGAAAAACTGAAAAACCAAGTGCAAGATTGGCTCCATTATTACCAAATAATGAAGGCATACGAAGTGGACAAAAAAGTTGGTTTCCAGGTCGAAAAATCAAAATTGGAAACAGAATTGTTAGACCCCAAAACCAAGAATTTGTCAAGAATGTATAATTTGCTGTTGAAATGGAACACTCAGGATGAAACGGTGAAATCAGCTATGATTAAATGGGCACAAGATGTTGGACATAACATAATGATGGCTGACTGGGAACAGTTATGGACCACAGGTATGAAATTCACGGCATGTAATGCCCTAAGAGAAAATTTAATGAAAATGATTTATAGGTGGTATATGACACCTGTTAAGCTTGAAAAAATTTACCATTTGCCCGATAATAAATGTTGGAAATGTAATGAGACTGAAGGTACATTCTTTCACCTTTGGTGGACATGCCCAAGGATTAAGACATTCTGGGAGATCATAGAAATCATAGAATCATAGAGTTGGAAGAGACCACAAGGGCCATCGAGTCCAACCCCCTGCCAAGCAGGAAACACCATCAGAGCACTCCTGACATATGGTTGTCAAGCCTCTGCTTAAAGACCTCCAAAAAAGGAGACTCCACCACACTCCTGGGCAGCAAATTCCACTGTCAAACAGCTCTTACTGTCAGGAAGTTCTTCCTAATGTTTAGGTGGAATCTTCTTTCTTGTAGTTTGGATCCATTGCTCCGTGTCCGCTTCTCTGGAGCAGCAGAAAACAACCTTTCTCCCTCCTCTATGTGACATCCTTTTATATATTTGAACATGGCTATCATATAACCCCTTAACCTCCTCTTCTCCAGGCTAAACATGCCCAGCTCCCTTAGCCGTTCCTCATAAGGCATCATTTCCAGGCCTTTGACCATTTTGGTTGCCCTCCTCTGGACATGTTCCAGTTTGTCAGTGTCCTTCTTGAACTGTGGTGCCCAGAACTGGACACAGTACTCCAGGTGAGGTCTGACCAGAGCAGAATACAGTGGCACTATTACTTGATCTAGATGCTATACTCCTATTGATGCAGCCCAGAATTGCATTGGCTTTTTTAGCTGCCGCGTCACACTGTTGGCTCATGTCAAGTTTGTGGTCAACCAAGACTCCTAGATCCTTTTCACATGTACTGCTCTCAAGCCAGGTGTCACCCATCTTGTATTTGTGCCTCTCATTTTTTTGCCCAAGTGCAATACTTTACATTTCTCCCTGTTAAAATTCATCTTGTTTGTTTTGGCCCAGTTCTCTAATCTGTCAAGGTCGTTTTGAAGTGTGATCCTGTCCTTTGGGGTGTTAGCCACCCCTCCCATTTTGGTGTCATCTGCAAATTTGATCAGGATGCCCTTGAGTCCATCATCCAAGTCGTTGATAAAGATGTTGAATAAGACCGGGCCCAAGACAGAACCCTGTGGCACCCCACTAGTCACTCTTCTCCAGGATGAAGAGGAACCATTGATGAGCACCCTTTGGGTTCGGTCAGTCAGCCAGTTACAAATCCACTGAGTGGTAGCATAGTCAAGACCGCATTTTACCAGCTTCTTTACAAGAATATCATGGAGCACCTTGTCAAATGCCTTGCTGAAATCAAGGTAGGCTACATCCACTGCGTTCCCTTCATCTACCAGGCTTGTAATTCTGTCAAAAAACGAGATCAGGTTAGTCTGACATGACTTATTTTTCAGAAATCCATGCTGACTATTGGTGATCACAGCATTCCTTTCTAGGTGCTCACAGACTATATTTATAACAAAATGATTTATAACGAAATGAAAAAGGTATTTAAATATACCTTCCTGAAGAAACCAGAGGCCTTTCTCCTGGGCATTGTCGGCCAATTGGCGCTAAAGAAGGATAGAACTTTTTAATGTATGCAACAACAACAGCAAGAATACTCATCGCGAAGTATTGGAAGACACAAGATTTACCCACCCGGGAAGAATGGCAGATGAAGTTGATGGACTATATGGAATTGGTGGAAATGACTGGCAGAATCCGAGACCAGGGAAAAGAGTTGGTGGAAGAAGACTGGAAAAAGTTTAAAGACTATTTACAGAAACATTGTAAAATTTATGAATGCTAGAAGAATGTTGGAATGAAGTGATATGGCTTTAGTAGAAATGTTATGAGGAATTAAGTATAAATAGATTAATAGAGTATTAAAGGAAAAATAAGGTTAAAATGTGTTAAGATAATTATAGGATAGAAAACAGGGGAAGATGGAAAGGAATTGCTGAAATAATTAATAGAAGTGGAATACGAAAAGGGAGGTGTGAGGAGGTCGTGGAAATATGTGAAAGAAAATAAGACATTGAATTTCTTTTCGATGTGTTTTTAAATTGTTTGTGTTTTGTCTTGTTAATTTAATGTTTTGGCGTTATGTAGTGTTTTTGTATTGTACTGTATTGGGTTTTTTTCATTTTTTTTTCTGTAGTGTTTAAATTGTCGTAAAAGTAATAAATATTATTTAAAAAAGAGAGAGAGAGAGAGAGATTGCCTGCCAAAACGCCTTCTATAAATGAGACCAGGCTCAGGTGAAACCATTGGGGCCTTTGTCGCGGCCTTGCAGCAGGCCGCCTGCCACTGCCACTTCAGCAATCTGGAGATAATGTTCCATGGCTGTCTCATGTGTGGCCTGAGGGACAAGAAACTACAGTGGCGCCTTTTTGCCAAGAAGGACCTGACCTTCCAGATTGTCTTAGACAAGGCCCTCATGGCGGAGATAGCTGACAGGATGACAAGAGAGATTCACCAAACAGAAGGCCAAGGCTGTGAACTCAGAGGAGATTGTGGACAGTGAGGAGGTCTTGAGACTGCGCCTCAGCTCGTCCAAGTGTTTTGGCCAACTGAAAAGTGCCAGGGGGGTTTGCACCAGTTGCAGAGGCCCACATGAATGCCAGTAATGCTGTTTCCATGACGCTCAGTGCCGAGCATGTGGGAAGACTGGCCATATTGCACACCCCTGCTGGGCAAAGGAGCAGTGGAACACCCCCGGAGTCCAATGTTAGGGTCTGGGGAGGGTTGTGGTACCCCACATGCAGAAGAATGCCACGCCATCTCGAAGTGTGCCTACACACAGGAGCCAGCTGCCATGTTTATCCAGAGCGTGCAGCAGCCTACTCGAAGATATACTGAAGGGCCTCCCTGGTGTCATTCCATCTTTTAAAGACGTCGTCATCGCGGGCGTGGGGGTGGCAGGAGTCCCAAGGCAGAGCTTGTGGGCCATCTTCAAGAGGTCTTCTGCCATTTACAAGACACCGGCCTAAAGGTGAAGAAATAAAAGTGCTGAGGAACTGGGGTTCCTGATTGATGCTGACAGCATCCACCCCACACCAGCAAAGGTTGAGGCCACCCAGAGCATTCCACTGCCACATGCCAAGCAAGAATTGCCGTCCTTCTTGGGCCTGTGGAACTTCTACCATTCCTTTCTTCCGCATAAGGCAGCAAATGTGGAGCGGCTACACCAGCTTTCAATGCTGTCAAAAACCTGCTCTCCTCTGACAGAGTCCTTACCCATTTCAATGAGACTAAGCCTGTTGTGCTTGCCTGTGACGCCTCCCATATGGGATCAGGGCAGTCCTCAGCCACTAACAGCCAGATGGGGGGGAGGCCTCCATTGCATTCTACTCCAGGACCTTGTCGTCAACGGAATGCAATTGCACCCAGATCAACAAGGAGGCCCTGGCTGTCGAGGCAGGATTAAGAATTTCCATCCACAATCGTGACTGACCACAAGCCTCTGCTGAGCCTCTTTGCTCTTGATCATCAGATCCCCAGATCCTGTCCCCAAGGATGCTGCGGTGGTCCATCTTTCTCAATGCATATGACTATGTGCTGCACCACCATCTCAGATAGAGCCTGGGCCACACAGATGCCCTAAGCTGCCTGCCATTGCCAGGCATTAAAGCTGACCTGTCCCCAGCCCACAGCATAATGCTTCTGGAGACTCTGCCTCAGCCCCCACTCCGTGCCACAGACATTGCCGTGCACTCGGCGAAGCATCGCACCCTCTCCTGCGTCCTCCACTCTGTGTGGAGGGAGTGCCACAGATGTTGGGGCCCCTCAATGCAGAATTCTCCCCATTCAACTTCTGGTGTCATGGGCTGGGCAGAGGAGCAGTAGTGGTGGAGACCGCCTCCCCATCCTGACCCTTCCTGGGAGGAAGAGGAAGACAGTATAGATTTACAACAGAGGTTTGCAGGAAGTCACAGCTCAGAGGCAGATGAGGGGGAAAGTTGGAAAATAATGGGAGAGGAGGAGCAGGCAGAGCCAGAGCAGCAGCTGGCAGACACGTTGTCACTAGAAAGCATTCCAGACCCACCATCTCCCAGAACCCAGCGAGCTTAAAAGTAGAAGAGCAAAGAGCTTGAAGACAGATGGCACTGTAATAAACTAATCAAGGACTATAATAAACTTTTCATTGTCTTTATACTTCCCTGGGCAACCACTGACAGCACTCTGGCACCTGGCAACACAAATTGTCAGTCCACAAGGGATGCCTGATGTGGGGAATCTTTGTTGTGATCCCTGCTAAGCTGTGGACCAGAGTGCTGGAGGCTCTGCATGTGAGTCACCCAGGCATCGTCCATACGAAAGCTCTGGCCAGGAGCTACATGTGATGGCCAGGCATTGATGGGGCAGTGGAAGAGTGGGCCCTGCGCTGCCAGACCTGCCAAGTGTCCCAACTGGCCGTACCCCAGGCTCCGATCCAGCAGTGGGAGATGACGTGCACACCGTGGTCAAGACTCTACATCAATTTTGCTTTTAGACTGAAAATAGACTACATTAGGATTGTAAACTGCCCCCCTGCCCCACTGTCTGTTTGTCATTTCCTCCAATGTTTTCTGCCTTGTAGCAAACAGTCACTCTTATTTACACTTAAAGGAAATGTAAAACGATGCACATTGATGGAAAAAAATGTTTCTACTAAATTTCCCATGTACTTGCAGTGACTGACCAGAAAGAAGACCTAGGGGCCATTTTGGATTCCCTGAGGAAGATGGTGACCCAGTGTGCCGCAGCTGTGAAAAGGGCTAGGGATTACAGTGGTACCTTGGTTCTTAAACGTAATCCGTTCTGGAAGTCTGTTCTGAAACCAAAGCGTTCCAAAACCAAGGCACACTTCCCCATAGAAAGCAATGCAAAATGGATTAATTCATTCCAGACTCTTAAAAACAACCCCTAAAACAGCAAGTTAAGATGAATTTTACTATCTAACGAAACCATTGATCCATAAAATGAAAGCAATAAACCAGAAATGTCCAGCTTCAAATAGGCTGCGATCTACTACCCATTACAAAAAAAAAAACAACAAAAAAAACTGGTAGTGATCTCCCCATTGTCATTGGAGGAACAAGGAGTGCGTCCAGGGTGGGTGGATGGAAGGAGGTGGCTAACTGGACATGGGAGGGGGAGTTGAAGGGAGGCAAAAGTTCTCCGCCTGAGGAGCCCGGTGACTTCTCTCTCTCTCTCTCCCCCCAAGCCAGAACTTCCTCTCCGCCTCGTCCTGCGCCCTGTCCCTGCTGGGGCCGGGCTGCTCAGCATCGCCCCAGGACCCGGAGCCGGAGGAGGGCAGGGGCAGCGGCGGAGGAACGCAGCGCTTGGGGGGCAGCGACGCCCCTTGCTCGCCGCCCCCCCCACTCAGCACCGGGGCTGGCCCGGGACAAGGCCCCACGGGGCACCCCTCCCCTTGGCACCACGGCGCCGGGTATGCCGAAGACAGCCTTGCTATCAATAGAAAGAAATACCTCCTGGTCTGTCCCTTTCAGATTTAAAAGAGGGTCATGACTGTATTGATACTGATAATAGGGGGGAGTGTGGGTGTCTTCCACGGGGGGGGGGGGCAGCGCTCTCTTTCCCCTTTCTTTGGGGCCTCTTCTCGGCGGGGCGCCACGATCCTCCCAGTCTCCCAGCGAGGAGGAGAGAGCGGGGCGGAGGCTTGTCAAGCTCCGCTACGTGCCAGGATGCCGCTCCCCTTTCTTCCCTCAGGAGGTGGGGAGGGAAGATGGGCGAAGCCAGGAGAGCCAAGCAGCGCTGCCTGCGCCCACCTGTCGAGGAGCGGGAGAAGCCCCTCAAGCGCAGACCCGGGAAGCATTTATGGGGGGGGGGGGCATGGCCCGACTGAGGACAGGGAAGAGGAGGCCGGGGGGGGCGGCAAAGGCGCTGGCTCATGTCCTCCACTGCTGCCACTGGCCGCCTTTGCCCCCCCCCCCCAACATTGGACCAAATTCTACATTTCCCCACAGACTCAAATTTTAACACCGAAAAAGAGGACCTATCCTGGGGAAACTGGACACATGGCGGCAACCCTAGGAGAAGAGGAAGGCTTTCTTCCCCGGCACATGCTGAGCCCACGGAACCCACTTCCTCCCAAGGCTGCGATGGCGCCAGCTCCCCAGAGGAGGAAGCCCCATTCGCAGAGGAGGCGGCTATCCCGGGCCGCCCGCCCCAATGCCTGGCTTCTCCCTGCGTGGCCAGAGGTAGCATCAGCTTTGGGGAAAGGCAGGGGGAGAGCGGGCCGTCGCAGCCCAGCCTGGCTTGCAGCTGCAGGCTCCCCATGGACGCCTGGTTGGTCACTGTGAGAAAAGAAGGCGGCGTTAGATGGGCCTTTGGCCGGATCCAGCAGCCAGGCTCTACTCTAATTGCCAGGCTCTACTTTATGTCCTACCAAAATTCCCTATTTGGATGAAATCTTTCCATAGCTGGCAAGCAATTGCCTATAACTGAGAAGGGAGGAAAGTACGAAAACAAACACACACTTGCTTCCTTTCCCCTCACTGGTGAGGGGATGGAAATTTAGCAGGCTTTTACTACTTCCCATGCTTGCCAGTTATGCTATTGTGCCTTTGCACTAATTGGCTAGAGCACTGAAAGGCAGGCGCTTTCTGGGCAATTAGGGCGAATGCCCCGAGCATCTTTCCCCTCTTATCACCCCATGTGAAAGTGTTTATGACTTATCCCCCCTTTCCCCCACTAAATGAAAGCTGTAATATACCAGAGAAGGGATTAAGCAGGGCAAGGCAGCCCACCTCAGATGATATGCAGATTTTGACATATCATTAAAATGGATGGGTGTGGCCCTGTGGATGTTTTAGTCAAATGTACTTGTTGGGGCAGAAGGGAAAAGGAGTCCAGCAACATCTGGAGGGCATCTGGTTCCCCATCCCAGGTCTCCTAGCCCAGTGAAAGTTCTGAGATTGATACTTTGTGGTCTATGGGAGACGGGGAATGGTGGCTGAACTAGGAGAAGGATAATTATTTGTGAAATCGCAAGAACTGAGTCTTGAGTTACTGCTGGGCAGCAAAGAAGGTATTATAGAATCATAGAATCATAGAGTTGGAAGAGACCACAAGGGCCATCGAGTCCAACCCCCTGCCAAGCAGGAAACACCATCAGAGCACTGTCACGGCTAAAATGGCCGCTGTTTCTTTAATGTGAAGAAAGCTGGGTCAGCATGACTCAGCGGCTTGCAGCAGGCTGTATATATATGTGAGAGATGTTGGTTTGGGCTGTGGCTGGTGTTTGGGTTGGTTGGTGCTGGTGTGTATTCAGTTGTGTTTTGCACAAAGACTTTTAATAAAACTCTGCAAGGATATTCCCGTGGACTCTTTTTGTGCCGACAAGGAGACTGAGAAGATAAAGGGAGGTCAGAACCCTTTCCTTCTTTTTTTTGCTTTTCTACAAACACTGACAGGTTATGGGCCCAGTGTTTCTGAGCATGTGCAGAGTGCAAAACGACTAACAGCATTTCAGCAAGGAGCTGGTGAGTCCTGGTGGTGTACAGAGACAGTGGCTGTGCATTGGAGCAGTTGGTGGCAAGCTGTAACTGTCTGCAGTGACGCTGGAGCGGCTAGGATCTGAGGATCAGGAAAGCACTCAGCGTCGGCTACTGGAACAGTTTGAACTGCTAGAGGACCACAGTAGGTGACTCACAGAGCGGCTACACCAGTTGCAGAGCCAGGCGGGACCTGAGGGTCAACAGAGGCAGCAGCTACAAGCCGGTGAGTGCCAGCCAAGACCATCCAGTTGGACTCTAAAGAGAGAGTCAGGAGAGATTGCTGGAGGCCCCACAGAAGGGGCTCAGCAAGCACCAGCAGAGATGGCAGATTTCCAGTCTTCCCAAGTTGTAAATATTGGGGGAGGCATCCCTTTTGAACTTCTCTCAGAAAGCAACTGGCTGAGTTGGTCAATTAAAATGCAGCAGTTGTTAAGGAGAGATGGACTATGGGACTGTGTTGAAACTGAGGTTTTGAGACAGGACTCTGCTGAGAAAAAACGGCTGGATGAAAGGGCCCGTGCCCAAATTATGCTGTGTTTGAGCAACTCTCAGTTATTGCATGTAGCAAATGCCAGCACAGCGTTTGAGTGCTGGAATTTATTAAGGGCAATGCATGTCAGAGAAACTGCTGGAACTATAATTTCTCTGACCAGAAGGCTGTTCAGGACTGTTATGAAAGAAGGTGAGAGTTTGGCAACTCATCTTCAAACGCTGAAATCTCTGTTTCTTCAACTACAACAGAGAGGTAAGCATTATGATGAGACTGACCAAACCTACATTATCCTTTCAAGTTTGCCTGAAAGCTGGTTGCCTGTGATTAGCAGCATGGAGAGTATGCGTCCCCGAGATCTGACCCTTGAGTATGTGGTTGGCAGATTGACCGAAGAAGCAGAAAGAAGGTCAGATAGACAGGCTGAACTCCAAGAGCGGAGGAGTTACAGTCGAGGGGGCCAGCAGCAGAATCTGCCAATGGAGCAACGCCAAGGTTTGGACTTGGCCATGGTGGTGAGGAGATGCTATAGATGCAACCAACCCGGGCATCTCCAACGTCAGTGCAGGGCAAGACTTCCAGGAGACGACATGGAGCAGAGACAGCAATCGACACAGAAACGTAAGCAGAAGGGGTTCTCTTCAGGGAAGAAGAACACGCGTTCTGCAAAGTTTGTGTCTGCATTTTCTCGGGAGGAGAGAAAGATACCTCGGGGAACATGGTTGCTGGACTCTGGCAGTAGCAGGATTATCTGCAACAGTCGGGAGGACTTTAAGACCCTGGAGAAGCCAGCTGATGGAAAAGACTCAATTTATCTTGCTGATGGTCGTAGAAGCAAGATTGATGGCCAGGGAACATGTTTCCTGCAGTGCTTGAACACTACTCTACCAGAGACTCTGTTTGTCAGCAGTTTGGACTATTGTTTACTGTCTGTAAGCTGTTTGATTAATGCAGGGTATAGTGTTAAGTTCACGCAGGATGGCTGTCTGATAAAGAATGGAACTCAGGTATGTGGCTATGCAAAGTTGGAAAATGGGTTGTATGTAATGCAGAACAAGCCTGTTACAGCAGCCCAGGTGGTTCAGGATAATTTGCCAGTTCATAAGGGGTGTGTACATGAACTGCACAGAAAACTGGGTCACGCCAATTTCCGTGTGCTTTCAGAAATGCAAAAGGTGTGCAAGAACCTAAAAGTAAATAGCTGTAACTGTTTCCTAGATTGCAATGTATGTAAAATGGCCAAATCTAAGAGGAAGCCTGTGGCTTCTAAAAGCGACAGGGTATCTAAAGAGGTTTTAGAACTTGTCCATTGTGACGTGATAGGCCCTTTTCCACAGAAGACTGAAGGGGGCGCCAGATATGCTTTTCTGGTAATAGATGACAAATCACGTTTTAGTTGGCTGTTTTTGTTAAAGCAGAAATCTGAGTGTTTCCCCACATTCAGAGAATGGGTTGCCCAAGCTGAAAAGCTCTTTGCTCGCCCTGTTGTGCAGCTGCAAACAGATAGGGGCGGAGAATTTTTGAACAAACAATTTGGGGCATGGTTGCGACGTAAGGGGATCACTCATCGCTTGACTAACCCTTATAGCCCTGCTGAAAATGGTCTGTGTGAAAGACGTGGGGCTGTGATACAGTCAGTAAAGGACTGCCTGCTAGTGGATGCAGGATTGGGCCACAACCATAGGCTGTGGGGCGAGGCTTTTCTGACCGCGAACTTTTTGATTAATAGAACCTGGTCTAGCTCTATAAAAGATATTCCATATCGTGTGTTGTTTGGGAAAGAACCAGAGTGGACAATGCTCCATAATTGGGGTTCTTGGGCACATGTAAACATTCCCAAAGCTCAGCGCCAGAAAGGGGGCGCTAGAGCGCAGAAACTGCGGTTTGTGGGATATCAGTCCTATGGCAAAGGGTGGCGTTTCAATTTATGCCCAGGACGCGTGGTTCTGTCACGAAGTGCAGACTTCGCTGACCAGGACAGATGGACTGCAATCCATGCCAACCCTGATTGCCTACTGCCCCTGCAAGTAAGAGAAGAGGCTTCTTCTCAGCCATTGGCAACACAGGAGCAGAATGAGGAGGCACAGATTTCCCCAAAAGATGTGGCAATAGATAATACTTCTCTAGAGGAAGAGGAAGAAGAGCCAGAGATAAGGGGGGAAGAAGAAGTAGTTGTGCCTAGGCGCTCCCAGCGTTTAAATAAGGGTGTACCTCCTCAGCGTTTGACCCTAGGAGGAGTGAGAGTATGCAATGTGAGTTGTGTGGAACCACAAAGTTATAATGAAGTCTTAGACTTACCCCCTGGGGAACGTGCTTTGTGGGAACAAGCTATGAAAGAAGAAATGGACTCTTTTAAACGTAACAAAGTGTTTGAGGTCATAATGCCGCCACCTGGTGGCAGAGTGGTGTCATGCAAGTGGGTTTACAAAAGGAAAACCCTTGCATCTGGGGAACCACGTTTTCGAGCCAGATTAGTAGCCAGAGGGTTCACTCAGATTAAAGGGGAGAGTTATGATGAAGTGTTTTCTCCCACGGTAAAGAGTGAAACTTTTCGTTTAATGCTTTCCATTGCTGCTGTAAGACAACTAGCAGTGCACCATTTTGATGTTGATGCTGCATATCTGCATGCAAATTTAGACCATGAAGTGTTAATGAGACAACCCCCTGGGTTTGAAGAGGAGAATGGTGCAGTCTGGCGTTTGAGAAAGGCTGTTTACGGTCTCAAACAAAGTGGAAGGTGTTGGAACCAGTGCTTAAATGAAGCCCTTGTAAAACTTGGTTTTAAAAGGAGTGTGGCTGATCCATGCTTGTACACCAAGGGGACAGGCAACAAATATCTAATGCTCTTAGTCTTTGTTGATGATTTGCTTGTGGCAGGGAGTTCCACAGATGAGATCCAGAAGCTCACAAGTCAACTGGAAAAGAGGTTTAAGCTTAAAGCCTTAGGGCCCGTAAGCAATTACTTGGGAGTAGAAGTAAGGCAGGAAGCAGATGGAAGCTTCCTATTGAGCCAGAAAGAGAAAATTCTTCATTTGATAGAGCAGTTTGGCATGGAAAACTGCAAGTCAGTTCAGACTCCCATGACACCAGATTTCCCAAAGACAGTGTGTGATGATGAATTTGATCAGCCTGAGTTGTATCACTCAAAAATAGGATCCCTGTTGTATTTAAGCCAGTGGTCAAGGCCAGACATTGCATGTGCTACTAATGTTCTGAGCCAACGTATATCTAAACCCAGTACTGCCGATTGGTGTGCTTTGAAAAGGCTTATCAGATATCTAAAGGGGACATTAAATGTATGTTTGAAGATATCTAGTACACAAGATGAAAAACTAGAAGTATTTGTTGATGCGGACTGGGGAAGCTGTGTAGCTACTAGAAAATCTACAAGTGGAATGGTTATGATGTTTGCCAATTCCATAATTGGATGGAGGTCAAAGAAACAAGGATTTGTTGCAACCTCATCCTGTGAGGCAGAATATGGGAGCCTGTCGCTAGCATGCAATGAAATCATGTGGTTTATACAGATACTATAGCCCTTTCTCCCGGCTATAAAGGGACTCCTGCTGCAGGCAAGCCTCGGACCATCGGCTGGGTGAGGACTGCAGGGCCTGCTCCCTTCCAGGGCCTTTTCCAACTGGCCCAGGGGGCGTGGCCCAGGCCCTTTCTCCCGGCTATAAAGGGACTCCTGCTGCAGGGAAGCCTGGGACCATCGGCTGGGTGAGGACTGCAGGGCCTGCTCCCTTCCAGGGCCTTTTCCAACTGGCCCAGGGGGCGTGGCCCAGGCCCTTTCTCCCGGCTATAAAGGGACTCCTGCTGCAGGGAAGCCTCGGACCATCGGCTGGGTGAGGACTGCAGGGCCTGCTCCCTTCCAGGGCCTTCTCCAACTGGCCCAGGGGGCGTGGCCCAGGCCCTTTCTCCCGGCTATAAAGGGACTCCTGCTGCAGGGAAGCCTCGGACCATCGGCTGGGTGAGGACTGCAGGGCCTGCTCCCTTCCAGGGCCTTCTCCAACTGGCCCAGGGGGCGTGGCCCAGGCCCTTTCTCCCAGCTATAAAGGGACTCCTGCTGCAGGGAAGCCTGGGACCATCGGCTGGGTGAGGACTGCAGGGCCTGCTCCCTTCCAGGGCCTTCTCCAACTGGCCCAGGGGGCGTGGCCCAGGCCCTTTCTCCCGGCTATAAAGGGACTCCTGCTGCAGGGAAGCCTCGGACCATCGGCTGGGTGAGGACTGCAGGGCCTTCTCCCTTCCAGGGCCTTCTCCAACTGGCCCAGGGGGCGTGGCCCAGGCCCTTTCTCCCGGCTATAAAGGGACTCCTGCTGCAGGGAAGCCTCGGACCATCGGCTGGGTGAGGACTGCAGGGCCTTCTCCCTTCCAGGGCCTTTTCCAACTGGCCCAGGGGGCGTGGCCCAGGCCCTTTCTCCCGGCTATAAAGGGACCCCTGCTGCAGGGAAGCCTCGGACCATCGGCTGGGTGAGGACTGCAGGGCCTGCTCCCTTCCAGGGCCTTTTCCAACTGGCCCAGGCCCTTTCTCCTGGCTATAAAGGGACCCCTGCTGCAGGGAAGCCTCGGACCATCGGCTGGGTGAGGACTGCAGGGCCTGCTCCCTTCCAGGGCCTTCTCCAACTGGCCCAGGGGGCGTGGCCCAGGCCCTTATTTGGAACAAACTTTTGGGGAAGCTGGGAAGTGTTCTGCAATTGCTTCCCTGTTCCAATGTGTTTTAAAATGTCCTCAAGCAGTCGGTGGCAATTTAAATTTGTATTTCTTTTTTTCCTTTTTTCTCTTGCTGGGGGTGGGTGGGTGTAATGGATATTTGGTTGGGGATTAATTTTAGTGTAATTGTTCTGTTTTTGTTTTCTGTTGTTTTATTGGTTCTGTATAGTTTGTGTTTTGTTTTTAAGGGGTGGGATCAGGGCTGCCTGGGAGTGAGGCCCCAGCCAACACGATGGCTGGGACAAGTTCCACAGGGGGGGAAGCACTGGGACATCCGATCTTGGTGATCATGGGCAGGAGGCGGAGTTACGCTAAGACCAGACCATGTCATTACCGAGGAGGCAGGTTTAGTCGTTGTTTGAAGACTATCCCTGCCTCCGGGTCTGGCCTTGACCAGATGGATACTGGAATCAACAGGGGAAACCCACATAACCTGAAGGTGTTGCTGTGTAATGCCAGGTCAATGGTGAATAAAACCACTGCCATCCACGACCTGATTGTGGATGGAGGATTTGACCTGGCTTGTGTGACAGAGACCTGGTTGAATGAGACAGATGGGCCCGTCCTTGCTGCCGCTTGCCCACCAGGTTTCTCTTACGCACAGCAACCCAGGTCATGTGGGCGGGGAGGGGGGGTTGCAGTGATTTTTAGGAAGTCATTAGTCTGCACCAGGCGTCCTACTGGGAAGACCCAGTTTTCTGAGTGCATGTTCTGGAAGTTGGGCAATAGGGGCAGTACAGGATTCCTTTTGGTGTACCGACCTCCCCGCTGCACCAAGGATTCCCTGTCCGAGCTGCTTCAGGTCGTGGCGGATGTTCTCCTGGAGACACCTAGTTTGGTTGTCCTAGGGGATTTTAACATCCACGCCGACACGACCTTACAAGGGGCCGCTCGGGACTTCGTGGAAAGCATGGCCTCCATGGGGCTGTCCCTGAATAAGTTGGGCCCAACTCATAGTCATGGACATGCCTTAGACCTGGTATTCACCTCTAGCGACGTGGGTGATCTGACACTAAGTAAAAATGAAACCAAAGAAGTGCCATGGTCAGATCACTTCCTGGTGCAACTGGACTTCTCCGCGACCCTTCCCCTCTGCAGGGAGGTGGGACCAATTCGGATGGTCCGCCCCCGCCACTTAATGGATCCAAATGGTTTCCAGAGAGTGGTAGGGGATGCTTTATCCCATGTTGATGGCCTTTCAGCTGATTCCCTGGTGGCCCGCTGGAATGCGGAGTTAACCAGGGCCATCGACTGTCTGGCTCCGAAGCGCCCTCTCCGATTGCATGGAGCCCGGACAGCCCCGTGGTTTTCTTCGGAGCTGAGGGCGATGAAACAATCGCTGAGACGGCTAGAGCGTCGGTGGCAGAAAACTCACTCCGAATCTGACCGGACACAGGTTAGAGCTCAACGTCGAGCCTACCAAGTGGCGATAGCGACGGCGAAGAA
Organism: Podarcis liolepis; assembly: GCF_965112155.1. NCBI lineage: Eukaryota > Metazoa > Chordata > Lepidosauria > Squamata > Lacertidae > Podarcis > Podarcis liolepis. Next base: position 1,751,677 of record NC_139571.1, read on the forward strand.
GACTTTCTTCACCGCCTCTATTGCATCTGCAGAAAATAGTAGCAGGAGACTCTTTCAGGTGGTCCGCAATTTAACGGAACCACCTTTACCATCGGGGCCTTGTAAAGACCCCAAGATCTCCTGCAACGATTTTGCAAAGTTTTTTGCAGATAAAATCACTCATATTCGGAAGGAGCTAGACACCACCGTGGGAGCAGGGCTGGGGCGGGAGAGTGCTAGAGCCCTGTCTGGTCAAGTTGCATGGAATCAATTTCAATCCGTTACCCCCGAGGATGTGGACAGGCTGCTTGGACGAGTGAAACCAACCACCTGTCTCCTTGATCCTTGCCCATCCTGGCTTATAAAAGCTAGCCGGGAAGGGCTGGGCGATGGGCTCTGCGGGGTGGTGAATGCTTCCCTCTGTGAGGGAACATTCCCAGATCCGCTGAAAGAGGCAGTCATTAAACCGCTTCTTAAAAAACCATCTTTAGACCCGGCCAGTATGGCCAACTATCGCCCAGTCTCAAATCTTCCATTCTTGGGCAAGGTGATTGAGTGTGTGGTTGCTGAACAACTCCAGGCACGCCTGGAGGATGCGGACCATTTGGATCCCTTACAATCAGGGTTCAGGCCTCATCATGGGACTGAAACTGCCTTGGTCGCACTGGTTGATGATCTCCGGCGAGCTAGGGACAAAGGTGAGAGTTGTTTCCTAGTTCTGCTGGATCTCTCAGCGGCCTTTGATACAATCGACCATAACATCCTTCTGGACCGTCTAGAGGGGTTGGGAGCTGGGGGCACTGTTATACAGTGGTTTCGCTCCTTTCTCCTGGGCCGTGTTCAGAAAGTGGTGGTGGGGGATGAGTGTTCAGACCCTTGGGCCCTCACTTGTGGGGTGCCTCAGGGTTCCGTCCTCTCCCCCATGCTTTTTAACATCTATATGAAGCCGCTGGGAGAGATCATCAGGGGGTTTGGACTGGGTGTCCATCAATATGCAGATGATACCCAGCTCTACCTTTCTTTCAAATCAGAACCAGTGAAGGCGGTGAAGGTCCTGTGTGAGTGCCTGGAGGCGGTTGGAGGATGGATGGCGGCTAATGGATTGAAGTTGAATCCTGACAAGACAGAAGTACTGTTTTTGGGGGACAGGGGGCGGGCTGGTGTGGAGGACTCCCTGGTCCTGAATGGGGTAACTGTGCCCCTGAAGGACCAGGTGCGTAGCCTGGGAGTCATTTTGGACTCACAGCTGTCCATGGAGGCACAGGTCAATTCTGTATCCAGGGCAGCTGTCTACCAACTCCACCTGGTACGCAGGCTGAGACCCTACCTGCCCGCTGACTGTCTGGCCAGAGTGGTGCATGCTCTAGTTATCTCCCGCTTGGACTACTGCAATGCGCTCTACGTGGGGCTACCTTTGAAGGTGACTCGGAAACTACAACTAATCCAGAATGCGGCAGCTAGACTGGTGACTGGGGGCGGCCGCCGAGACCACATAACACCGGTCTTGAAAGACCTACATTGGCTCCCAGTACGTTTCCGAGCACAATTCAAAGTGTTGGTGTTGACCTTTAAAGCCCTAAACGGCTTCGGCCCAGTATACCTGAAGGAGCGTCTCCACCCCCATCGTTCTGCCCGGACACTGAGGTCCAGCGCCGAGGGCCTTCTGGCGGTTCCCTCATTGCGAGAAGCGAAGCTACAGGGAACCAGGCAGAGGGCCTTTTCGGTGGTGGCGCCCGCCCTGTGGAATGCCCTCCCATCGGATGTCAAGGTGATGGACAACTACCTGACATTCAGAAAACATCTTAAGGCGGCCCTATTCAGGGAAGCTTTTAATGTATGATATTTTAGTGTTTTTTGGTTTCTGTGGAAGCCGCCCAGAGTGGCTGGGGAAACCCAGCCAGATGGGCGGGGTACAAATAATAAATTATTATTATTATTATTATTATTATTATTATTATCTAGATTGTAAAGTAGATTTGCCTATCCAAGTGTATGAAGATAGCCAATCGTGCATTGCATTAGCAGGCTCAGAAATAATGAAATCTGCATCAAAACATATTGCTATCCGTCATGCGAATGTGAGAGATTGTGTACAGAATGGGGTAATCAAACTGGAGTATTGTCAGTCACAAGATAATATTGCTGATTTGTTTACCAAGCCTTTGCCAGCAACATGCCATAATGAATTGATGACAAAACTGGGTTTATGTATATAATGTATTGTTGTATTGTTGTAATGTATGGTTTCTGTTGGGGTTTTTCGCATTTAAGAAACAGAAGGGGTGTCACGGCTAAAATGGCCGCTGTTTCTTTAATGTGAAGAAAGCTGGGTCAGCATGACTCAGCGGCTTGCAGCAGGCTGTATATATATGTGAGAGATGTTGGTTTGGGCTGTGGCTGGTGTTTGGGTTGGTTGGTGCTGGTGTGTATTCAGTTGTGTTTTGCACAAAGACTTTTAATAAAACTCTGCAAGGATATTCCCGTGGACTCTTTTTGTGCCGACAAGGAGACTGAGAAGATAAAGGGAGGTCAGAACCCTTTCCTTCTTTTTTTTGCTTTTCTACAAACACTGACAAGCACTCCTGACATATGGTTGTCAAGCCTCTGCTTAAAGACCTCCAAAAAAGGAGACTCCACCACACTCCTTGGCAGCAAATTCCACTGTCAAACAGCTCTTACTGTCAGGAAGTTCTTCCTAATGTTTAGGTGGAATCTTCTTTCTTGTAGTTTGGCTCCATTGCTCCGTGTCCGCTTCTCTGGAGCAGCAGAAAACAACCTTTCTCCCTCCTCTATATGACATCCTTTTATATATTTGAACATGGCTATCATATCACCCCTTAACCTCCTCTTCTCCAGGCTAAACATGCCCAGCTCCCTTAGCCGTTCCTCATAAGTCATCGTTTCCAGGCCTTTGACCATTTTGGTTGCCCTCCTCTGGACACGTTCCAGTTTGTCAGTGTCCTTCTTCTTATTAATGACCTGTTTTGTTTGCATTGTTTTACAATTTTGTTTTATCGCTTCACACTGCAGTTTAGCGTGCATTCCCCACTTTGAGAATTTCATACCAAATATGTAAGAAAGGTATATCAAATAGATGGTGGCTCTTGCACTGTGTTTTGTGGCTTCTGTGGTCATCTGTGCACACAGAGTCAAGCAAATCCATTGCAGATGCTGGTCTGCAAAAGAAAAACATGCTTCCCTCACCCCCCCAGGCCGCCTGTGGCCTGTGCAGCCGCAGAGGAGACACTGACCCCTCCAGCTTCCCTGGGAATGTTTCTCTTTCGGGTCTAAGCTCTCAGTAGCTCTTGGCCTCACTATGCTGAAGACGGAGGACCTTGTGTCCCCAGTGGGATGAGCTCAGTAAGACAGAGGAGGTGGAGGGCTTGAAAGGAAGACTGGGAAATCTGGCCTGTATTAATAACTCCCCTAACTTCTTTTCAGATCCTGCACCTTTTGATCAAATGGTTGTGCATCTAATTATTCATTACAGCAGAGCTTTCCAGACTTTTCATGTTGGTGACACACTTTTTAGATACGGTTTTAGATATCTAAAAGTTGATGAACTTTTTGGGGCAAAGTTGTTGAGCTATTTTTAGACATGCAAAAGTTTGTGACACAGTAATTCAGTTTTACTAGCAAACCAGGGGCTAAACTTAACCCCTTGAGCCCTAGGAGGAGCACTTTCATGCAATACACCTACACACTGCAGCTGATACACTAATGTGTCACAAGACAGAGTTTGGAAACCTCTGCATTACAGTATTGCTGCGTGGTATACTTTACCCTGCCTTCTGTGGCCAGAAAGTAGTGGGAACAAAGCTGAGGTGACACTGGATTACAAAAGCTCAAGCTCTAATATATTCAAAAGGTTAGGTGAAATTTGTTAATTAAAAAAAAACCAACAACTCTGGGTGCATATTTTGGATTCTGGGGTTTTTAAACCAAAAAACGTTCAGGAAAAAATGTAATCATAGGGTGTAACAAAAAAATTCTGAACATCTCAGATTTTGGCCTTAGAACTTAAGTGCTGTCAACATGTTTCAAAATTAATATTGTGAAGAAATATTAGTACTTCTGAACCTGATCTTACTCCTGGTGGGTCAGGTTGCTGCTGTGGCTGAGGTGCTTCTGGACAGGGTAGGTTGTTGTGTCAAGTATAGTTGTTCCTGAAAAATGCAGATCTGGCCACTGTCACATGTGGCGCTGTGGTCTAAACCACTGAGCCTCTTGGGCTTGCTGATCAGAAGGTCGGAGGTTCGAATCCCCACGATGGGATGAGCTCCTGTTGCTCTGTCCCAGCTCCTGCCAACATAGCAGTTCAAAAGTACGCCAGTGCAAGTAGATAAATAGGTACTGCTGTGATGGGAAGGTAAACGGTGTCTCCATGCGCCAGAAGCAGTTTAGACATGCTGGCCACGAACCAGAAAACTGCCTGCGGACAAACGCTGGCGCCTGAAGTGAGTTGAGTGCAGCACCCTATAGTCAAGTTTGACTGGACTTAACTGTCCAGGAGTCCTTTACCTTTACATGAGCTTCCTCACAGTCCAGACCATCGAACTAATGTAAAGTGGTCTACATGAGGCTACCACTGAAGGGAGTGCAGAAACTGTGACTGACTCACAGTGCTGTTGCCCAGCTCTTATTGGCGGCCAGCTACTTGGAGCATGTGATGTTAATATCTGAACTGGTTGTCGAAATGCTTCCAAGCCCAATTAGACGTGCCGGTGATCACATCCTTTCTAAAGTCCTTCATTGTTTGTGGGCCCATGTTACTTGAAGGACCACTTGCTCCTACATTATCCCACCCACCAATTTAATTGTTGAGAGGCTCTGGCTGTGTACACACAGCAGTTGTTTAAAATGGATTTGATGCATCCCATGTGGGCATGTGATTCACACAATGTTGGCCTCACCCAGGTGGCAGCCTGCATTTTCTGACCACTTAATTCAATTTGCCCGCTTTGCGGATAATGCAATAAGAAGGAAAAAAAGTGTAAAGTAATATGTTACTCAGCCATGGATGTGCTAAAGCGTATTGTGTGGACATAATTTTTTTTTCACATGAAAGATGATGCTTTGCTGGGGACCATCCATCACTACACCCCCGACTTCCGCTTGGTGAGGCACTCCTCAGGGGGCTGCTGGTGACACTTTTAAAAAAATTGAAATGCAACTCACTGTTTTGTGCAAATCTGGTATGTCAAAAAAAGTATATTTTTTTTTAAAAAAGCACCATGTTAGTGCACATGTGCACAATGTTGCAAAGCAACACAATTCTCTGTGTTATTTTCACTAATATATATACATTTTCATTTACACTTTACCATGCTATGTGAATTTTCATCCACTACATGGCTGGCAAACTGCATTGCAAAATGAGGAGAAGTATGAATTTCAAAGGGTAGCTTTGCTTTTGCCTGTGTATTGTTTCAGAAAGTGCAAATTAGGCAAGAGGGGAGACAGTGGGATGGATATGGGTAATAAGGTTAGATTTGCAATGTTGGAAAAATTAAGCATGTTCACCTTTGTGAACATTTCATTTCTTCCACATCCCTACTTAGCAACAACAGATGTGAAGGTTCTATGTTCAAAAACTCAGTTGTGTAGGTAACATCTTCTGGCAGTGTACCAGGGCACTTGTTGGACCCCAACCCACCCACTTCTAGGTTGGCTGATTTATTTTATTTATTTATTTATAGAATTTATATACTGCCGTATCCCTGGAGGTCTCAGGGCGGTTCACAGAACAAAATAAAAATATAAAACCACAAAATATATAATCAAAATAAAAACAACAACCCAATAACCCCCCCCAAAAAAACCCCACATTTTAAAAGGGCATAGGATGTCAACCAAATCAATCAAAGGCCTGGTTAAAAAAGAACATTTTTGCTTGGCACCTAAAATATTGAATTCTCTCTTGCTCTCTTCTTTACAACACAAAACACATTTGCCTCTTTATCAGCACTTTGATTCAAATTTGGCTGGGTTGTTAAGGCTGGGTGGGGGAAACTGTGGCCCTCCAGATGTTGGTTAACAACTCCCATCACCCCCGATCATTGGCCCTGTTGGCTAGGGATGGTGGGAGTTGGAGCCTAACAACATCTGAAGAGCCACAGATCCCAAATACCTGTATTATGGGCTAAAAACAATAGCTTTAGGGTCCAGACTCAGCCCTTGGGTCACTAGTCACCATCCTTGATGGTGGGGTGGAAGAAAGAACAGCTCTGAAGGATTCTGTGGATGTGAGAGTCAGGAAAAGGGCTTGTTTACGTCAGTTGTGTTGTTACTTTACACCCAAAGGAGCATGGCTTTCCTTTCAACACTACTGCACCATCATCCCCAAGGTTAAATAGGAGTGGCTGGGCTAAGCCTTTGGGAGCAAAGAAAAGTGCTGTTCTCAGCAGGATTCTTGCCTGGATCCCTCTAGGAGATGGGGGTGGGCAGGAGGCCTTTTAACAGTAAAAAAATACCAATCTTGTACAATCATTCTGTCCCCCTCGATGTGAAAGGGCTTGGCTCCCATAGCCCATCAGACAGTGTGTGTGTGCGCACAGGGCCAAAGTGGTGTGTGTGTGTGTGTGTCTCCCAGCTATTGCTGTATTTCAGCTGCAAATTGATACATGAATATTTCCTTCCCTTCCCTACCCCACAGAAGGATTGGAGGAAATCCAGGAGGCCAGGGGCTGGAACAAAGAAATACACACTGCCCTTTCCTCTTTGCTAGAATGGATTGGAGGAAAAGCAGCAGTAAGATTTGCTCCAGCAAGGCTGGGGAAAGCCTCATAATTTGGACTATGGTCCCATTCCATCCACAACCTAGTGTTAGATGAAATGCTTGGAAATAAAGCCTGGAGTCCCAGAAAGTGGGACAACCGTGAGCTGGAGATTCAAAGAAAACAGCCTTTTCACCACCAGGTCAACCTTTCTCAACCTGGTGCTGTCCAGATGTTTTGTTGGACTACAACTGCCATCAGCCATAGTCAGCACACCCTTAAGATGAGAGAGCTGCAAATTCCCTTATCTGCCCACTTGGGTACTCTTTGCAATGTGGAAATAGAGGCATTCTTAGGAGTGGGAGGCCCAATGTTGGGGCCCTGCCAAATGCCTGGACTTACCCCTCTTAAGGAGCCGTCCATGGGACTATTCACTAATTGTGACAACTCCTATAAGAAAAAGCAGGTAAGATGTACATAAGGGAAGAGATCTCATGCATTATGGATTTGACGGATCCTAGTGAGTGAAGAGTCCAAAGGTTAGACTGAGCATGAGGGATATCAGTGGCTCTTCTGATCCTGCAGACCTCCAAATCCCATCAGCCCTAGCCATGCAAGGAAAACCATGGGGATTATGGGAAGAGTTACACGTTCTCCATCCTTGATTTATGCATACTCTTCCTTCAAAGTACACTCTTAGCTACTAAGCTGAACCACTTCTTTCATATACAAATGCAAAATTTACATTGAATAGCTTCTGTAATCTGTCTCACATTAACATTCCCATAGTGGAAATGCCAAAAAGATGCATTTTAAACATACTATGTGAAAAAATCATTGTGCCTTCTTGCATAAGCCTTGGGAGGTCTGGAGCAGGGAAGAGGTGGTCAGAACCTGGATGCTTTTAGGATGCTATTTAGAGCAGAGACTCCTAATGATTATTTTTTCCCCACGGTAAAAAACCAAAGAGGGTCAGCCCTTAAGTGTTTTTGCAAATGTGCACATCCTCAGATAACATGGGCAAGGGAAAAATGAACAAAGGGCAACTGTAGAAGCAAGTATTTTAATACATACAGATCTCCATTAAAAGGGAGAATTATGTTTAAAAAACACCCCACCCCACCCCGTTAGTGTTTCCACAGGCAAGATTCTATTAGGGAAAGGATAGTAGGATTGAATAGTCAAGACCGTACCCTTTGGTGTGTGCAAGAGAGAAAGAGAGAGAGAGAGAGAGAGAGTGCAACAGTCCGCTTCTGCCTCTAGAATTCTTCCAGTGACTGACCCAGTGCTTTCCAACACTAAATTCACTTTGTACTACAAAATGTATTGCCAGCTTCGTATATTTTTAAGGTCATTTATTCCTCCACAGAAACCTTGCAATTGCAATTTAGTGAGGGTGCTGAAAATTCTATTGAAAGATCTCCAAGGCCTCACCTAGTGCTAAAATTCCCAGCTACAGCCTGTCCTGAAATTGTCACTACTCACAGCAGTGTCATGAAGTGATGGACATGGGGGAACGGGGAGGGGGGGCCATCAAGCATGGGCTTGATGCATTTGGATGTGGGAGCAGAGAGTGGATTGGCTGTTTCCAGAAGTGAGGACAAACAATAGTTCTTGGGAGAAATGAAAGGGTTCAGGTAGAGCCATTTTGTGTGTGCGTGTTGTACACAAACAACATGCCGTTCTTTTGCCCCAGTGTTGTCTCCAATTAAACAAGGTTTTTGAAGTTGGTCTGCCGAAGTCGAAACAAAATAAAAAAATTCCTTCCAGTAGCGCCTTAGAGACCAACTAAGTTTGTCATTGGTATGTGTATCTGAAGAAGTGTGCATGCACACAAAAGCTCATACCAATGACAAACTTAGTTGGTCTCTAAGGCGCTACTGGAAGGTTTTTGAAGTTCTACAAAATCCTGCAAAACCTCTGAACAGTGGGAAGAAGCTCACAGTAGAGGCAATAATCCTACGAAACATTGCAAGCCAAAACTCTTGGGGGGGGGGAGAGATAAAAATGTTCTGCTCTCTTTTCCCTGGGTGCACATCCATCCCCTTCATTTGCTTGCAGTAGCTTGGAATAAGTGCTTAAAGCAGGGGTGGGATCACCCTCACTCTCCAGAGGCAGAAGAATGCACTTAAGCACCATGGAGCAGTCTCCTCTTGAAAGCAGCCAAGGGCTCAAGAGAAGCAAGAGATATAAGCAAGTACAAGAAAACCAGGCACAGGGAACAGGGAGCCAGTGAGGTTCTCATGGCATCACAGAACGTGCACACAAGTGTTACAGTGGTACCATGCTACTGCTGGAGGAGAGCAGCACTCCAGGTCCATTCACACAAAACGAAAATGTTCATATGCACAAACAAGCATAGGCACCAGCCTAAATGCACACGTCACTGGCTTGGATTGCGTGGACACAGGCCACAGACCTGTGCCAATGCAGATTACAAAATTATAACTCAAGAAATACCTTGCAGCCAGGCAACTTCACACATCCACATCTACTGGCACTTGCACACAGAGGTTGTGTGCGCACACACATGCAATACTTCATTGCTACAAGAAGAAGAGCAAGCACACATATGCTTCACAGGCTCTACAGCTTTAAACGTCAAACCTACATACACTTGTCTGGGAGTAAGTCCTATTCAGTTCAACTTGCTGTGCACTGGCTCACTATATACATGCACATATTTGCAATTTCACCCATCTTCTGCATACTTTGCCATGTGCCTGGTATCTGTACCTTTCAGTGCTTAAATTTATAGCTGCAGAAGGGCCAGGGTAAAAATATCCTAAGGGCTCTGTTTGAGGTGGATGACTTAGCTGGCTAGCTACTATCCAACTAAAGAAATCCCAATTCACATATTCTGATGAAATAGACCTGACTCAGATATGTCCTGATTTGTGCATCAAGGTCTTTATAGGCAACATTTGACAGGGTTCATAACTGCCCATTAACAGACCCTTACACTGCAGTTCCCCACTCATAAGCAAGTCTTACATTTCTATGGGTTCTTGTTTAGAACCAGCAGCCATGTTAAACCAAGAAGCAACACTCTTTAAAGTTTTGCTTGCTTTTTAGCCAGGAAAAAGATTTTTAAAAAGAGTACCACACAGGCTTATTTTATTCCTACAAAATGCTGTTCTGAGGAGGTGAAGGCAGCGAAGAGGAGGGTGCATTATTTAAAGCAATCTCCCACCCCCTCCAGCCTCTGGGCTGCATCACCCATCACCGTGGGGACATGGTTCCCACGCCTGCATCTCATTCCCATTCATAAAAACACCCTCCTCATTCTCAATGGCATGTCCCCGCACATCATACCGGGTGAATCATGTTTCCACCTGCAGCAGCTGTAGGCAGGAGACCCACCCACACCTGGCTCTTTCCTTGAAGGAATAGCCCTCTTCCTTAGCAATGCCCCCAGCCTCACAAACCCACCTCCCCCAAACCCACACGTTTGTTCCCACACTACAGAAGAACTTTTGCAGAGGGGCTGGAAGTCCAGGGCCTTCTGTTGTCGACTGGTATTACAGGTTGGGGATGCATCCTGAGGGTGGTTGCATGTGTGTGCAAATCTAGCCTTCCAACACACACACACACACACACACACACACACACACACACACACACACTGCTGGAGGAAAGAGGGCTCTTGATTCTGATGACTCAACAGGATGAAGCCAAGTCTGTCTAACCAGCCATCAATCCTACACACACTTCCCTGGGAGTAATTTAAACTGAACTCAGCAGGACTTACGTCTGAGTAGACATGCACCACACTGTTACTAATAATCATAGAAGCAACTTTCCCCTCGATGCTGCCTTGGCACACCCCGTACACCTGCCTCCCTAGGCTGCAGTGTGTTTTAAATTCTTCTGAGCCGTCCTCCAGGTAACCCAGGGTGTGCTGAGGATGGGGGCTGGGAGCTCAGCTGGTGATGGGCTTGTTCTAGCTCAGGGGTAGGCAACCTAAGGCCTGGGGGCCGGATGCAGCCCAATAGCCTTCTCAATCCAGCCCGTGGACGGTCCGGGAATCAGCGTTTTTTACATGAGTAGAATGTGTGCTTTTATTTAAAATGCATCTCTGGGTTATTTGTGGGGCATAGGAATTCATTCATTTTTCTTTTCAAAATGCAGTCCAGCCCCCCACATGGTCTGAGGGACGGCTGGAAAAGGTTGCTGACCCCTGTTCCAGCTCAACACAAGACATTTAAGGGCCTGGAGAGGGAAATCCAGGTGGCAGCCTCTCCTGCTAATTGTCATGGGATACAATCCAGTGGGAAACTGCTCTGCATTTTAAATACAGAACCTGAGCCATCAAAAGACTTATCCACATGTTGGCATGGGTTGCCCTTCAAACAAGGTACAAAATTTGAAACACCCTGTTCTCTAGCTTTTGCTCAGCCCCCTGTCCCGGCCCCCCTTCTCTGCCAACAACCAAGGGGACTGTTGATGCGCCTCCCATCCAGGCTGGACACAGGAAACTGCCTTATTTGGAACCAGGCCACTCCTGCTCCTGCTCCTGCTCCTGCCTGGAAGTGGCTCTCAGGGTCACGGTATTTATTTCCAGCACGATTCCTCCCTTATAACTAACTGCCCCTGTGACTCTCTCCTCAATCTTAAGTCAGCAAGGCAAGGCTGCAATGATTTCTTGCTACTTCTTTGCAAAAAAACACTTTAAGAATGGGAGAGACTGAATGCACTGTTTAATAAGCCATGCTAAAAATAATATATATTGGTGTGTGTGTGTGTGTACACACACACACACACACACACACGTTAAGTGTGAGCATAGGGCAGGACAGTTTCATACGACTCCCCCCACCCAAGAGCTCTATATTCATTTATGCACATCCTTCACCTCACCAAGGGGGGTGGCGGTGCGGTAACCAGATATCTTTAGAACAGTTGCCAAAGTGATAATCAGTGATGGAGAGAGCACATAGATTGGCTTTACTGAAAAAACAAACTCTAGCCAACATGCACTCATGCCAGCCACACATGCATCTCTGGATTTGCCTAAATGACCTTTGGGGTCCCTTTCAACGCTACAGTTCTATGATTCTGTGATTCCATGACGGGAAGAATTTGCCTTTTCCTGGCTCAACTTGAAATGCACAGAAAACCTGCAAAACCAGTTTGAGCAGAGCCCAGAGCAGGAGACACACACACACATTTGCACTGCAGGCAGCAACAGAACTATCAAAGTGCCCTTGTTGTTCCAAAAATGTTTTGCATCTGTTTTCACTTCCAGCCACTCAAGGAAGCTCCTTGGCTGCTCTATGGCCACATTAGGACCAAGGCAAAGAGAACCAAGCAGATTTGAGTGACTGGTTGCTACTTCCTTGGAAAGGAGTGAATGCTTTGGGAAGGAGGGAAGGCATGAAAGCATGCTCTGAGGTGCAGGACAGAAGGAACTCTGGGCGCACAAAACAGGCAGGGCACCTTTTAGAGTAAAGGAGCAGAACTGTACCAAAGCAAAGTGTCAGCATCTGAGCAGGCTGCTCACTCACTTCAAGTCATTCAGTCTCTCTCTCTCTCTCTCTCTCTCTCTCTCTCTCTCTCACACACACACACACACACACACACACACACACACACACTCACACTCTAACAGAACGTTCTAATACTGTGCAGGTCTAGTGAACAAACGGACACCTCCAGCTATGTCAAAGGCAGGTTGATTTGGCCACGAGGAGGTTAGCATCCCATGTACCACATCACCTTTGTACCGCTCACTTAGGTCCAACCCACTCCCCTTTCTTTCATCATCCACCCCATAGTTCCCTTCCTTGTGTTTTTTCACACAAAAGTGGAATGTTCCTTCTTCATGAAAGGCGCAGTAGGATTGTCCTGCTTTTGGGTGCAGCGTTCCAAGGAACTGGAACTGCGGAGGGGAATCATGCAACGCTCTGACGGCTTCCCCTGCCCCATCATACCCCAGCAGCAGAGGACTCGCAGGAACTCCTTCCTCATGTCCTTGCTGCGGAGGGTGTAGATGAGAGGGTTGATGGCTGAATTGAGGGTAGCAAAGGCAAAGAAATATTTCGACTGGAAAAGGATGGGGCAAGACTTCCTTGCACATGAAGCATCTATTGAGAGGATGATGAAGGCAGGGAGCCAGCAGATGATGAAGGCCCCCAGGACAAAAGTGACTGTCCTGAGCAAGGCTATAGTCTGGGAGCCAGCCATCTCAGCATGGCTGGAGCGGACGATGCGATAGATCCGGACATAGAGGACCACAATGGAGAAGAGAATGGCGGTGAAGATGGTGACCACAAAGACAACGTAGTGTTTGGAGTAAAACGGTAGGACAGTGGAGCACTTGTCAAGGTCATGTATGCAGTTCCAGCCAAGGATGGGCAGCCCCCCAATGGCTGCCGAAATCACCCAGCAAGCGCCAATCAGAAGCACCATACGGCAGTTCTTGTCGCTACTGTAGACCTTCACCTTTGTGATGGCCACATGCCGCTCTATGGCAATGGCCAGCAGGCTGAAGACGGAGGCTGCCAAAGTAGCAAAGGCTGTGCCCTCTCGCACGAACCACAGCAGCGGGGTGAGGTGGAAAGTGGCTGGGCCCGAGAGGACAACGTTGGCTATGAAGGCTGAGCCAGCCAGTAGGTCTGAAAAGGCTAGGTTGCCGATGAAGATGAACATGGCCGAGTGGAACTTCTTGTTCCTCCAGACGGACATGAGCACCAGCAGGTTCTCCAGGATTATAAAGCAGCAAAGCACAATGATAGCAACAGAGCCGCTTGAGAGTGAAGGGTCATCATCTTTCTCCAGCCTATCCTTGGTGTAGTTGTAGTGCTCCACAATCTTGTGCTTGTTGAAGTAGGAATCGAAGGTGTTCCCCATGGCTTTCCAACAACAGGTTACACTTGTGCCCACTCACGGACGTCTGTATTAGAAGGCATCAAGGCAAGACCACAGTGAGAATGTGGTCATTCAGAAGAGAGGGGTGAGGGGTCAACTTGCAGAAGCCTGGGGTTGATGAAAACACATAAAATTAACAGGGTTAGGAGCTTAGAACAAAGAACAAGGAGTGTGGTGTTGGGAATGCAAGGCAAAATATAGCCTTACCCTGTTAGAGAGGCATGTGCATCAGAAGTGCTAGTCTTCAAAGTCTTAGCCTTCCATTTACAGGGTCATGGCCTGCAGGGTGTGTGTGGGTGTGAGTTGACTGCAAGAGAGCAGCTTTCTTTTCTTTTTTCTTTTTCTTCCTCCCTTCTAAAATGAATGCACAAGTCTTTAGCCCAGAGACAAAAGCCCTCCAGGTATTGCTGGATTCTAACCCCCACCAGCCCAAGCCAGCATGGCCAATGGTCAGGGATGATAGGAGTTGTAGTCCAGCAACATCCAGAGGACTGCAGATGCCCCCCTCCTGCTTCAGATAGAAAAAAAGTGTCCTGGTTGCTAACATTCCTTTTGCCTGTTGCATTATGGAACTGTGGTGTTTTGTTTTTTTTATCAACATGCTGCCATGTTGCACTAAATTTCATTTGCACTAGTGGGCATGGTGCCACACAACAGGGGAGGCCATTGGACATGTCACCATCCTTTACGCATGGACATGCTTCTGTTTCCCCATTAAAGTGGCAGTAAAGAACTGTATGCCAGGATACCACTCCAAATTTAATCACATGGTATGACCTATGAAAACATTGGGAAAATTACAGCACAAAACCGTTGTGACAACCAAATACCAACCGGACATGTGTGCAATGCTGCAGTCAGGCAATTGCAAATTTGTTTGTGCTATTTTCTGATTTTGCACAAATTGGAAGTATGAAAAAGAAATGAAAGCTATTGTAAGTAGATATGGGAAGCCCTGGGAAAAACTGGAAAAATGTGGGGGGGGGGGAATCCAGGTTTCCCCCCCATTTTTTCCCAAAGCCATTTTTCCTTATTTGAAAAAAACAAAAACAAAAACGGGGGAGGGGGGAACTGTTGTTGTTTTTCAATTTTTTCAGTTTTTTCCCAGGCCTCCCCATTTCTGATTGTAAGTTCTCAGCACACACGGCTGTTCAATATATTCACCATGGAAATTTTATGTAAGTTTGGTTGTACAGTTTTGTGTTTGTGTTAATCTGGGGATTCAAAATAAAAGGAAACATTCCCATATTCAGGAGTGCCCCAAAAAGAGTTACGAGCCCAGATGGGGGGAAACGAAAGCACAGAAGAAACAGCAGTTATGGGAGCAGCAGAAAACGACAATCAATCCGCTCCTCCCTGAGCTGGCTCAGTCTGTAGAGCAGGACACTCTGAATCTCAGGGTTGTGGGTTATGAGCCTCATGTTGGGCACTGCATTGCAGGGCTTGGACTAGATCAGTGTTTCCCAACCTTGGGCCTCCAGCTGTTTTTGAACTACAATTCCCATCATCCCTGACCACTGGTCTTGCTAGCTAGGGATGATGGGAGTTGTAGTCCAAAAACAGCTGGAGGCCCAAGGTTGGGAAACACTGGACTAGATGACCCTCGTAGTCCTTTCTGACTCTACAATTCGATGATGCTAAAACAAATAATCTCTGGCAATGCGTAGAGCTGTTTGGAGCCCAATTTCCCCTAACTTATCAGATTAGCCCTGTGTCAAGTAAACCCAACTTTAGAAGTGGAAAGTATCAAGACCAGTGTTGTTTGAGAATAATGTCAGGTGAACTACGCAAATTAAATGGGAATGCAAACAGCTGCAGGCAGACGGTAAACTGATGTAGACTTGATCAGGCCTACATAGTGTAGCCCACTGGCCATGTATAGAGTTCCAATCAGGGTGTGGAGGAGCCTCTTATTCGGCTACCTGTCAGCAACTGCAAAAATAAAAACAAAGGATGGTCAAGCCCCTGACCTCCATGTGTGGTTGGGGGGCCACATTTGGCTGGTAGGTCAGGCCTTGGCCAGCTGTAAGGGAAGGAGGAGAAAGAAGGAGCAATTGGCAGGCCAGCCAAGGAACCGTGGCCAACACGGCTTCTGTTAAAGTCTCAGCTTTCATAACTCATTGCTTTGATCTTTTCAACTTGCTTTGGTAGAATACACAGTACAGTGGTAATGAGATCCTTACATTTAATGAAACATCCATATAACAATTAAGGTGTGCTTCCACTTACTTAACAATGTAGCATTACTGTCAGAGCAACAAGACAGGTATTCAAGTAACAGTGTTTTTCTTCTTAATTAAATAGATATCACACTTCAACTTTCACTTTAATACTAGCTTGAGTGCTCCACCTTCCCTCTCCAACACAAGTCTCTGGGAGTTGCGAGGTCTGGCCCGAGGGCAAGGCGGGAAGGGCAGGCGACGGTCGCGCCCACGGAAAGGCAGGAGGTGGGGGTGGGATGGAAATGGCTTCCCTCAGTCACGCTGCCTTGTCTCTATCCCAAATCATTAATGATTTACCTTCTTAAGAACCAGGCATGAGAGCAGGCACCAGCCCCAAAGAAAAGACTGCCTGTTAGAATGGGAGGGGATTATGCTGGGACATTGCAGCGCTGCTGTGTTGTCATGTACACATTAAGGCACAGGGAATTTAAAGGAGAAGTACAGGGGCTGGGGTGGGGGGTGGGGAGAGAAAGTTCATAGTTGACCAGGGATTGTTGAAGGATAGAAAACAACCTTACTGATGGCTTGCCAAGCATATTCCACCCTCCTCCAAGTGCCCCCACCTCCACTGGAGAGACACAGTGGGAAGCCACCAACTTTTAAAATGCAGGCAACAACCATTTTACGCCACACGTCTAAGTGAAATAGTGCATATTGAGAAGATTCTTGAAAGAGCCTGCAAACACCCTCCAAACCTCTGGGAACCCTTGGAAACCCCTTTTAAAAACCAGCAGCACTTGACAGACTCTCTCCAAACCTCCTTGCTCAAACTCCAACTCTCCACAGGCCTCAGTGGCTGATCATAGAATCATAGAGTTGGAAGAGACCACAAGAGCCATCGAGTCCAAGCCCCTGCCAAGCAGGAAACACCATCAGAGCACTCCTGACATATGGTTGTCAAGCCTCTGCTTAAAGACCTCCAAAGGAGGAGACTCCACCACACTCCTTGGCAGCAAATTCCGCTGTCGAACAGCTCTTACTGTCAGGATGTTCTTCCTAATGTTTAGGTGGAATCTTCTTTTTTGTAGTTGATTGCACTTGTAAGGCTCGTGGGACTTGTAAACATAGGTGCTGTTTTTGCGACATTTTTGCCCTTTCAGTGTTCTTTTTAGGGCTGTTTTTGACATTCTTCTAGTCACTTCTGGGTTCGGGGCAATGCACATGCGCACAGTTGCACACATATTCAACACATGTACAATGGTTGTTGCTTGTATTAAAATGGTGATGGCATTGGAGATGAAGGGACCGGGGATAAGAGAAAAAGTGTTGCACTTTGCCAGTGGTACTATGGGCAAGAGGAGCAATAAAACAGCACAAGCAACACTGCAAATTCTAGCACTTCTCCAGCAAGCAAATGCAGTTGGCGATCTGTTTAGGTGTATCCAGTTGATGCGTGACTCCCGACATGTGGGTCCTTTTGGACCCAGAAGTGGGATGAAGGGGGGAGTAACGGGGGCAGGGTGTAACAGGGCAAGCTTATGCAGACTCCATCCCCGTGCAAAATGGTCGTGCCTGTACTACAAAAATGTCATTCCATGCAAAGATGTGCGGTTGGGGTGAATGAAAAGAGTGCACTTTTGATCCTATGGAGCCAATAACTACATATTTATTATGCATTAGAAGAGAAAGCTCTCCAGACACACCTCATTTCTAGTATTGAAAATCAGGCAAGTCCTCTATGGTAACATCTCCAATAATTGTGGGAAATCCCCCCCCCCCCAAAACCCCCACACAGATAACGCAGCAGTTTAAGCACAAGGGAAATGCAAGTTACCTGAGGAAGCAGAGCCTTCGGTAAGGCACAGAAAAGGCCTGCTGGCCGATGCAGAATATCCCTGCTTCACTTACACTTCAGAATCCCAGCTTCCAGCAGCAGCCAGCACTGCAATCTTCTGAGGAAGAATACAAAACGCAGAGCCGTTAGTGGGTGGACCATCCACAGGTCCTTTTCTCCAGGCTTCTCATAGCTGCAAGTTATGCTGCGTTTCTGGTATGCATACTGTTAGCTGCCTTAGGTGCCCACCTGTGAAAAGGCAAGGTATAAATTAAAATAAGTTTAGGGAAACGCCATGCATAAAGTTGCAAAAGCCAGAGCTGTAGCTGGAGGGGGGCTAGCCAGGATTTTTGCTCTGGGTGAAGCCTCCAGGGTGGGGTGCCATTGAGCTCCCAGCCTGTGTGTGTGTGTGTGTGTGTGTGTGTGTGTGTGTGTGTGTGCACGCGCACACACACGCAAATGTGCATGGGAGGGTGTGCCAAACTGGGTCTTTGACCCGGGTGAAATAATGCCTAGTTTTGCCTTTGCATAATCTAAGCACCTTGGATTGCTGCTAACAGTGCAGGACTCTGTGGAGACAGAGCACTAGATCACCAAATGACTCAGTGACAAGGAAGGTGGTTTGGATGGCCAAAGGGGGCTGCAGGCGCAACCCTCTCACTCCCACCTTCTCTTTCCTGAGTAGTTTGCTCCCAGCTGGGGGAAAGTGCCTGGAGGCAGAGTCTGTGGGCAGGGATGTTGCCAAGAACTTCAGAGAACTTGGGAAGGGAGCTGCCAGCAGAGCCTCTCACACCTTTTCCTTGCTCAACTGCCGCACAACAACCCTGCAGTGCTGCCAGGGTTGCTCTCTGGCAACTGCTGCCACCACCACCCTTTTTGGTCACCTACAGCCCCAGAAGGAAGGAAGGAAATGGGGGGATATTTAAAGTGCAGTCAAACCAACAATTCATGTTTTGCTAGATAGGCACTGGATCAGAGCTGAAACTCAGTTTTCCTGTAAACTTGCCAGAGAGAACTCTGTGAGAGATGCTCCCACTGTGCCGACATGGGGAGGGCAGAGGTATAGATATTCTCCCACCTGCCTCTTTTCACCATGCCAGCAATGTGAGAACATCAATTTTAAGCTAGACTTAAGTATGTATTTGTAACTGAATTACCATGTTAAGCCTGCCTAAACACAGCTTCTGTATCTGTTACTCTTCAACAAGTATTCTGAGTGAGTAAATGTTATCTTTACCTTTTACAAGACTGTTTGTGTGATTATTGTTTTAAGGGAGAGAAAGGGGTGAAATACCAGGAGAATCTGGTCTGCCTTAAAGCTTCCTTAGACTAAAAGGCTAAAACTAGCCTATCTAGGGCACTCTGCTGATCTCACAAATGTGAGGAAGGAAGGATAATACGTAAAATATATATCATCTTCTAGCACCTTTTCACATCCCAATATAAACTGGGAATGTACGGTTAGTTCTTCAGATCCTGGGATCTTGGACCAGTGCCCTCATGCCTCCAGCCAATCCCTTGCCAAGTGGCAGAGCGAAAAGGCAGCTCCCCAGCCCTCGGCTTCTCTCCCAGAGCAGGGCAAAGGTCTGGCTTTACCCAGCCTGGCCTCAGGCTTCCAACAGTGCGGAGCCCAAAGGGATCTGGGCACATGGGGATTTCTGAAACAGAGGTTGCCAAATGCACACACCTCAGTGGTCACATGGTTAAACTTTATTAGAAATAAGGGGGGGGGGCAACAGGCCAAACAGAACACAGAATGCTGTGGCTCTGGAACTAGACTAACCTCTGCCTCTTTCCAGTCCCTAACACAAATCTGTATACAGTGGTACCTCTGGTTACATACTTAATTCGTTCCGGAGGTCTGTTCTTAACCTGAAACTGTTCTTAAGCTGAAGCACCACTTTAGCTAATGGGGCCTCCTGCTGCCGCTGCGCCGTTGCTGCACGATATCTGTTCTCATCCTGAAGCAAAGTTCTTAACCCGAGGTAAAGCAAAAGGTAAGCAAAGTTCTTAACCCGAGTCGATCAGGTATATGAAGATGAGCAGCAAAGTCAGTCCTCAGGGAATGTGCAGGCGACCTTGGAACGGACAGCTCACGGAAGAACCCCGACCAAACCTAAGAGGAGGCGTGTAGTGGTGATAGGGGATTCCCTAATGTGGGGAACAGAAGCAGTGATCTGTGGGCCTGACAAGATGTCTCGGGAAGTGTGCTGTCTCCCCGGGGCTAAGATCCAAGATGTAACTGAACGACTGCAAGGAATCATAAAACCCACTGACAAATACCCCTTCCTCTTGGTTCATGTGGGAACCAATGACACTGCAAGCAATAGCCTCCAGAAGATCAAAAGAGACTACGAGGCTCTGGGCAGGAAATTAAAGCAACTAAATGCACAAATTGTCATCTCATCTGTCCTCCCAGTTGAACGACGTGGTCCAGGGAGAGAGGGAAAAATAGTGGAATTGAACAGCTGGCTTCGCAAATGGTGTAAACAGGAACGGTTTGGATTCTGAGATCACGGACTGCAGTTTCTTGAAGATGGACTTCTGGCAAGTGATGGGCTGCACCTCACAACGGTTGGGAGAAATGTTTTTGCCAAAAATCTCAGAAACCTCATCAGGAGGGCTTTAAACTGACTAATGTGGGGGAGGGAGACAGTGCTCCTGAAGGTAGGAGTCTATCAATTGATGAAGATGATCATCCAAATGTCATAGACCAAATGGAGCAAACAGCACGCAGACCTAGTGGTGGGAGGAAAAAATCCTTAAATAAGAGACACGGGGGAATGATTAATGGACTTCAATGTCTGTACACTAATGCGCAAAGCATGGGAAATAAACAAGATGAGCTTGAGCTCTTGGTACAGCAAACTAAATATGACATAATAGGCATCACTGAAACCTGGTGGGATAAGTCCCACGATTGGAATGTAATAATGGGGGGATACAATCTATTTCAGAGAAACAGACCAGACAAGAAAGGAGGAGGAGTGGCGTTATATGTCAGGGATGTGTATACCTGTGAAGAGACCCAAGATTCAGAACCTCAAAGCCAAAGTGAGAGCATTTGGGTCAAAATTAAGGGAGAGAAGAATAACAGAGATCTCATTGTGGGAGTTTACTATAGATCCCCAAGCCAAACGGAGGACATAGATGATGCCTTCCTGGAACAGATGGCCAAGCATGCAAAAGGAAGGGAGATAGTAGTAATGGGGGACTTCAATTACCCGGATATTTGTTGGATGTCAAACTCAGCCAAGAGCATAAGGTCAAACAGATTCCTCACTGGCCTTGCAGACAACTTCATTGTCCAGAAAGTGGGAGAAGCAACAAGAGGAACAGCCATTTTAGATCTGGTCCTAACCAATGTTGATGATCTGGTTAGTGGGGTAGAAGTGGAAGGATCATTAGGCGCGAGTGATCATGCTCTTCTGAGGTTTACTATACAGCGGAAAGGAGCAGCCAGGCGTACTAGGACTCAATTTCTTGACTTTAAGAAAGCCGACTTCATAAAACTTAGGGAAGTGCTGGGTGAGATCCCATGGACAGTAATACTAAAAGGAAAGGGAGTTCATGATGGATGGGAGTTTGTTAAGAGGGAGATAGTAAAAGCACAACGTCAGGCAATACCAGTGAGACAGAAACATGGAAGGTGCCTAAAGAAGCCAGGGTGGCTATCTAAAGAACTTTCAACTGAGTTAAGATTAAAAAAGGATGTGTACAAAAAATGAAAAAGGGGGGAAACCACCAAAGAGGAATTCAAACAAATAGCCAGCACGTGTAGACACAAAGTCAGAAAAGCTAAAGCACAGCATGAACTCAGGCTTGCTAGAGAGGTTAAAAGCAACAAAAAAGGCTTTTATGGGTATGTTCGTAGCAAAAGGAAGAACAAAGAAACAGTGGGGTCACTCAGAGGAGAAGATGGTGAAATGCAAACAGGGGACACAGAAAGGGCTGAACTCCTCAATGCCTTCTTTGCCTCAGTCTTCTCCGATAAAGAAAACAATGCCCAACCTGAAGAATTTGGAGCAAATGATTCAGTAAAGGAAGCACAGCCCAGAATAACTAAGGAGATAGTACAAGAATACTTGGCTAGTTTAGATGTATTCAAGTCTCCAGGGCCAGATGAACTGCATCCAAGAGTATTAAAAGAACTGGCAGATGTGCTCTCAGAACCACTGGCAGTCATCTTTGAGAATTCCTGGAGAACAGGCGAAGTCCCGGCAGACTGGAGGAGGGCAAATGTTGTCCCTATTTTCAAAAAGGGGAAAAGAGAGGACCCAAATAATTACCGCCCAGTCAGTCTGACATCAATACCAGGGAAGATTCTGGAGCAGATCATTAAGCAAACAGTCTGTGAGCACCTAGAAAGGAATGCTGTGATCACCAATAGTCAGCATGGATTTCTGAAAAATAAGTCATGTCAGACTAACCTGATCTCGTTGTTTGACAGAATTACAAGCCTGGTAGATGAAGGGAACGCAGTGGATGTAGCCTACCTTGATTTCAGCAAGGCATTTGACAAGGTGCCCCATGATATTCTTGTAAAGAAGCTGGTAAAATGCGGTCTTGACTATGCTACCACTCAGTAGATTTGTAACTGGCTGACTGACCGAACCCAAAGGGTGCTCATCAATGGTTCCTCTTCATCCTGGAGAAGAGTGACTAGTGGGGTGCCACAGGGTTCTGTCTCGGGCCCGGTCTTATTCAACATCTTTATCAACGACTTGGATGATGGACTCAAGGGCATCCTGATCAAATTTGCAGATGACACCAAACTGGGAGGGGTGGCTAACACCCCAGAGGACAGGATCACACTTCAAAACGACCTTGACAGATTAGAGAACTGGGCCAAAACAAACAAGATGAATTTTAACAGGGAGAAATGTAATGTATTGCACTTGGGCAAAAAAATGAGAGGCACAAATACAAGATGGGTGACACCTGGCTTGAGAGCAGTACATGTGAAAAGGATCTAGGAGTCTTGGTTGACCACAAACTTGACATGAGCCAACAGTGTGACGCAGCAGCTAAAAAAGCCAATGCAATTCTGGGCTGCATTAATAGGAGTATAGCATCTAGATCAAGGGAAGTAATAGTGCCACTGTATTCTGCTCTGGTCAGACCTCACCTGGAGTACTGTGTCCAGTTCTGGGCACCACAGTTCAAGAAGGACACTGACAAACTGGAACGTGTCCAGAGGAGGGCAACCAAAATGGTCAAAGGCCTGGAAACGATGCCTTATGAGGAACGGCTAAGGGAGCTGGGCATGTTTAGCCTGGAGAAGAGGAGGTTAAGGGGTGATATGATAGCCATGTTTAAATATATAAAAGGATGTCACATAGAGGAGGGAGAAAGGTTGTTTTCTGCTGCTCCAGACAAGCGTACACGGAGCAATGGATCCAAACTACAAGAAAGAAGATTCCACCTAAACCTTAGGAAGAACTTCCTGACAGTAAGAGCTGTTCGACAGTGGAATTTGCTGCCAAGGAGTGTGGTGGAGTCTCCTACTTTGGAGGTCTTTAAGCAGAGGCTTGACAACCATATGTCAGGAGTGCTCTGATGGTGTTTCCTGCTTGGCAGGGGGTTGGACTCGATGGCCCTTGTGGTCTATTCCAATTCTATGATTCTATATTTTCCTCCTTCCTGCCCCAAGTTTAAGATAGCAAATTAGTTCAATTAATTTTCTATGGAGAGAGTACAGTATCATAGAAAGTCCAACTTAGCTCTTTTGGAAAAGAATGTCATTTGCTTCTTTTTTATTCTAGAAAGCTCCAAAATAAAGTGTGAAGACATAAAGAGAGAGGATATTATTATTATTATTATTATTATTATTATTATTTCCACAGTCTCTTAGCAAGAACATCAGCTGCTTTCTTGTCCTTTAAAAAATCTGGATGTGTTATATTTTTATATTTTTATTTTGTTTCTATGTTCTTTGTTGTAGTTTTTGTCTCCCCTCTTTTTTACCTTATTTGATTTTTTTTTCTTTTCTCACTTCTTTTTTTCCCTTTTTTCTTTTTAGTATGAACGTATTTGTTTTTTCTTGTTGTGTGTATAAAAGGAATTCAATAAAAAGAATTTAAAAAAATATATATTTTTAATTATTAACTGCTAACAGCCTTTAAGGAAAGTAGACTGAAATAAATAAAAATCAGTCAGGCAGGGAGAAATAGTAAGGTTTTTCCATGCTCTTCAATTAAACGACAAAAGAAAAACCATGGAGGCTTATGCTTGGCTATGCAGGAACTGGTCAAAATTAACAGGGCTTCTAAGAATTTGGTTATTATACATAAAGTTGCTTGGGGTTTGTTCACTCCGAGATATGAAACCTGGTTAAGGACTCTCTGTAGCAGAAATTCAGTACCCACATCCAATGCAACTCCATTGCTAAGGTTGTGTGTATGTGTGTGTTTGTGTGTGAGAGAGAGAGAAAGAGAGAGGGAGAGAGAAGCTTTCCTTAGGCCTTTTTTAAATAGCATAATTTAGGCTGAAGCAAACCAGGACAGTTGCAAGCAACAGAACTCATTATCACATGCTGATTTCAGCACAGCCAGAGCCTGGTATGGCTGCCTTTATCCAACAGCCCAGGTGGGGAGGGGAGGGTTAATAACCTAAGTGAGGACACCTGTATCTTCCAACCTTTAAAAATTACACATTCAGTTATTGTTAAATGTGTGGGACTAAAGGAGGGGAAGGGCCATTTTTAATTTGACTGACACTCCTTAGAAACATGGTTCCTGTGAAAACAACAAAAAATATTCCCACTTGCTCTTGGTTTTGGGAAGGGGCATTACCAGGGAGGCCCAATCCACTGGAAAGTTCTCCTGCAGAGAGCCATGTGGTGGAGTGGGTAGAGCGTTGGACGGGGACCGGAGAGGCCAGGACTCAAGTCATCGCTCATTCACAAAGCTCACTGGGGCAGTCACTCCCTCACAGGGTTGCTGTGAGGATAAAAGGAGAAGGGAGAGAACCTTGTGGTGAGCTGTAACTGTAACAATAAAAAATAAGAAGCCCACTGAAATGAGTGGAAGGCACAATGCCTTTCAGCCAATAGTCCAGAAAGAAGGAGGACCTTGCAGCAGAAATCCATCGAGTGCAACAACTTCCTAGTCCTCATGGACACACATAAAAGCCTGAAAATCGTTTCTTCAAAATTCTTAGGAAATTTAAAAAGGAATATTTGGCTGATGCTTTGAGTTAGCTATGGAATGCTGCCATATATACAAACATATATAGAATGTTTGAAACTCCCATTGTTCTGGGCGCATTTTGCGACAAGGAATTTCATAGCGTGAGCAGTTTCTGAGCTCTGGGTGCAGTACTGAGCCTAAGATTTCAGATTAAAACTGCAGAGTGGAAGGAAAGGAGGATCTTTTTCTGCCTCCCCACTTCCGGCCACTCTCTGAAGACTGGAGAAGAGACCCTCTTAAGAATATCAGGGGGGTGGGCAGGGGAAGGACCAGACCATGTGAAAAATGAACATAAGATTTTAGCTGCAGTTCATTCATTTTCAGCTTTGAATTCTTGCTATAAAAAGTGCCTAGACATTCCATTGTTGGGCCATAACCAAGGTTTAAGGGGCCATTTAGAGCCTAGCTTTCATACCTCAGTTTCTAGCGCTGAATGGTCCCGCTTTAAGATGAGCATGCCCATCCCCTTTTTCTTGCCTTAAAGATGGAGTAAGTATCATATGAATCCCCATACTTGCTTGCTTGCTTCCTAAAATAAGATTTTATTTAAGCTTTTTCATACTACAATAAGATAAAAGAAACTAATCTAAATAAAAACAAAAACAGAGAAAGAAAACTCCTCTCTCCAAGGTCGTTCTTAACCCTTGTCTTGCCTGGAAGCCTCCCTTTCTTCTCTCACTCTTGGATGTCTTTCCTTCCCGGATTCTCGTTCTGGCTCCTTCCACCAACCATCCACTACCTTCATGTGTGTATAATCCTTGGACCCCAAAAGTGGCCCAGAGCAGAGAAAGGAGAAAAGAAGTTACATAAATGTCAGTTACATAAAAGAAATTATTCAAAACATTCACTCCAGGATGTTAAGCAATATTTCCCCAATGGCAGCAATGGTTTTTCCTCTAATCAAACATATCAGCTTTGTCTCCAATAATTTCAACAACCATTTCTCTATAGTATTAAACAATAATAAGCCTTTCCATCTTTGTCCACATCAGAGTCTCTACACCATGATCATGTTTTTATTATGCTAGCATTTTTCTTGTATTGTGTTGATGCCTGCCCGCCCAGGGACCCTAATGGTGAAGGGTAAGAACTCAATCGTTTAGTGGGCGAGGGAGGTTATTGATGTTTTCTTTGTTCTTGTTTTTATTATGGTTTTTTAAAATCTTGTATTTTTGTGTTGTGAACCACCCTGAAATCTATGGATGGAGGGAGGTATACAGATTTATTTATTTAATTAATTATAGTGTTGCCTCTAGTTGTGGACTTAATCCATTTCGGGGTGCCGTTTGCACCCTGAAAAGTATGCAACTAGAATGCCTCTTTCGCGCATGTGCGCAGTGCGATTGAGTGCTTTTGCGCATGCACGAAGCGCACAGATCACTTCTGCGCATGTGCACGTGGCAAACCTGGAAGTAAACACTCCCGGGTTTGCCGAGTTCATAAGCTGAAAGTCCATAACAAGAGCGGAACGCAACTAGAAGTACCACTGTATATTAAAATAATATACCATAGTTCGTTTCTTGATATGTATTCTTTAATTTGCACCCAGTTTAACCCTCAGGGTCCATTCCAACTCTATAATTCTATGATCTGTTGTATTTGAGTGGTTTTCCATCCTATTTTTAAAAATTATCCCTTCCATTTATGCTTCTTCAATCTTTTTCCAATAAACGTGCCAGAGGTTTGATAGCTTTTTCTTAGCTCTATCGTTGCTAGCGCAGGATGTCTCTTAATCTCCTCTTAATCTCTCCATCCATGGCTTCATTCCACTCCTCCATCATCACAATTCCACCATTTGACTGTTTAATATAACATGTCATAAATTTTCAAATTGACATTCCATAACATCTCCCATGCAGCCAATTCACTGTTATAACCTATATCCCTCGCCCTGTGTATCATCACTGATCGTCTATTCTTTGCCATTCCAATAGTACGTAATTTGTACAGTTTAGAAATCACTTTATCTTTATTTTCTATTAGACCTCTTTCAAATTGCGAGGTTAGGTTAGAAAAACCATTCTTTTATCAAACTTAATGAAACATTAAGTTGATGATACTGTAGCCAATCAGTTACTTGCTGTCCTAACTCTTCAAACCTCTTTAATTTTATATCTTGATCTACTTCTGTTAATAGGTTCTGTTAATATGTCACCCAGTCATGTCTTTCAAGTGGCGAAAGCCACCACGGTGTCTTCATTTCCCACAGATATGTGACTTTTATATCTAAATTACTTCTTATTCTTCTTGCCAAGACCTCTAAAACCAATATAAAAAGTAACAGTGATAAAGGACAGCCCTGTCTTGTCCCTTTTGATATTATACATTTTTCTAAAGTTATATTATTTACAATCAGACTTGCATATTGGTTAGAATATATGGCTTTATTGCCTTTTATAAAAGTCTCCCCAATTTTTAGCGGCAGCTAAAAAAGCCAATGCAATTCTGGGCTGCATCAATAGGAGTATAGCATCTAGATCAAGGGAAGTAATAGTGCCACTGTATTCTGCTCTGGTCAGACCTCACCTGGAGTACTGTGTCCAGTTCTGGGCACCACAATTCAAGAAGGACACTGACAAACTGGAACGTGTCCAGAGGAGGGCAACCAAAATGGTCAAAGGCCTGGAAACGATGCCTTATGAGGAACGGCTAAGGGAGCTGGGCATGTTTAGCCTGGAGAAGAGGAGGTTAAGGGGTGATATGATAGCCATGTTCAAATATATAAAAGGATGTCACATAGAGGAGGGAGAAAGGTTGTTTGCTGCTGCTCCAGAGAAGCGGACACGGAGCAATGGATTCAAACTACAAGAAAGAAGATTCCACCTAAACATTAGGAAGAACTTCCTGACAGTAAGAGCTGTTCGGCAGTGGAATTTGCTGCCAAGGAGTGTGGTGGAGTCTCCTACTTTGGAGGTCTTTAAGCAGAGGCTTGACAACCATATGTCAGGAGTGCTCTGATGGTGTTTCCTGCTTGGCAGGGGGTTGGACTCGATGGCCCTTGTGGTCTCTTCCAACTCTATGATTCTATGATTCTAAGTGAATCCAGTTCTAAAGAAGCACCAGAAACACTCTAATAGAGGCTGGATCAAAGAAGCATTTCAGTTTAAAATGTTGTAAATTTAAACAGGGAAAACTGGTAGAGAAAAACGGGACTTCATGTCGCCATCTGGTGGCACAATGTTATAACGCACATACAACACATATAAATAGCTTTTTCTTTACCAGTCTAGCTGAGTCCTTAGAGCTGCCACTGCTTTAGAACCACCACATTCTCCTTCCTCTATGTTTCCTTTTGCTGCTGCTGCAGCAGTTGCAGTATGACAAGGCTCCTTGCTCCTGTCTCCTCCTTGGCTGCCATGCAGATCACACTGTTCTAAGTGCTGCTTCTTTGATGCAAGTCCCAAAAAACTAATTAAAAACGAAGGCTGAGCAATGGAGAACCAGTCACACTTCTCTGACAGCTGGAAGGTGGGCATGGCATGAATACTAACAGTATAAGCCATTAAGCTCCTCTAACAGACCATCCTTTTTGCTCCCTGAAAAATATGCGTGATGAAGAATGAACAATTCCCATGCCTGATCCAGATCACCCTTGAGAGATGACACGCTGCTAGCGCTGAAAGCTGCAGGAACGGCACACCTCCGGCCAGCAAATCCCCAGCGGTGACTTACAAGTCTCCATCCCATACAAATACTGTCCCGACTCCTCCTGCTTGCTCTGGATTGAGCTTTGCCAGAAGAATGAAGCTGCCTTTGCTCCTCCAGCTCTGCCACTGATAGCTGTTCTGGCGACAATAAGGCAGCTTGTTCGGTCCTCCCAAGACACAAGCTTTCTGCTGTCCAAGGGAGCTCATTACACACACAGAAGGCGGCCTTGTTCCCTGCTTGCCCCTCCCAAAAGCTCATTCATCTCAAGACCAGACAGCCCAGACACACCCACCCACTATACATCCCAAGGGCACTGGGGCAGATAAATGGGATCAATTCCTCCTCACTAAAGGAGATTAAAAACAGAAATAGAAAGCAAAGCAGGAAGAGATATATGCACAGACTGGGTAGGGACAGGATAGTAAAATGGGGAAGCTTGTGGTTAACACAGATAGCAGGGGCAGGAGGCAGGCTTTTGGTGCCAGCAGGAGCATCCGGGTGGGACACATACGAAGCTGCTTATTGAGAGTCAGGCCACTGGTCTACCCAGTCTCATATATAATCACCTCCATCTGGGCAGCTCTCCAAAGTCCAGCATGGGTCTTTCCCAATCCTTTCTACTGGAGAGTGAACCTGAAATTATATGTATGCAAAATGTGCTCTACCATCAAATTATGGGCCTGTCCTAGACAGACCTCTCTGATCCATGGGGCATAGCTGGCGGGAGAACTCTCTTTCACAGCAGACCCTCTGGAGTGAGCAGAAGCCCCCGAGAACAGGGGGAGGACATGAGAGAGAGGCCTCCTTCCTTGCAGCCCACACTCCTTGCGCAGTACCACACCTTAGGAGCGCAGAGGGAAAGTATTGCAGTGAAACAAGTGAACACGAGAAGAGACCAGCTGGAAAGTGCCAAAGGGCCTTCTAATCCACCCTCACAATGGCGAACTGGGTAGATAACAAAAAGGGGTGTAAATGTGGGGAACCTGACTGGGCCATTTCCCCACTTCATGCATTTGCTGCATTGAGACTCACATGTGCCCTGGTGCAACACTCATGTTTCCCAAAGCAATTCTAACATGTAGCGTTGCTGTTAGCCGCTTCGCTACACCCTTGTTGTGAAGAAGAAGTCAGCAAACCTTTCCAGAAGGGGGCCGGTCCGCTGTCCCTCAGACCTTGTGGGGGGGGGGCATGATTATGTATATTGCCATTATTATGACCTGCATTTTTGGCAAAAACCCTTATTGGGACCAACCCCAATGTTGCCCAAATGCGATTGGGGGGGGGGTTGTTCCCTCATACACCCACGCTGCTTCTTTTGTGTTTTACGCGTTGGCAGTTATTATTTCTCTCATAAGGTGGGGTGGGGGGCTGAGGTAAGAGCGCTATTCCTGTCAGCCCTGGAGAGCATGTGCACATGCGTGGGTGACGGTAAAAGCCGCTGGCCACGCTAAGTCAGGCGGGTGCTGCTCAAGCAAAAATGACCTTTTCCCCGCATGAGGGAAGACGAGGCGGCGGAAGCTATTTACCTTTCCATGGCTCACACCGTGCAGCTAACGAGCGGCCTCCCCAGCAGAGCGCAGCCGCCCAGGCGCTCCTGGCTTCCTCTGGCAGGGAGCAGCGCCGTCACAGACACCGACGGGCGTCGTTCCTGAGGCGCCTCTCAGCCCCTGCCGCCGCAACTGCCCTTCCTGAGGTCAGTCGCCAGCAGCTCCATGGTGGAAATCCAAACTGTGGCTCCTTTTCCCTCTTCCCCACCCCCCACCCCGGAAGAAAAGATTGCTGCACACGCGCGATGGAGGGACAGACGGAGAAGGGGCCTGTCTCAAGCAGCCGCCCGCCTCACTTTTGACCCCCAAGCCTGGCTGAGTCACAAAAACCATTGCGCACGTGGACTGTGGTGGCTGCCTGGATTCCCAGACCGCCCGCGGGCTGAATCTAGAAGGCAATTGGGCCTGATCCGGCCTGCGGGCCTTAGTTTGCCGACCTATGTTGTAATGCAATAGGCTTTTCATGTACCAAAGTCTCCACTTGGGTAGATGGGGTGACAAACATTTAATAAGTACTTAAAAATTAAGCAGCCTACAGAAGAAAGACATGATGCCTGTTGGGCAGCCTCATATTTGGAAAAAGCAAAGCAGAAAGCAGGGAAGGGCAGGACAGAAGGCTTTCAAAAGGCCAAATTTGTGGAGCCAGTGTGGAAAAACTGAGGAGGAAAGATGAATCTTGATTCAGGTTTTGGAAAACAAGGAGGAGGAAGGTGAATGTCAGAGGGGAGTGCATTCCTAAAACACGGAGCTGCAAGAGAGAAGTTATGAGGAAACAGAAGAGTGAATAAGAAGACGTTCTGAGAAAAAACACCAGCGCTTTGGCTGGAGGCAGACAGTTGGGAGACACCCTGTTTTTACCTCACCACCGCCTCTGACAAACACATTTTGCAGATTTTTGAAATACAAAAATTTACCAAAGGTATTTACCTAGAGCTGGCATGGAGGGTCAGCATGGCCAGGCATCTTCCAAGGAATCACACCAAAGGCAGGGCTCCCCTTAACCTCCTGCAGCAGCCTTTGCCAACCAGGTGCCCTCCAACTGCCATGGAGTTGGCTGGGGCTCATGGGAACTGTAGTCTCTTAACAACACCTGGAGGGCACCAGGCTGGCAAGGGCTTCCCTGCAGTGAGGGTGTAGGTTCATTATGGAAGGGAGTGTGGGGCACAAGGGCCCTTCAAAACATTTGCCTTCTGAACGGTCTTTAACTGCTTGTCTCTAGCCTTACAGTTGCAACACAAACATTACGATAACCCAGGAAAATAAATGATTTGCACCCACTCACTTGCATGTGGCAAAAGGTGTGTTTGTCTCTGGCTGCCTTCCAGTCACTTTCCTACAAACATTGGCTTGAAAAGGTTTGGAGAGGGGGCACCAGCAGTTTCCATAACACAAAAGGGAAAGAATCCCTGCACAAGCACCTCCTCTCCGGGGAAGAATGCTAAGATGCTAAAGATGGCATCTGAACTAATTCTCCAAATATTTCCAGTGTCCTTATCCAAGCCCTTGCATCTCTGCCGTAGCAAGCTGCTACTTTCACAGCGCTGTACTAGAGAGCAACTCAACACTCCCCACCCAAACTCTGGGGAATTGTGTCAAGACCCAAGAGTGATGGCCAAAGACCACATTAGTGGCAAGGCAAAGCTCCACGAGGCTGCCTGGCAGGCAGAGAGTCACACAAGCAGAAGGGTCACTTAGTTTGATGTGCAGGTACAAAGCTTCCTCTGGGCACAGCAGCTGATGGATTGGGGCACTTCGATTTCTGTGGAATCTTTCAAAGCAAACTAACAGGATGGATCCATCTCCCCAAAGCTTTAGCAAATTATTATATTTATATTATAGATATAGAGACCACACATGCATGGCCCTTTAACATATTTTTAAAAAACAGTTGCAAAACTGTTTTGTGGATTTGGGCTAGGGAGCTTTTTTTGGGGGGGGGGACATAACAGAGCCAACTTTTTCCCCATTCAAAAACCGAACCACTCTGAAAAGTTGCAAGACAGGTTCCTTGCCTTGATTGTTTGGGCTCTGCAATTGTTACATGGGTCTTTTACTCTTCAGCATCCTTTAAAAAAACAAGCGAGAATCTATTCTGAGAGATGCAGCCAAGGTTCAAATGAAGCCATTTTGCTACTAATTGCAACTGGCCCCCAAAGACCGTGGGCAGGTTAACCTAGTCAGCTTCAGGCCCAGAACTTCCTTGCTCTTTTGAAGGAAACCAGTTGTTTCTTTAAAGCACCAAGGAACTAAAGATGCTGTCTAGTGTCTGCATTTCAGCATCTTTATGTGGAAGTTAAGAAAATCCTCACCTACAATGCTAATATCGACAATGATATTACAGTTGATAAGATTAAGGCTGGGTACATACCATCTATTTTAAGAGCACCCCCCTCCACACACAACAAAAGAGATTATTGGGAACTGCAAGCTCCAATTCATAGAGCTCCAGTTCCCAGCACCCTTAAACTACACTTCCCATGATCCCCATGTTTCCTGACCCTGGGTATGTACACATTCACGTGCATAATAATCAGTGGCTTGCAATGCAGCGAAGTTGCCCCCCCCCCCCCAGGATTCCTAGTCATATTCATACATTGCTGTTCAGAGCAGAGGAAGAGTAGAGATGTCTTCGCCAAATGCCCATTAACCAATTTATTTCCCTGTGCTGATCTCCGATTCACTAGGGCTGCCACCTGTACCTGTTCCACTGCTGCCTGAAATGTACCCATCTCAGTTTAACTGTAGCTTCTGTTTTCAAATTGGATGGAAGTTGGTTGAGAGAAAGTGCATCAGACAGGAGTATTTCTCAATAAGCTACAGGACACCGAAGTGGGTAATGTCATGCAAAGAAAGAAAGAAAGAAAGAAAGAAAGAAAGAAAGAAAGAAAGAAAGAAAGCATTGCAAGCTGATCCACCTCAGCATTAAAATACCAAGCAGTCTGGAAAAAGATTGCAAGTGCTTGATAAACGTAATCTGAACTGCAGGTATGAAGACAAAGCAGCTCAGTTAAGAGTTCCAGTGGTAGATTTTTGTGGGCAATATGTATTGAGTCTGAGATCTTTGACTAATTTGGTACAAAGGACTGAATCGAGTAGAAAGAAATCAAAATGGGATGCTGACAAAGGCAATAAGGATGTGTTTCAAATTTCATGCAATGCCTTATTACCAGAGTGTAAGCTGTGGCCCTCCAAATGTTGTTGGACTCCAACTCCCATCCCTACCAGCCAGTGTGGCCAATGGTCAGATATGATGGGAGTTGTAGTCCAGCAGCATCAGGGAGGACACTGTCTCCCCATCACTCCACAGGGATCCACAAGCCCTACTTGTAATTCATGCAAGTCGTAAGGTTCCAATGGCATTAAGAAGACGTTAAAAGGAAGGGCTGAATTGTTCAGAAAAGCTGGAGATCATACTCAAAGCAGAAGGATTTACAGAAAAGCCTAATTCATCTGATGTGGACAGGCCTGGCAGAGTCAAAATAGGAATATGTTTGGACTCGCAAAATATGAATAAATCAGTGCTTAAGACAACATTTTCAGCCACCTGATTAGAGACAATGTGGCGTGTTGGACTCATGCCTTTATAACAGGGATGAGAAACCTCAGGCCTGAGGGCCAAATAAATCCTTCCAGGCCTCTCTATCCATCCCTTGGGACTCTTCTCCTGGCCACACTGCTTGCCTCCTTTCCCTCAAATGTTTTTCCTGGGCTGGAATGGATCCTAGTGATAATGCTTCTTTGTTTGCCTGGATGAAGGATGCAGAGATGGGGGGTGTGGGGATAGAAACCTCTTAATTTTGCATAGTTAGAATGTGTCCTACACATCCTTTGATTTGCCCACTTTTGCCATCAGCGCACCAGTGATGCCACCAGGTCAGGACTTTGGGACACAGGTAAGGGGTTCCTTTCAGCAGGAGGACTCACCAACTCAGCAGGGCTGGTTTACTGCAATTTGAAGTAAGTGAAATAACACACATGACCATTGAAAAAGTGGAAACTTCTGTAAGATGAGTAAGTCTAGAGTGAAATAACAGAAGTGCACCGCTATAGATTATGTTCTCATGTGGGGAAATACCATACCAGAACATAATTCCAGACAACTGCCCAGAGGAATCTGAAACTGAATAAAGGAAAATGCAAATTTGCCATTTCAAAAATAAAATACATCAGCTGTATCTTACTCAAAGAAGCCTTAAAACTTGATGCATCTAGAATAGAAACCATAGCTCAAACTTAGACAAAACAAGACGGCTGATTGCTATGAAAAGGGTTTCTAGAGGTTACCATTCATTTAGCAAGATTTGTTTGAAACATGACGACAACGAAAATACTGCTTAAGACAGTTATGGACTCGCATGCATGAAAGGAAGAGCAATATTTTTTCCTTGGTGGCTGCCCGGAGGACTCCCAGGGAGAGGAGGCTGAGGGAACACTCCACAAGGGAGGGTGTTTGAAAAAGGGTGAGGGTCTGCCAGTTCTGTGGACAAGGGGTGATATAACTGGGCTCCTGAGCCCCACAGGGGTGCTGCAGAAAGAATGTAGTTGGTCAAGGGAGCCATGGACTCAAAAAGGCTGAAAACTGATGTAGTAAGAGATTCTGGATGTCTTATTTACTTTGGATCAGAAAGAACAGTCTTATGATCAATCGGAATAGAATCTGTAAACCTGAAAAAGTGACTGAGTGGTATATGGCCCCAAACAGACTACAGGAGGAAGGGAAGAAAATTGCGGAGCAGCATGTCAGGGAACTGCCTTCGGAAGGACGGGAGGTGGAAGGGCTCACACAGGTTGGGAGAGACTCAGCAGCTGAAGAGGGAACCAGCAGGGGGAGAAGAGGTGATCCGAGGGAAAGTGAGCAGGAGGGATGGCTCAGAGACACTTCCAGCGAAAACAGTGGGGAGGTTTCAGGACCTCCTGTAGGGACACCCACTCCTCGCCAGAAACTGTCACGCAGAGAGTCCAGAAGACATGTTTCCGTTAAGGAGCTTTTATGTTGGAAGAGATTCCGAAAGCAACCACTGTTGGAATCTGCCAGCGACTGACGGAGCCATGCTTAAGGGGCTCCGTTACAGAC
Organism: Podarcis liolepis; assembly: GCF_965112155.1. Taxonomy (NCBI): domain Eukaryota; kingdom Metazoa; phylum Chordata; class Lepidosauria; order Squamata; family Lacertidae; genus Podarcis; species Podarcis liolepis. The sequence goes on from NC_139571.1 coordinate 1,786,697, forward strand.
AGAGGTTTGTGAACTTGACCAAACTCTGAGGGACTTGGATTTTACGCACAAGCAGCTCATCATCCCATCACAGCATTCCGACAGTCCCTGTAAGCAGCTTGTGCAGGAGAAGGCATCATGAGCAACCCAGCTGGAACCGGAGAAGCAGGAGCTGGAGCGGGTCCAAGCCTGGAGGAAAGGTACCTGGTGTTGGAGGGTCCAGCTAGTGCTGCAGACGGCGAGGCTCGAGGAGAGGAGGGCTCAAGATGCAGAGAAGGGGAAAACCACCCCGCTCGCCAGAAAGGTGCCAGGATTGGTGCAGAAGTTTGGGGGGGAGCCCAAGGACTATCATGCCTTTAGGACAGAGATGCAATATGCCCTTAATCTGCAGTTTGATGACTTTCCCGACGAGGAATCGCGGGTGGCATTTGTGATTGGGCATCTCGAAAAGGGGGCGAAAGACTGGGTGAGGCCCCTGATGGCAGCGAATAATGACATCCTAAAGGACACGATGAAGTTTTTTCGTGCCATGGACATCATGTTTTCCAGCGATATTGAGCAGGGAGTGGTACGCAGACAGTTAATGGCGTGTAAACAGGGGAGCCGATCTGTTCGTGAGTACTGGACTGAGTTTACCATGTTGATCCACAAATTGGGGTGGGACCTATCGGCGGAACCCATTCAAATGCTCTTTGAAGAAGGGCTTTCTTCGGCGGTGAAGGATGAACTTTCCCGGGCGCCCAGGGCGGAGTCTATGGACCAGCTGACCAAATCAGCGCTGACCATAGGAGCGCGCCAAGAGGCGAGAGCCTTGGAGAGGCGGGAAGGGAAGGGGGAACGTTGGAGGGAGTTTCGCATTCCAGAGATTCCAGAGCCCCCGTTCCCGCCAGGAGAGCCGATGGAAATTGGAACAGCACGCACGCGGGCAGTTTCAAAGCCCAGTGAAGAGCGGAAGAAGGAGGGGAAGGGCGCCAAGAAATGTTATCTCTGCAAACAGCCAGGTCACTTTGCCAGAGTCTGCCCCCAAAGAAAGGAATGGCAAGGAATGGCGGGAGCTGTTGGGGAGAGGGAGGAAAAGGTCCGGGAGCAAGTAAAAGCCAACGCCTGGCTGCCACCGTCGGGGCACAGCAGCCAGGCCAAAGAGCAGTGAAAGTGCCCACGCCGGAACCTCCCAAACCCGCCCTAGTGATAGAGGTGTTACTAGAGCTGCCAAACGGACACCCACTAAAGATAAAGGCGCTATTGGACTCAGGCAGCTCCTGTAATTTCATGAGTAAGGAGTTTGCTGCTGAGCACCAGATACAGACTATCCCTTTAAGTAACCCTTTGCAGGTGACCACGATCGATGGAAGGGAGCTGCTGGGAGGAGAAGTCAGCCAGCAGACCGTCCCAATGATAATGAGGGTAGCAAGACACACTGAGCTAATAGCGTTTAATGTGGCTACCTTGGGAGGGGCTCCCATTATTTTGGGAATGAGCTGGCTAGCATTACATGATCCGCTAGTGGGATGGCATCAGAGAGTGGTCTCCTTTGGGTCAGCACATTGCCTAGAACACTGCAAAGAGGGGGAGGCTCAAGGAGGGGCCAAAGCCACTCTAGCAGGGACGGAAGTAACGGAGAAGGGGAAGGTGCCCCGACAATACGCCGACCTGAGCAACGTCTTCAGCGAGAGGGAAGCAGACAAACTACCCCCGCATAGACCCTTTGACTGTCAAATCAATCTACTCCCTGGGGTGCAACTCCCTGTAGGCAAGCTGTACGCCATGTCAGACAGAGAGATGCAGGAGTTAAGGGAGTTCATTGACAAGAACCTGAAGAGAGGGTTCATCAGAGAGTCCAGAGCGGTGGGTGGCAGCCCAGTGTTTTTTGTGGATAAAAAAAACACGGACAAACCGAGGCTGGTCGTGGACTTCCGGGCCTTAAATGCAGTGTCAGAACCAGTGACTTTCCCTATGCCCAGAATTGATGATATTTTGACAAGGGTCAGGAAGGGAAAGATTTTTACCAAACTGGACCTGAGGGGGGCGTACAACCTGATACGAATAAGGAAGGGGGATGAATGGAAAACCACCATGTTCACCCCTCTAGGGGCATTTGAATACTTAGTTATGCCCTTCGGCCTACAAGCAGGCTCAGCGTGCTTTCAATAGTTTATGAACCACGTCCTGGGGCCTTTGCTTTACAAGAATTGTGTGGCCTTCTTAGATGACGTGTTAGTATATTCAGAGAATGAGGAGCAGCATGTGAAAGACGTCAGGGAAGTGTTGGGCAGACTGCAAGCCAATCAGCTGTGGGTGAAGCTAGAGAAGTGTCAGTTTCATACCAAGGAGGTGGAATTCCTGGGGTACCGCTTGTCGGACAAGGGATTGGCCATGGATCCTGGCAAGGTCCAAGCGGTACTGGAATGGAAAACACCGAAAACAAAGAAGGATGTGCAAAGATTTCTAGGATTTGGAAACTTCTATCGGAAGTTCATCAGAAATTTTGCCCACTTGACGGCTCCCATTACTGACTGTCTCAGCAGTAAGAAGAAATTCGTTTGGACGGCGGAAGCGGAGCGAGCTTTTGAGGAACTGAAAAAGGCGTTCGCTTCGGAAGAACAGCTCCTGCATGTGGATTTACAAAAACCGATGAGAGTAGAAACGGACGCATCAGACCGGGCGGTGGTGCTCCTGCAGCCTGGGAAGGAGAAGTCGGAATGGAGACCGTGCGCCTTTTTCTCGCGAAAGCTGAACAAATCTGAGAGGAACTACACGGTGTATGACCGAGAACTATTCGCCATTCACGAAGCGTTCCGAAGATGGAGGCATTTATTAATTGGAGCACAACATAAGGTGCAAGTGTGCACTGACCACAAGAACATAGAGTATTGGAGAACGGCACGAGTGCTCAACCAACGGCAAGTGAGATGGGCCCAGGAGTTCTCCAAATTCCACTTTGAAATTTGTTACGTGCCAGGTCCAGAAAACGTTAGGGCGGACGCTCTCTCACGCAAACCGGAGTCAGAAAACACTTGGGTAATGGCAGAGGATATCAATGACGAGGTCTTGGTAGAAACGTTCCATCAAAGGTTCCCAAGGAAACCTCAGCCTGTGGCTAGGTTCCGGAGGGAATACTTTGGCACCACCGACGAGGAGGAGGAGTTGGAAGGATTCCCGGACTCGGAAGGGGAAGGGGAGATGGACTCTGAGGAGAAGGAGTACTTAGAGACCAGAAACCGCAACAGGTGGAGAGAAATGTTCGAGGCGTCGGAACATGAAGGAAGTTCTTTCCGGGGTTTTGCCTCCTCACCGCCCGTAGAGGAGGAGGTGGGAGGGGGTGAAGGGGGCCCTGGAGGGGAGGTGGATGTCAGGGAACTGCCATCGGAAGGACGGGAGGTGGAAGGGCTCACACAGGTTGGGAGAGACTCAGCAGCGGAAGAGGGAACCAGCAGGGGGAGACGAGGTGATCCGAGGGAAAGTGAGCAGGAGGGATGGCTCAGAGACACTTCCAGCGAAAACAGTGGGGAGGTTTCAGGACCTCCTGTAGGGACACCCACTCCTCGCCGGAAACTGTCACGCAGAGAGTCCAGAAGACGTGTTTCCGTTAAGGAGCTTTTATGTTGGAAGAGATTCCGAAAGCAACCACTGTTGGAATCTGCCAGCGACTGACGGAGCCATGCTTAAGGGGCTCCGTTACAGACAGAGGTTTGTGAACTTGACCAAACTCTGAGGGACTTGGATTTTACGCACAAGCAGCTCATCATCCCATCACACAGCACTAAAGGTTCCTGAACCAGTGACTGATCAAACAACATGAGAATGCAGATACACCTACATCAGAAATAGACATGCTAACATCTCATAAAGCATCCTAAAGCGCCAGTGAGACTTCTGAGGAGGCTTTGATGCTGGGATGCCCATCATTACATCAAAAGCAATATTAACATACAGAGAGTAATATTTTCTTCTGATGGAGAAGTATAATAACAATAGACCCCAAACTAGTGTCTCATATGTGGCTGCATGGAGAGAAGCAATTATTGGGAACCTTTGCAGGTAACTGAAACGGGGGCACCAGCAATTTTGAGATCAACTGCTACATTCTTATGGACTTAAGTGAAGTTTGGAAGAAGCAAACTTCTCTTTTGCAGCAGCAAATATTACAGAGAGGAAAAAAGCCGAATGAATGGATTCATGCACTTTTGTCACAGAATCATAGAATCATAGAGTTGGAAGAGACCACAAGGGCCATCGAGTCCAACCCCCTGCCTCATCCTTTACAACAACAGAGAAGAGGTAAAAATACCTGCACCTCATTTTCAGACAACAGTGGGTAGCAATGCTCTTGAAGCATGTGGGGATGCTAGTCAGTTTCACTGTTCTTTCTGCAGGTCAACCTCATCACAGCGCTGGAGAGGCTAGTACGGTAAATGCCATGGACAAAGGAAGCAAATGGGAAAATGCTCCCAGAGCACGTGAAAGGAAGGCCGTAGGATCAGGCTTTGTGAGCCAACAATGCCATAGAGCATAACCAGATAGCTTTGAAGGGATATGAAGTGTATGTCCACATCTAAGGAGATGTAGACCATGGAGTCTGCAGGAACTGCATCAGACACACAGGGCTACTACCCACTGTGGCATCTCTAGTTAAAATGATATTGGAGAGCAGGACTACAAAATTCCCCAGAATGAAAGACTCTGGAGAGCTGCTGCTAGTCTGAGTTGGCAATACTGTACTAGATGGACCAATGGTTTGACTCAGTATAAGGCAACTTCATATTTTCACATTCAGATTCCTCTCTTGCCAGTGAAAGCCATCCTGTCAATAAATGTGTTAGCTGAAGATGCCACAGGGATAGCTTGCATATGCATGCAAAAACACACAGAACATTCTCAAACAATCCCCTCAGCTGGTTTCTACAACTTCTAACTGTACAGTGCCAGAACCAAATAAAGAGGATGCAGAAAGTGGCTGCTTGAGTAGGCTTTTAAAAGCTTTTTAAAAGCAGTATTGAACAGGCAGCTTCTCCCACATTCAAGATCTGACAGACCCCTCTCAGCCACAAGATTGTGTGGGGAGCACGAATGTGACATGGGCTTTATAGAGGTAGCATTTACAGCAACTGCTCTGACTGAAAGAGTTGCCTCAACCACAGAACATGCAGTCTGATATAATAAATAAATAAATAATAATAATAATAATTTATTATTTATACCCCGCCCATCTGGCTGGGCCTCCCCAGCCACTCTGGGCGGCTTCCAAAAGAACATTAAAATACTGTGATACATCAAACATTAAAAGCTTCCCTAAACAGGGCTGCCTTCAGATGTCTTCTAAAAGTCTGGTAGTTGTTGTTCTCTTTGACATCTGGTAGGAGGGCGTTCCACAGGGAGGGCGCCACTACCGAGAAGGCCCTCTGCCTGGTTCCCTGTAACTTGGCTTCTCGCAGTGAGGGAACCGCCAGAAGGCCCTCTGTGCTGGACCTCAGTGTCCGGGTAGAACGATGGGGATGGAGACGCTCCTTCAGGTATACTGGACTGAGGCCGTTTAGGGTTTTAAAGATCAGCACCAACACTCGGAAACGTACTGGGAGCCAATGCAGGTCTTTCAAGACCAGTGTTATGTGGTCTCGGCGGCTGCTCCCAGTCACCAGTCTGGCTGCTGCGTTCTGGATTAGTTGTAGTTTCCGGGTCACCTTCAAAGGTAGCCCCACGTAGAGCGCATTGCAGTAGTCCAAGCGGGAGATAACCAGAGCATGCACCACTCTGGTGAGGCAGTCCACAGGCAGATAGGGTCTCAGCCTGTGTACCAGATGGAGCTGGTAAACAGCTGCCCTGGATACAGATTTGACCTGTGCCTCCATGGACAGCTGTGAGTCCAAAATGACTCCCAGGTTGCACACCTGGTCCTTCAGGGGCACAGTTACCCCATTCAGGACCAGGGAATCCTCCACACCTGCCCACCTCCTGTCCCCCAGAAACAGTACTTCTGTCTTGTCAGGATTCAATCTCAATCTGTCAGGATTCAATCTCAATCTGTTAGCCGCCATCAATCTTCCAACCGCCTCCAGACACTCACACAGGACCTTCACCGCCTTCACTGGTTCTGATTTGAAAGAGAGGTAGAGCTGGGTATCATCCGCATACTGATGAACACCCAGCCCAAACCCCCTGATGATCTCTCCTAGCGGCTGCATGTAGATGTTGAAAAGCATGGGGGAGAGGACAGAACCCTGAGGCACCCCACAAGTGAGAGCCCAGGGGTCTGAACACTCATCCCCCACCACCACTTTCTGAACACGGCCCAGGAGGAAGGAGCGGAACCACTGTATGACAGTGCCCCCAGCTCCCAGCCCCTCAAGACAGTGCAGAAGGATGTTATGGTCGATGGTATCAAACGCCGCTGAGAGATCCAGCAGAACTAGAAAACAGCTCTCACCTTGGTCCCTAGCCCACCGGAGATCATCAACCAGTGCAACCAAGGCAGTTTCAGTCCCGTGATGAGGCCTGAATCCCGATTGGAAGGGATCCAAATGGTCCGCTTCTTCCAGGCGTGCCTGGAGTTGTTCAGCAACCACTCGCTCAATCACCTTGCCCAAGAATGGAAGATTTGAGACTGGGCGATAGTTGGCCATCGTGGCCGCATCTAAAGATGGTTTTTTTTAAGAAGCGGTTTAATAACCGCCTCTTTCAGCGGGTCTGGGAAGGCTCCCTCACGGAGGGAAGCATTCACCACCCCACGAAGCCCATCACCCAGCCCTTCCCGGCTAGCTTTTATAAGCCAGGATGGGCAAGGATCAAGGAGACAGGTGGTTGGTTTCACTCGTCCAAGCAGCCTGTCCACATCCTCGGAGGTAACAGATTGGAATTGATCCCATGCAATTTGACTAGTCAAAGCCAATGCAATTCTGGGCTGCATCAATAGGAGTATAGCATCTAGATCAAGGGAAGTAATAGTGCCACTGTATTCTGCTCTGGTCAGACCTCACCTGGAGTACTGTGTCCAGTTCTGGGCACCACAATTCAAGAAGGACACTGACAAACTGAGACGTGTCCAGAGGAGGGCAACCAAAATGGTCAAAGGCCTGGAAATGATGCCTTATGAGGAACGGCTAAGGGAGCTGGGCATGTTTAGCCTGGAGAAGAGGAGGTTAAGGGGTGATATGATAGCCATGTTCAAATATATAAAAGGATGTCACATAGAGGAGGGAGAAAGGTTGTTTTCTGCTGCTCCAGAGAAGCGGACACGGAGCAATGGATCCAAACTACAAGAAAGAAGATTCCACCTAAACCTTAGGAAGAACTTCCTGACAGTAAGAGCTGTTTGACAGTGGAATTTGCTGCCAAGGAGTGTGGTGGAGTCTCCTACTTTGGAGGTCTTTAAGCAGAGGCTTGACAACCATATGTCAGGAGTGCTCTGATGGTGTTTCCTGCTTGGCAGGGGGTTGGACTCGATGGCCCTTGTGGTCTCTTCCAACTCTATGATTCTATGACTAGACAGGACTCTAGCACTCTCCTGCCCCGGCCCTGCTCCCAAGGTGGCGTCTACCTCTTCCCGAATCTGAGCGACTTTATCTGCAAAAAACTTTGCAAAATCATTGCAGAAGATCATGTGGCCCGTACTGGGCCCTGATGTTGCAGGTGGTTCCGCTAAATTGCGGACCACCTGAAAAAGTCTCCTGCTGCTGTTTTCTGCAGATGCAATAGAGGCGGTGAAGAAAGTCTTCTTCGCCGTCGCTACCGCAACTTGGTAGACTCGACATTGAGCTCTAACCTGTGTCCGGTCAGCTTCAGAATGGGTCATCCGCCACCGGCACTCTAGCCGTCTCAATGATTGTTTCATTGCCCTCAGATCCGTGGAAAACCACGGGGCTGTCCGGGCTCCATGCAATCGGAGAGGGCGCTTCAGAGCCAAACAGTCAATAGCCCTGGTTATCTCCACATTCCAGCGGGCCACCAGGGAATCAGCTGAAAGGCCATCAACATGGGATAAAGCATCCCCTACCACTCTCTGGAAACCATTTGGATCCATTAAGTGGCGGGGGCGGACCATCCGAATCGGCCCCACCTCACTGCAGAGGGGAAGGGTCGCAGAGAAGTCAAGTTGCACCAGGAAGACCAGGAAGTGGTCTGACCATGGCACTTCTTTCGTTTCGCTTTTACAGTGGTGCCCCGCAAGACGAATGCCTCGCAAGACGAAAAACCCGCTAGACAAAAGGGTTTTCCGTTTTTCAATGCGCTTCGCAAGACGAATTTCCCTATGGGCTTGCTTCGCAAGATGAAAACGTCTTGCGAGTCTTGTGATTTTTTTTGCTCCCCCCCTTTTCTAAGCCGCTAAGCCGCTAATAGCCTTTTAGCCGCTAATCCACTAAGCCTTTAATAGCCGCTAAACCGCTAATAGCGCTAATCCGCTAATAGGGTTGCTTCGCAAGACAAAAAAACCGCTAGACGAAGAGAATCGAGGAACGGATTATTTTCGTCTTGTGAGGCACCACTGTACTTAGTGTCAGATCACCAACATCCATAGAGGTAAACACCAGGTCCAAGGCATGTCCGCGGCTATGGGTTGGGCCAAACTTATTCAGGGACAGCCCCATGGAGGCCATGCTTTCCACGAAGTCCCGAGCGGCCCCTTGTAAGGTCTTGTCGGCATGGATATTAAAATCCCCTAGGACAACCAAACTAGGTGTCTCCAGGAGAACATCCGCCACGACCTGAAGCAGCTCGGGCAGGGAATCCTTGGTGATTCACACTTAGGTTTCCTTATAGCAGGGGTGGGGAACAAGGACTCCCCTCAGAAGTTGCTGGACTACAACTCCCATCATCCTTGACCATTGGCTATGCTGGTTGAGACTGATTTCCCATGCCTGCCTTACATGGTTACAGCGCACATTTGTCCAGGTTGTGGGGAAAGGGAGAGAATGACTGTTTTAGTATTTTAACTTTTGTATATTTTAAAGTATGGCTGGGATTTTTTCTTGATTTTCTTGTTTTATCTTTTTGTAAACTGCTTTGAGGATTTTTACAATCAAGTTGTGTATATATTTTATAGAAATAAATATATAATAAATAATACAGTTGACCACAAACTTGACATGAGGCAACAGTGTGACGCGGCAGCTAAAAAAGCCAATGCAATTCTGGGCTGCATCAATAGGAGTATAGCATCTAGATCAAGGGAAGTAATAGTGCCACTGTATTCTGCTCTGGTCAGACCTCACCTGGAGTACTGTGTCCAGAGGAGGGAGAAAGGTTGTTTTCTGCTGCTCCAGAGAAGCGGACACGGAGCAATGGATCCAAACTACAAGAAAGAAGATTCCACTAAACATTAGGAAGAACTTCCTGACAGTAAGAGCTGTTTGACAGTGGAATTTGCTGCCAAGGAGTGTGGTGGAGTCTCCTACTTTGGAGGTCTTTAAGCAGAGGCTTGACAACCATATGTCAGGAGTGCTCTGATGGTGTTTCCTGCTTGGCAGGGGGTTGGACTCGATGGCCCTTGTGGTCTCTTCCAACTCTATGATTCTATGATTCTAGGAGCTGCTTTCTGTGAACCATGCCTTGTTCTATAAATGCAGGGGGCAGACAACTTCTGATCACACGATTGCAGCAGTTTTTAGCCCAGCCACATTCACTCTCCTACCAGACCCCTTCAAAGGCTACATTTCCAACCTTTGGTTGGTTGAGGGTTCCTCAAATGCGTCTCCCATGCTGTTCAAGTGATGCTTGTTCGCATCTCCGGTGTGAGGACGTTTACGAAGTGAATCCTGCACCATGACCTGGCAGGATTCCTGCACTAAACCGGGATGCTGAGATGCACCAGCACAGCCAGCCCCAAAATCATATCCAGGCATGTCCCAGCCTACAGCTTAGGGCTGTTGAGTCACTGGCAGAAGCAAGAGGGAATACTTGTTTGGGAGCAGGGAGGGAATTAACTACTGGGAAGCCAAGAAGAGAAAAGAGCTAGAAGCTAGAGAAAGAAACCATGCAAACAACAAAGTATTAAAATACTCTGAGTATTAAAAAAATTAAGCAAGAGAGCTGAGAAGCATGCTAAGCAGGAATATGTTAATACAGTGGTTTTCAACCAGTGTGCTGGGGCACCTTTGGGTCAGTGGTGCTGCGGGCCTCTTTCCTGACCTCCTTCTGATGCCCTCTCGTGTCTGCCTCCCAAAGGCTTGCACAGCTGTTTGTTGCAGCAGCCCTGGCTACCAGCTCCCCAGGTGAAGGGTGCCTTTGGGGCTGGTCAGGGGCGCTGGTTGCCAGGAGCTGAGGTGGCCTTGGAGTAAGCGAGCAAGGGGGTGAGGGAGCCCAGCCCACCAGCCCTTGCTGTTGGGCTTGGACAGACAAGTGGGAGGCCAGGCAGGCAGGCATGTGCTGAGCTGGCCTTTCTTGTGCTTGCTGTGTGCAAGGCCTGCCTGGGAGCTGCGTACCTGGTGCTGAAGGGGAGCCTTTCCACCACACAGGCCTGGCAGCACCCATTGCTGTCTCCCAAGGTAAACTCTTAGCCTCATGTTCACCTTTGGTCAATCTTTGTTGGGCCACTGAGGCTGGGGGCATCCTCTTGCCAGGCCCCTGTGGGGCAGTGTGAGGAGGCACCTCTCTTTGGGGTGGAGTGGGGGGTAGCTCAGAGACCAGGGGTGGCAGCAGTGGCTGCCCAGAGGACTCTCAAGGAGAGGAGGCTGAGGGAACACTCCACAAGGCAAGGTGTTCGGAAAAGGTTGAGAGGCTGCCAGCTCTGCAGGCCGGGGGGGGGGGGGACACATAACAGGGCTTGTGAGCCCCACAGGGGTGCCACATAAAGAGTGTAGTTGGTCAAGGGACTCAAAAAGGTTAAGAACCTCTGCGTTAATATGCTAAGAAGAATGGGAAATGAAGAATATCCCCAAACAACAGATGAATGGGGGACCAAGAGACAGCAGGCAGGCTGAGACGCATGAGTGCTTGAGCAGCACATCACAGAGGGAGGCAGCTGTAGCTGTAGCTGGAGTCAGAGTCAGAGCTGGAGTAGTTTTCAAGCAACTCAGAGACTATACAGTCCAGATGCAGCAACCGAGAAGTGCTATTGCTGCTCCAATGGCTCAGGCAGCCGTTAATGACGTGTACAACCCTGCACTCCAGAAGGAAAGTCTGATGGGAAGCGTGAATACATACAAGCTGAAGGCTTGTGCCGATGCATCACACACACCCCAGAACAGACGCAGAGGGTTGCTTGTGCTCTGTGTTGCAAATGCTAAAATTCTGCATCAAGAAAAGTTGAGTTCTGCAATCTGTACAAATTATGCAAACAGAATTATGCAAATCAATTATGAGTTTATACATCACAGGAAGGGGCAAAAAGTTGCAAAGAAGCCTCGTCCACAGTCACTAGAGATCATACTTGGCAGCTCCTCTTTCTTTTGAGATTGTGAAAGCATTTTTTAAAATTACACTTATCTTCCACCTTTTTCTCCAAGGAACTCAAGGTAGTGAAAATGGATCTCCTTTTCCTCATTTAATCTCCATAAAACCCAGAGGGGAAGGTTAGGCTGAGAGGAAGTGAGTTCTGTGGCCAAGTCTCCCAGCTCCTAGTCTGACACGCTACCACTGCACCACACTGGCTCACATTTGGCACAATCATATATTTGCAGCCAATAGGACCTGTTTCCCCTCCTCTTTCAGCTAAAGCTAAGATTCTTTTGGAAGCTGAATTCTGTGCTCGGTCCCTCATTCTGCATTTTCTTCTAAGATCCCACAGAATTATGATACTGTATAGGTATAGTTCTATGGATACTGCATAAAGCCACTACTGTATTCTGATAATCCCTCCTTAGTGGATTTTTAATTTTTTAATTTTATTAAATATAATTTCACAAGATTGCAAACAATATACTATATTCAGATGTGAGATTCAAAACACTAACAAAGAAAACAATATATAAGGGCAAGAAAAAGAGAGAAAGAAGCAGACCAAATTTCAATGGGGAAGTTCTCTTGCACAAGCCCCTTTGAAATGAATGGAAGCTGCCCAAGGGCACAGAAGTCCCCCCACCCCCCCCAATGGATAACTTTGATAAATGCTCAGACACAAAATACACAGCAGGGGCTTTTAGATCAGTCATTATCTCCTAGCTTCAACTTCTCTGGAATTCCCCTGGCAATCTCAAAGACTTTGGTAATCTCAAAGACTGGATTATTGCAATATGATGTATGTGGGCTGGTGCAAAAGCTGCAGCTTGCGCACCAGTTGGTGGTGAGGCTGCTGAGTGGAGGGAGCTACTGCAAGCATGTTGGTATACCTTTGCTAAAGGAGCTGCATTGGCTGGCAGTCTGCTGCCAAGTCAGGTTCAATGGGATGTTACTACAGTGTTACCTCAGGTTAAGAACTTAATTCATTCCAGGGGTCCATTCTTAACCTGAAATGGTTCTTAACCTGAAGCGTGCTTTTGCTAATGGGGCCTCCTGCTGCCGCTGGCGCGCAATTTCCGTTCTTATCCTGGGGCAAAGTTCTTAACCTGGAGCAACAACTTACTGGTCAGTGGAGTCTGTAGCCCGAAGCATCTGTAACCCAAAGTGCCAGTGTAATTTATAAGGCCCTATGTAGCTCTGAACCTGGTTTCTTGAGAGATGGCACTATCTCAGTAGAACCTTGCAACCCATAGAGAAGTATCTCCCAAAAGTTCCAAAGATTTAGATACCCACACTGGATTAACTCAGAGCAGGGCCTTTAGTGTGGTTGCCCCTGTTCTGTAGAATAGCCTTCCTGTCAAGATAAGACAGGAAGCACTATTTTCATGCTCCAGAAACCATTGAAGACAGATTTGTTCCAACAGGCTTTCCTACCTGGATAAATGTGTATTTTCCATGGAATATGTTTTGCTTTGTATTGCTTTTGTTTTGTTTTAAATGTCTTGGCTGTCTTTTTAACTGTCTTTTTGCTGTTTTTACTGTCCATTGCCTTGAGATGGTTGGTGCTTAACAAATTATTGATAATAATAACAACAAACAAGTTGGGATCTGGTTATCAAAAGGACCACCTTCTTCCGTATGGACTTGGCTGTTTACTAAGATCTACCAATCAGGCCTTCCTGCCAGTGTTAGAAATTCAGATATATAAGCGATGCATCAAATGCTCCTTAAACCAAGGTTACAGTCACCAAAACGGTATGTCTAGTTGCCACTTTTGGGTAAGACAGCTCTAACATCTTATTTTTCTCATGATGGACTGATTGCGAGTGATTCTCAGTTAAACATCCAGCTAGTTCAAATCATAGAATCATAGAGTTGGAAGAGACCACAAGGGCCATCGAGTCCAACCCCCTGCCAAGCAGGAAACACCATCACAGCACTCCTGACATATGGTTGTCAAGCCTCTGCTTAAAGACCTCCAAAGTAGGAGACTCCACCACACTCCTTGGCAGCTAATTCCACTGTCAAACAGCTCTTACTGTCAGGAAGTTCTTCCTAATGTTTAGGTGGAATCTTCTTTCTTGTAGTTTGGATCCATTGCTCCGTGTCCGCTTCTCTGGAGCAGCAGAAAACAACCTTTCTCCCTCCTCTGTTTGACATCCTTAAGAACTTTGAGAGCTTAAAGAAGAAAAGTCCCTTGATCCAGGGACAGGCCACATAGAAACTGGCCTGTTCCGACCTCTTTTTCTTAATGGTGACTGTGCCTATTCAGGCTGCACAGAAAAAGCATTTTGGTTACTGAAATTCATTACAATTGTGCAGATAAAATAGAACTGATAGAATTCTACAGGATGTGGTACTAGTGTGTGAAAACAGTCAAGATCCAATGATCCCCAGGCATGCACCTCCAGATGGTGGAGATGTGAGGCGTCATCCTGGCTCCCAGGCATCATCACTTGGTCGCACATGGTTGATAGACAGGTGCAAAATGTGCCTGGCTGATTTTGAACACTGCTTCCTGCTTCCTTTTTTACCTGCTCATGTACATCTTTTGGAGCATAGGAGCCAACTCCTAGGGGCCAAGGTCCCTTTGCCCCCCAATAAAATATTTGAGGGGGCTGCCCCCCAGTTGATGGGCATTGCCATTCAAATACTGTATGTTTGGCGTGTCATGTGATCAATTATGTGGGGTGGGGATTACCCCCCCAATATTTTATTCATGTTGGCACCCCTGTTTTGGAGGGTCTTTTCTGTTTTGGCACCCAGCTTCTGGAATTACCATCCTTAGTTGTGTTTTGACACTTGTTAAAGACCTGTTTATTTGTTTGTTTGTTTATTCAACCAAGCATTTGCTAATTTTTAGTCCCTAGCTTTAAGTAATATGTTTTCTACTGTAGATTGTTTCATTAATTATTTTACAGTAATTTACTGGTGTGCAATTGTATCCTGTACACCACTCTGGAATTTTATAATGAAGGGTGGTATATAATTATTATTATTTTTTTTAAAAAAACCAATATTGTTTTTAGAAATGAAGAAATAATCACAGTCCTGCTGTACACAGAAAAGAGTAGTGAAAGTCTGGTTCTTTCCCATCATCCAAGGCATACTGATGCAGGGAATGGAAATTCCAGTTCACATCATGAAAAAGAATCAAGGATGCAATCTTGTGTATAAGGAATGTGTGATCATTACACAACTTGGAGGGTGGTAGTTGCCCTGGGTTAATTCATGCAGACCACAAAGGTACAATCTTATGAATGCACTCGTTTGAAAATGCTAAGAGTGGCTCAAAAGTTGGTACACTCCCTCACTGGATGACAGCTGGCTCAACAGAAATAAATAAAAAACAAGTTAGAACCAAGTTGTCACTACATTCGCAAAACTAGAGAAAAATATGAGAAGCACAGAAGCTGGAATTGGCTGAGAACAGAACAGACATGACGTGTTGCCTCAGGAGGTCTGGTTTGGTTATGGATGGCTCAACTCCACAAGCAACTCACGTGATTACCTTGAGAGGCAATGTGTGATCAATGTTGCTGCACTGTCCTCATTTGCACATCACTATACAGTGGTACCTCGGGTTACATATGCTTCAGGTTACAGACTTTGCTAACCCAGAAATAGTACCTCAGGTTAAGAACTTTGCTTCAGGATGAGAACAGAAATTGCACAGCGGCAGCGGGAAGCCCTATTAGCTAAAGTGATGCTTCAGGTTAAGAACAGTTTCAGGTTAAGAACAGACATCCAGAACGAATTAAGTTCTTAACCCAAGGTACCACTGTGTTTAATTTAACTATAGTTTAAAGGTGAACAGAGAAAGAATTGCAGCCACTTCACTCCTTCCCTGCTCCGCCATGGTTTGCCTTAAATCGGTGGTTTGTTTTCCCCGAGTAAACAATAAGTAGTAAGTCAAAAACAAAATGTGCTTATACTGTAGCCTGTGCTTTGTTGTTTGCAGAAAGACAAACCATGATTCTTGTTTCTGAGAGCAGGGGGCCATACTAAAATGCCTGCGATTTCAGCAGTGTGTACCAGCATGCTGCGCTTTCACTTTGTACCACAGTGAAGGTTAACTGTGGTTTAAAGTGACATGCAAATAAAGCCACTGGATTACTCGTGGTGCTTCACTAGGGCAATGACCATTTTGAAGTTAGGCTGCTCATTTGTCTTGTCCTAGAGCAGGGGTTCCCAATTAGCTAAGTACCACAGACCCCGTTTTTCAAATGTCAAGCCATGGAGCTCCTATTTTGGAAAATGCTGGTATCTCTGTGGTAGTTTTTGTTATGTGAATGGTGCCCTGGACCCCCTGAGTGGGTTATGCAGATCCCCTGGGGTTCGCAGACCACCAGTTGGGAACCACTGCCCTAGGAGAGAAGATAAATGGAGCCATCTTGCCTCAAGGCAAGGCATGGGGAGTAGTGCACCAGTCGATGATATCCTCAGTCTTAAGGAAGTTGTAGGGCTCGGAAGAGAACACACAATTCTAAAGTCTGTTCTATCAAAAGCAGAAGAAAAAAGGGAAGAGTGTGTCAGACACAGAAATGCGGAAAGGGAGAGATGATGACATAAAGGTTTCCTAGGTCCGTATGAATCCCAGCCGCCCTTCAGAGGTGAGCCTGACTACAGAGCTATGTTCCGCCAAGCTGAACCCTCGAAAAAGCTCGTCTTTCCCACCCCTTAGACATCAAGTCAGATGTCCCCTTCACGTTTTAAAAACAGTGCATGCACGCTGCTTCCCTGATATGCCCCTCCTCTGAACCTGACCTCCAGCTCCATTTCTGCTCACTGGCACGAGTGTCTTGCCTCTTCCATAGGAACAGGGACGCTAGAAGGGAGATAGCATTTTGCAACCTTTGCATCCTTTAGAAAATATCCTAACTTCCATTTTCACATTCAACCAGGTTCCTTTTTAAAATCTGACTGTAGGTTTAAAAATAGCTCTCTTTCCATTTGCCCCTGATTACTTCTGGACTGACCTACTCACATTTAATCGGAAAGGATTCCTTGACCTTAAAAGCACCCCAAGATGCAGACATATATCTGTTCAACACATCCAGGACAGAAAGTTGGGAAAACTACTTTTCCAAAGTGTTTATAATCCTAGTAACCTTTAAAACCAATAAAAATTATTTGGATTTGAAAAAATAATCCTATTAACCTTATAGCATCTGTAGCTTTTGTCTAGTTTTTTTTACAGTTAAACCCCCACATTTCAGCAGACCTTTAGAGGTCTAAACTTTGGAAACAAAAAACACCATTGAAGTAGGGCAAGCATGTTCTTTCATTCCACCTGTGATTGTTTCCCAGTCCCTTTGGTCAAATCATTCATTCTACACACTGAGCACCTAACTGATATAAATCAGGGACAGAATTATCACCTCCCATCAGCCTCAACCAGCAGAGCCAGTGGTCAAGGATGATGGGAACTGCAATCCAAAACATTTGGAGGGCCACCGGTTCTCCAAACCTTATAAATCAATTAAACACACAAATCCCTTTTCTTTCCAAATGAGAAGGGAGGCTGAGGGAATTGACTTGTGTTGATTAGCATTGCTGTAGTCTCAGAAGAGGTATTTTAAGTCATTGCAACAAATTATTTCAAAAACACACTCTTTTTGAACAATATATTTTTAAATCCATCCAAGACTGGGACTTTGAACCTTGCCCTATACCCAGCTTAATTGAAAATGGCATCTATCAGAGTTAAAATATGTCTAATCATTTTCAGCCTTTCCTGATGTGTTGTCCAGCCTGCACCCTACAATGAGGAACTAAGCAATCCAGACAGCTCTCTCTCTCTCTCTTTCTCTCCCTGACACATACGCAAAAGCCAACTTGAGGAAGGGGTATCATCACAGTCCCTCCAAGTGTCCATATTTTCCAGGGACAGTCCCAGATTTACAGAAGCTGTCCCAGTTTCTGACCTGAACCTGGAATGTCCCACTTTTCCTTAAAAAAGGTAAAGGGGCCCCTGACCATTAGGTCCAGTCGTGACCGACTCTGGGGTTGTGCACTCATCTCGCTCTATAGCCTGAGGGAGCCGGCGTTTGTCCGCAGACAGCTTCCGGGTCATGTGGCCAGCATGACTAAGCTTCTGGCAAACCAGAGCAGCGCACGGAAACGCTGTTTACCTTCCTGCCAGAGTGGTACCTATTTATCTACTTGCACTTCGTGCTTTCAAACTGCTAGATTGGCAGGAGCAGGGACCGAGCAACGGGAGTTCACTCCGTCGTGGGGATTCGAACTACCGACCTTCTGATCGGCAAGCCCATGTCCCTCCAATACCATATTGGAGGGTATGGTAAGATGTTCTTAGGGCAGCCTTGTATTGGGAGCTTTTTTCAATGTTTAATATTTTATTATGTTTTTATATATGTTGGGAGGTGCCCAGAGTGGCTGGGGCAACCCAGTCAGATGGGCTGGGTATTATGATTATGATTGTGATTATGATTATTTAGAGCATCCCTATTTTCCCTGGAGAAATGTTGGAGGGTATGTCATCACTCCTTCAGTGGTGATTGGAACCAACACAATTTCTCTGCATAGGAGCATAATAAGCATCTCAAGAACAAGGGGGGGGGGGCGGAACTTGCATCCCCGCCTTGGGGGAAAAGGTGCTTTAAAGAGTGAAGTTACCATTGCTAGGAATGGCTAGCATTGTCTGAAAGACAATGACGTGGTGGTTGGCGCTGTGCACATTCAGTCATCAGCCCCTGCTCCAACTTAGACATGAGGGCATCCTTCTGCTTACAGCAGAGATTCAGCCAGTCTGTTGAACTCAAGAGCCAGAATCTGCCGCGTGTCTGGAACACCAGAGGCAAATGCCAGAGCCCTGCTAGATGTTGATTTCTGCATTAACCCACTTATGTCCCTGCAGGCCTGATCCTGATCTGAGCTTTGTACATACAGCATGGACACTCCTTCTCCACCCACCTCCCCTTGTGTCCCTGTCCACAAGCAGCCAAGGATGCCTTGCTTGGGAGCCAAATGTCATGAAGGCACTTCCTGCTCTGTGGAAGTTGAGAAAGACCGTAGGAGTATTAGGGTGGAGCAGATTCCTTGCAATGGATGAGGTCATCCCAGCAGGAGAGAGTTCCTCCAGGTTCCTAAATAGCACTCGTGGGTGGAGAACAGCTATTTCTTCCTGGTCTCATTTCCAGTGATAAATATCCTGCCACCCATCTCTTAATTTATCTGCCTTGGGGACATCTTGCAGCACATGGCAGGACAGCAATCCTGGCCTGATCTGAACAGCTGCAATTGCTTTATCAGAAACAGACCCCCACCCCAAGCCTCTCCAGCACATCCGAAGCCTGAGGAATGCGGTTGTGCTGGCCACAGATATCAACAGATGGTTTTTGTTGTTTGGCGGAGATTTGGCCAGAGGCTTTGGGAAAAGCAATGAGGCAGGAGGAAGGGATGGGGGGAGGGGGGGAGGATCTCTCCTAAGGATCTCTTCCCACAAGCTGGGGAGGGAGGGAAGAGAGAGAAAGAGCGTGCCGAACGAAAGCTTCGTTCTGCACTTTCCGATAGGCTGATTAGAAGATGGTGATGAAGTGAATGGAAAAGTCCTTGGTCTGTATATTCATTAGCTCTGGCAGGCAGGGAGTGCCACAGAATGAGAAAGGTGACAGCTGATTTGAAGGACAGTCTGAGGAGCGTCTAAAACAAACAGCTCTGGCTGGGATCAGATCCTCATGGCCATTCTCTGTCTCAGAACTTTCTGAGTGTGGAATATTTAAGGTTTGCTGCTGCTCCATTCTGAGTTCAGTAGCTGGCAATCAAGAACAAGCACCAGTTATATGCATGTTACAGATCTTGCTGGACTACAACTCCTATCATCCCTGACCATCAGTCTGAGGCTGATACGAGTTGCAATTAACATCTGGAGGACACCACTGTGCTATGAATAGAAACCAAAATGCATTTTAAAAATGGGTTTTCCTGCCTAACTCCTGATTTGGATAAATTTATCACTGGGCCTTTAAAATTGCCCAAGAAGCACCTGACAGTCCCCAAAGAGGAAACATATGTAATTAATATGTGCACTTCACTGAAAGAGTTTCCCTGGGTCAGTGCTGAGTAGAGTACTCAATGTTCTGTGGCAGTAAAAACTAGAAACTCAGTGTTGCTGTGAAGTACTGTGAGACAAAATGAAGACTTTTTTTTCTTATAACACTGTTATTTGCCACAGTGCCATTATATAAATCTGCAGTGTGACTGCCTTTGGAAAACTAGAGTTCTGACGGCTCCCCCTCCATGAGGATATTCAGGAGCTGGAAGGAGTGTTGTGGCTGGGGGGACCACAAGTCAGTGACAAGTGTGAGCATCCAAGCAGGTGGCTCCAGGTTCAACCCTCGGTGTCTTCAGCTAAAAGGGATCTGATAGCAGGTGATGCCAGTGTCCTCCGTGGGACACTCCCTGTCCGTCAGAACAGACAGTATGGGGCTACATGGACAAATAATCAGAGCTAGTATGTATGTACCAAAAGAGAAAGCAACTAACAGCACAATCCATGCATTGCTATTCAAAAGCAAATCTCAAGTAAGTGTGTTACAGCCAAAAATGACCAGAAGGCTGGCTTTTTAGTTTAGAAATAAAAGTTAACCAAGTTAGGAAAAAGACCAGTGCAGAGAATATGGACACAAACATATTTGCCCTCTCTTGAAAGGGCAGAGGATTGATGGAAAGAGGTCTTTGTACAATGCAATTCAGCATAACATTGATATTTACCACTGAGATGGTTGATGCCTCTAAAAGGGGATTAGAGAAATTTGTGGTCTATCTGTGACTATTAGCCACATTGGCTACATGGAAACACAGTGTTCAGAAGCATTGTACAGTGGTACCTCGGGTTAAGAACTTAATTCGTTCTGGAGGTCCATTCTTAACATGAAACTGTTCTTAACCTGAGGTACTACTTTAGCTAATGGGGCCTCCCTCTGCCGCCGCCGCTCCACGATTTCTGTTCTCATTCTGAAGCAAAGTTCTTAACCCGAGGTACTATTTCTGGGTTAGCGGAGTCTGTGACCTGAAGTGTCTGTAACCTGAAACGTCTGTAACCCACGGTACCACTGAATATCAGTACTGGGAGACATAAAATGAGACAAGTTTGTCACTTGAGGCTTCCTGGGACATCTGGCTGACTACTGTTGGATCTTGGATGCTGGACTCTGTCGATTCTTGTTCTAATTCAGCAGGGATTTTCCTATGCCACTTATTAATTAAATTTTCTATACCACTTGCTTGTGTAAAAACAAAAAAGTGGTGAACTGCAACATCTATATTGAAATTATCCAGCAAATACACTGGATACACACGTAAATACAGTTGAAGAACTGTAGTGATTCCTCTTTACACTTGAATGTATGCAGCCTCTTCATCAATCTATTGGTTCATCGACCCAATATCCCTTATCCTAATCCCACTACCAATTCCCTGCCCTCACTGTCATAAAACAGACAAGCAACTGTGCAGCTTCACAGTGCGTTATCATCATCACCATCATCATCCTCCAGCCCGAAAACCTCAGCTCAGTGCATTTCCACTCAAGAGACCAATCTGCATGAGGAGAAGCATGCTGTCTCCAAGACGCAGCAGCCTTTGGGGTTGGACAGGCACTAGTTCCCACACACAATGCCTCCACACAAATGCAGTACTGTGACTCAAAGCAAAAGAAGGGAATAATATGATCTATGGTTCTGCCAAGGCCAGTATGACTTACTTTGACAACCAACTGCTCTCCACAATGCCCTGGGCAGAGGTTCTTTCACAGCCATGCCAGAGATGCAAACACCTACAAAATTCTCCCAAGAAAAAGATGTGCCTTCCTCTCTCATTTTCCCCAGAGCCTCATCTTCTACCAACTTTAGGCGGTACTTCTCACTGCATTCTGGACCTGGGACCATCTGCCTGTGCTCGACCACTGAGCCTTGCCCCCTCTCAAGAGGACACAGAAAACTGTCAGTCCTAATAACAGACTGCAGAGGAACAACTGAGATCTGGGGACAGAGGCAACCACAGGAAACAGAGGAAAAGTGACTCCAGGGAAGACAACACAAACTCAAGATCGAGGAGTCAAATTGACAGATCATTCTGACAAGACATTTGGCACCCAGTTGTGTAGAGCAGGGGCGGCCAACTCCCAAGAGACTGCAATCTACTCACAGAGTTAAAAACTGGCAGTGTTCTACCCCCTGGGGGGGGGTGTTCAGGTCAAAGTTATTGAGCTTTTTTTTTACAGGAGCCAAAGTTTTTGAGCTTCTTTGGGGGGAGCCAGTGATCTACCAGTGATCTATCATGGATGTCCAGTGATCTACCTGTTGGGCATGCCTGGTGTAGAGCATCTGTCCCTCATATCTTTTTCTTTGTCAGAATAAAAGCAGGCTGGGAGGTGGCTGTTTTGAACATTAGCAATATGGCCAGAGGGGAAAGAGTTGGCAGCAAGCCCCTTCCATGCTGTTGATAGGAAGAACTTTCTGACAGCAAGAGCTGCTAAGACAGTGGAATGGGCTCCCTTGGGATGTGGTGGTTCATTGGAGGTTTTCAAGCAGAGGTTGGGTGGCCATCTGCCATAGATGCTTTAGTTGAGATTCCTGCCTTGCAGGGGGTTGGACTAGATGACCCTTGGGGTCATTTCCAACTCTACAATTCTACAATTCAGGCCGTCTCTGGAGCCGACAGCCTGAAAACTCTTGCGTCATTCAGATATCCAATTCCTGCCTTCCACCTATTCCCAGCCCCCACAGTGCCACTCAAAGCTGTGTGGCCCTTCCAGACTTTGCTCTGAGACAGCCTTGCAGTTTTAATAAGCCTGAGAGCAAATGATAGACTTAAGATCCAATGCTTGAAGGCATAAGGCCTCTTTGAAAACTATAGGCTGGCTTGTTGTGCCGGAAGAAATAATTATTATATTAAGAGAAGCTTTGTGACCTCTTTGTGGTGCCCAAACATTACATTTGTGGTTAGGTTTCCAGGTCAAATCCTATGCAATCCTGATAA
Source organism: Podarcis liolepis (assembly GCF_965112155.1). Lineage (NCBI taxonomy): Eukaryota > Metazoa > Chordata > Lepidosauria > Squamata > Lacertidae > Podarcis > Podarcis liolepis. The sequence continues at coordinate 1,809,047 of NC_139571.1, forward strand.
TTTCTGATTATAACCATGCAGCTGATTAAAACCTGTAAATCTGCAAATTCACCGCAAATCTGTGAATAGTGTGGGCTGAGAAGCTGAGTGTGCAAGGCAGGTCAGTCCTGTGGCTTGCGTGCTAGCTTTCCACCTGAAAGTTCACTCATCAGAGTCCATCACAAGCCCCTGAGTGTTTGGGGATTCACAACCCCTCTTTACATTTCATGCCATTACTATGCGTGTGAGAGAGAGAACACACCAGAAAGTACCTAGTCCAAATCTCACATCAACCATTAACCTTCTAGATTGCCTAGCTGGGGCAAGGCAGTCTCTTGGCTCTCTTCCCCACTTGCAACAGAGGGATATTAATACTGGCCTCTTTTACAAGGTTGTTAGAAAGATTACCAAGATAACAGGCAGCATAGTGAACACTCAAAATATACTTTGCATCCATACTGTGTAAACGCTGCTAGGAGGCCCCACAAGCACCATTTCAGTCTGGGCTTTCCAGGCAAAAATATGGAATACTGTATTGATGTGTGGATTGTAAAGCTCATCACAAGAACAGTCCATAACTGGGTTCAGTCTCCTTTCTTCTCATAGGTAAGGGAAGAAGATAACAATTCTCTCCCACCAACTCTCCAATTTGTCTGTGGAGAGGCTATATTAACCATTAATGTCTTAAGACAAAGTCCAGGTAAAGGTCTTTTGTGAAGATTGTATTGCATAACCAGACTTGTTCCAAGTTATTGTTGTAACAGTTTTATTATTTTCAAAAGCAATTTCTTTTGGGGGGGAGTAAGTAGCATAATTGCTTCCAACAGATCAGTGTGCTTTGAGCAACAAACACCCTTCATTAGGTGACCTGTGTGTGTTAAAGAAAATATAAGCTTTGACTGAACAGAAGAGTCTTGCTTCTTAAAATCAAAAGCTATTCTGAGCTGCCTTCAGAAAATACAGTCCCACAAAACTTCTCAACCCACATGCCCTGAATAAGTAAAGGTAAAGGTACCCCTGCCCGTACGGGCCAGTCGTGTCCGACTCTGGGGTTGTGCGCCCATCTCACTTAAGAGGCCGGGGGCCAGCGCTGTCCGGAGACACTTCCGGGTCATGCGCAGCACACGGAACGCCGTTTACCTTCCCGCTATAAAGCGGTCCCTATTTATCTACTTGCACTTGGGAGTGCTTTTGAACTGCTAGGTGGGCAGGCACTGGGACCGAACGACAGGAGCTCACCCCGCCGCAGGGATTCGAACCGCCGACCATACGATCGGCAAGTCCTAGGCGCTGAGGTTTTACCCACAGTGCCACCCGCGTCCCACGATGCCCTGAGTAGAGCTTGATTATTATTATTATTTTATTATTCAAAGCTTATGTTTTCTTAACACAGAGTTCCCCTCGTGAAGGGCCCAAAATGTGTCAAAGCTGTTAGAGCTTCTATGTTTGCTTTGAATAAACTCATTTTTTCTGCACCTGCTTTCAGACTTTCCTCTTTTTGTGCTCATTCTGGGATGTTCCCTCAAGCTGGACGGGACTGCAAGATACCTTCTGTATACAAGAGAAGGGGGGACCTTCATAACAAGTCCTTGGAGAAAAGCAGAGCAGGAGGGCAATAGCTGAAGATGCCCCCAGACTGGAAGTGGACTGGCCTGCGGGGGGGGGCAATGCGCCTCTGGATGCTGCGCATGCAGAGATGCTCTGCCCCTCCGCCCCCCCCCGCTCCCCCCCATGCCCACCGGCGGAGGGGCAGGCATTTTGCTTCCAATACACTGCGCCCAATGCCATGAAGCAGGAGCATAAACAGCAAGGATGGTATTCGGCCTTCGGTCCGGACTGGGGCCATTCCCGAGGGGGCCCAGGAGGACTCCCGGCTCCCGCCCCACCCCTTCCAAAGTAACCGAAGCGCGTCCTCCCGCCTCGCAGCCGAGCTGGGCGGGCCGGGCCGGGAGAGCCGCGTCGCTCGCCGGGGCCCGATCCGCCCTCCCCGGGAGCAGCCGCCGCCTCCCGCCCAGCTCCGCCGAGGAGCCCGTGGCGGCGCCGGGTCGGGGAGCGGGCGGCCTGGCCGGCGGCGAAGGAGCGGCGCCCAGCAGAGACGGCGCGGGCAGCGGGGCGCGGGCGGTCCCGGCGGGCACTCACCTCCAGGGGGGCTCCTGCGGGCCGGCGGGGCTGGCCAGCTGCTGCCTCCTCCATCGCAGCGTCCGCCCGCCCAGGCGTCGGGGCGAGCCAGCGGAGGAGGGAGGGAGGGAGGAGGAGGAGGAGGCGGCGCGCCGACGGCGGCGGGGCCGCGCTTTCCCCGGCAGAGGGAGCTCCGCGCGCCGCCCGACGGAGGGAGCTGCTGCTGCTGCTGCTGCTGCTGCTGGGCGTCCCGTCGCCTCTTCAGGGCGGGCTGCTCTGCCGCGGGGCCCCGATGCTTCCAGCCCGGGAGCGCCCTGGGCTCCGTGACGCGGCCGGGCTTCCCGTGGCCCCCTCTGCTGACGGGGGGGGGGGGGGGAGATGAAGCGGGCACAGGAAACTGCCCCACAGCCGCAGCTGAGTTATCTGAGACGCAACTGGTTGGTTGGTTAGTTAGTTAAGCATTTTTTCTTTGTTTCCTTGATGGGGGGCAGCCCCACCCCTCCTGGCTACCCGTGGCCGCAGCACAGGAGCAGAGGCGGGTTGATAAGCTGGCAACCTATTTGCAAGGCCAGTTTCTGCTTCAGGATTGCTGGAAGGGAGCACTGGAGCGCATTGTGTGCTGGCAGTGCCAGTTCTGCGGATGGAGGTGGCCCGGTGGGCATTTGGGGTTTTGGGGGTCAGGTGTTCTCACAAGTTTTGAATGAGCACAAGTTTTGAATTCCAGTTTTTCAGAAGTGATTGAGAAGGTGCTCCTTGTTGCAGCTACACGTGATATAAAAGAATTAAATTTGGGTGGTGCAGTGGAAAGGAGGACAGGGCTCGTGCCCCTTTCATAGCCGCGTAGCCTCCTCTTCACCCAGGTTAAAGGTCCAGGAGCCCTATCCTCTTTCCACCTGGCCAAAATTAAGTGGGTCTCACTATTAGGAATGCAAATCTATTATTAAGTTAATATGTGATAATAACATACACCATTGTGCAAATTAGTTGAAACAAAGCACGTTTTCTATCTTACTCTTAATCCTGTACTCAAAACAAACATGAAAAGCCAGTTGATCACTGGTGTCAGAAGCCTGCAGCCAATAGAAGGAATGATGCGCTCGCCACAATATATTGAGGTTCTACGGAAGAGAGTTATTCCAGAGCTGGAAAAGAGGTATCCTGATGGTACTGGGTTATTGCAGCAGGACCTAGGCCCCTGTCACACATCGAAAGCGGTGAAGAAATTCATGACAGAGCAGCAAATACAAGTACTTGATTGGCCAGGGAATTCCCCGGACGTAAATCCCATTGAGAATTTGTGGACTACACTATATGCAAAAGTCACATCCGTGCTGTAGACTGTACAACCATGGAGAAGCTCATTCAGGCGCTGATTCAAGTGTGTGTTATAACCTGAAAGAGATTTCATGAAAATGTTTTCCCGTTGGTACCTAACACCTTCTAAACTGGCTAAAATGTATAAAACCAGGTCGAGCAATTGTTGGAGATGCAGAGAGGTGGAAGGTACAATGATACACATGTGGTGGAACTGTAAAAAAAGAGAGAATTTTGGGAAATGATATACAATGAGCTTAAGAAAATGTTTAAATTTTCTTTTGCAAAAAAACCCTGAAGCCTTTCTGCTGGGTATAATGAGTAACGATATTCCAAAAAATATAAGGAGAATTTTCATGTATGCAATAGATGTACGCAGCAAGAATCTTAATAGCTAAAGGATGGAAAGGAGAATCCATTCCTACTAAGTAGGACTGGCAGGTGAAAATGCTAGAATACACTGTTAGCAAAAATGACAGGAAGACTTAGAGATGATACAGAACAGTGATTTAATAGAGAATGGGACACTTAGAGAGTATACATAAAAGAACATTGTAAACATCTAAATTCTTTGGCAGGTCTTGATTGACCCCTGAAAGACACTAGGAAACCTTACAAAACCAAGGCAATTGAGACAATTTATGAGAGACAATGGAAAGTGTGCAGTCAGAAATGTAACTTAGGAACCACGTTGGGGTGATCGGAAGTCATAATGGAATCTGTTATGTATGAATCTAATTTTTTTCTTTTTGTAATATGTATTGATCTTGGATTGTTTTTGTCGATTGATTTTTGCAAAATTAATAAAGCATTAAAATAAAAAATGAAGCACCACAAGTTCTCCTTCCCTGCTTTACACCTTCATATCTAGTATCTCTTCAGCAGCTGTGGCTGCTGGTTCCTCCCTCTCTGTTCTTTCCCAGGTATGGTAGCAAACCCATTTCCAGTGATGGCACCAGAAAAGAATTATGGGAGAGCACTAAATGGGCAAAGTGCATTTTTTGGAGAGATGAGGCTGCAGCAAGTGCCCTTCTTCCAAGGAACCACAGAGGTGCAGCGGGAGGGAACTCTTCGTCCAGGGAGGTGCTCTCTTGCCTCTCCCCTAGGATCTCTTCCCCCATCCATTGTAACAAACAGAATATTGATTTTGCCTGACAGCAGGTTGGGAATGTGAATGAGCCCAATAAATGAGAAACAGAGAAACTGTGATGGTGGCAACAACCTCCCTCAAAACAGAAGTTAGATTTTCTGGGTTTCAATCTTAAACTTTGCGCGCACATCTGATCCCATCTGCGCTTCCTCAGTGGCACTCCCAGTAAGTATGCATAAGATTGCAGCTAAGGCAGAATGCATAAGGAATCCAATCAACTCCTTGACTGGACAGGATTGCTTGGGCTTCCAGTCAAATAGTGTGCAAAGTGAAATTAGTTTCACCCTCAGCTATCATTGTGACATTTGAGGAAGGAGCATAGCTCAGTTGTAGAGCAACTGCTTTGCATGCAGAAGGTCCCAGGTTCTGTCCCCAACATCTCAAGTTGGCCGAGAATTTCCCCTGCCTGACACCCTGGGGACCCGCTGTGTGTCGGTGTTGGCAATGCTAAGCCAGACCATGAACCAATGACCTGACTTGGTACAAGGCAGTTTCATGTGTTTCCCTGACACTGACATTGCAAGGAGTCCTTGGTCACACTTCTCTTGTAGATCATGTAGCCCAGCTCCCAGGTAAACTGTGACACTGAGGTGTCGGGAGCTACACACATAACCCCAGGACTTGGTGAGTCCCATCACCTCTCATTTAGAGGTTAAACCACTCGTGCCATATTAATGCATGCATTATTTAGGAGAAAACATAATATACCCATGCTCAATAGCCAGTCTATAAAAGCCTTTAAAGGGTCAAGGAACAATTCTTGTTGCATGTGGGAGTCAGGTGTCCCCCCCCCCCCCCCGATACTCTTCTTTCCCTAACATTGAACAAACTAATAATTTCAGCCACTTGGACAACAATAATAGTTTAATTGGAGCCAGGGCACAGCATTGGGAGAGTTTTCAGTCCTGCAAATGTGAAGCAAGAAGCTATGAAGTGTGTGCAGACTACTTTTCACCTCTGACTAATCACAACCAGCCTCCACATGCCTGGGATTGGACAGAATACCTTGCCGATTTGGGGATGGGAGTGAACAGTCAGTGTGTCATCCACACCAGACTGAGACTTGTGATTCTACTTTCATTTCATGATTTCACTGACAGCTGGGCTACACCTTTAAAGCACATTTGCAGCACATTTCACCCCCTCAAAGAATTCTGGGTGCTGCAGTCTACCCCTCAAGGGGGTACAATTCTCACCAACCTTTAACAAACTACAGTGCCCAGAAGCCTTTGAGGGAAAG